>NC_142425.1:1728750-2072500 GCF_059516105.1 Syngnathus floridae
GCTTAAATCGCATTTTCTCGACGAGCTGAGCACGTTTTCTGAAATGTGCTCCTCCCGTCACTCTGGTTGGGTGCGCACAGTAAAAAGTGCTCTTGGCAGCTAGAGAGTGCCGCGTTGACCACTGCGCATGAAGAAATAACCACCTGCAACGTTTGGTTTAGGTTTTAGGTGCATTTTTAATTTTATTGCTTAAATCGCATTTTCTCGACGAGCTGAGCACGTTTTCTGAAATGTGCTCCTCCCGTCACTCTGGTTGGGTGCGCATAGTAAAAAGTGCTCTTGGCAGCTAAAGAGTGCCGCGTTGACCACTGCGCACAAAGAAATAAGCACCTGCAACGTTTGGTTTAGGTTTTAGGTGCATTTTAAATTTTATTGCTTAAATCGCATTTTCTCGACGAGCTGAGCACGTTTTCTGAAATGTGCTCCTCCCGTCGCTCTGGTTGTGCACGCATAGTAAAAAGTGCTCCTGGCAGCTAGAGAGTGCCGCGTTGACCACTGCACATGAAGAAATAAGCACCTGCAACGTTTGGTTTAGGTTTTAGGTGCATTTTTAATTTTATTGCTTAAATCGCATTTTCTCGACGAGCTGAGCACGTTTTCTGAAATGTGCTCCTCCCGTCGCTCTGGTTGGGTGCGCACAGTAAAAAGTGCTCTTGGCAGCTAGAGAGTGCCGCGTTGACCACTGCGCATGAAGAAATAAGCACCTGCAACGTTTGGTTTAGGTTTTAGGTGCATTTTTAATTTTATTGCTTAAATCGCATTTTCTCGACGAGCTGAGCACGTTTTCTGAAATGTGCTCCTCCCGTCACTCTGGTTGGGTGCGCACATTAAAAAGTGCTCCTGGCAGCTAGGGAGTGCCGCGTTGACCACTGCGCACGAAGAAATAAGCACCTGCAACGTTTGGTTTAGGTTTTAGCTGCATTATTAATTTTATTGCTTAAATCGCATTTTCTCGACGAGCTGAGCACGTTTTCTGAAATGTGCTCCTCCCGTCGCTCTGGTTGGGTGCGCACAGTAAAAAGAGCTCCTGGCAGCTAGGGAGTTCCGCGTTGACCACTGCGCACGAAGAAATAAGCACCTGCAACGTTTGGTTTAGGTTTTAGGTGCATTTTTAATTTTATTGCTTAAATCGCATTCTCTCGACGAGCTGAGCACGTTTTCTGAAATGTGCTCCTCCCGTCGCTCTGGTTGGGTGCGCACAGTAAAAAGTGCTCTTGGCAGCTCGGGAGTGCCGCGTTCACCACTGCGCATGAAGAAATAAGCACCTGCAACGTTTGGTTTAGGTTTTAGGTGCATTTTTAATTTTATTGCTTAAATCGCATTTTCTCGACGAGCTGAGCACGTTTTCTGAAATGTGCTCCTCCCGTCACTCTGGTTGGGTGCGCACAGTAAAAAGTGCTCTTGGCAGCTAGAGAGTGCCGCGTTGACCACTGCACATGAAGAAATAACCACCTGCAACGTTTGGTTTAGGTTTTAGGTGCATTTTTAATTTTATTGCTTAAATCGCATTTTCTCGACGAGCTGAGCACGTTTTCTGAAATGTGCTCCTCCCGTCACTCTGGTTGGGTGCGCATAGTAAAAAGTGCTCTTGGCAGCTAAAGAGTGCCGCGTTGACCACTGCGCACAAAGAAATAAGCACCTGCAACGTTTGGTTTAGGTTTTAGGTGCATTTTAAATTTTATTGCTTAAATCGCATTTTCTCGACGAGCTGAGCACGTTTTCTGAAATGTGCTCCTCCCGTCGCTCTGGTTGTGCACGCATAGTAAAAAGTGCTCCTGGCAGCTAGAGAGTGCCGCGTTGACCACTGCACATGAAGAAATAAGCACCTGCAACGTTTGGTTTAGGTTTTAGGTGCATTTTTAATTTTATTGCTTAAATCGCATTTTCTCGACGAGCTGAGCACGTTTTCTGAAATGTGCTCCTCCCGTCGCTCTGGTTGGGTGCGCACAGTAAAAAGTGCTCTTGGCAGCTAGAGAGTGCCGCGTTGACCACTGCGCATGAAGAAATAAGCACCTGCAACGTTTGGTTTAGGTTTTAGGTGCATTTTTAATTTTATTGCTTAAATCGCATTTTCTCGACGAGCTGAGCACGTTTTCTGAAATGTGCTCCTCCCGTCACTCTGGTTGGGTGCGCACATTAAAAAGTGCTCTTGGCAGCTAGGGAGTGCCGCGTTGACCACTGCGCACGAAGAAATAAGCACCTGCAACGTTTGGTTTAGGTTTTAGCTGCATTATTAATTTTATTGCTTAAATCGCATTTTCTCGACGAGCTGAGCACGTTTTCTGAAATGTGCTCCTCCCGTCGCTCTGGTTGGGTGCGCACAGTAAAAAGAGCTCCTGGCAGCTAGGGAGTTCCGCGTTGACCACTGCGCACGAAGAAATAAGCACCTGCAACGTTTGGTTTAGGTTTTAGGTGCATTTTTAATTTTATTGCTTAAATCGCATTCTCTCGACGAGCTGAGCACGTTTTCTGAAATGTGCTCCTCCCGTCGCTCTGGTTGGGTGCGCACAGTAAAAAGTGCTCTTGGCAGCTCGGGAGTGCCGCGTTGACCACTGCGCATGAAGAAATAAGCACCTGCAACGTTTGGTTTAGGTTTTAGGTGCATTTTTAATTTTATTGCTTAAATCGCATTTTCTCGACAAGCTGAGCACGTTTTCTGAAATGTGCTCGTCCCGTCGCTCTGGTTGGGTGCGCATAGGAAAAATTGCTCTTGGCAGCTAGAGAGTGCCGCGTTGACCACTGCGCTTGAAGAAATAACCACCTGCAACGTTTGGTTTAGGTTTTGGGTGCATTTTTAATTTTATTGCTTAAATCGCATTTTCTCGACGAGCTGAGCACGTTTTCTGAAATGTGCTCCTCCCGTCACTCTGGTTGGGTGCGCATAGTAAAAAGTGCTCTTGGCAGCTAGGGAGTGCCACGTTGACCACTGCACATGAAGAAATAAGCACCTGCAACGTTTGGTTTAGGTTTTAGGTGCATTTTTAATTTTATTGCTTAAATCGCATTTTCTCGACGAGCTGAGCACGTTTTCTGAAATGTGCTCCTCCCGTCACTCTGGTTGGGTGCGCACAGTAAAAAGTGCTCTTGGCAGCTAGAGAGTGCCGCGTTGACCACTGCACATGAAGAAATAACCACCTGCAACGTTTGGTTTAGGTTTTAGGTGCATTTTTAATTTTATTGCTTAAATCGCATTTTCTCGACGAGCTGAGCACGTTTTCTGAAATGTGCTCCTCCCGTCACTCTGGTTGGGTGCGCATAGTAAAAAGTGCTCTTGGCAGCTAAAGAGTGCCGCGTTGACCACTGCGCACAAAGAAATAAGCACCTGCAACGTTTGGTTTAGGTTTTGGGTGCATTTTAAATTTTATTGCTTAAATCGCATTTTCTCGACGAGCTGAGCACGTTTTCTGAAATGTGCTCCTCCCGTCGCTCTGGTTGTGCACGCATAGTAAAAAGTGCTCCTGGCAGCTAGAGAGTGCCGCGTTGACCACTGCACATGAAGAAATAAGCACCTGCAACGTTTGGTTTAGGTTTTAGGTGCATTTTTAATTTTATTGCTTAAATCGCATTTTCTCGACGAGCTGAGCACGTTTTCTGAAATGGGCTCCTCCCGTCGCTCTGGTTGGGTGCGCACAGTAAAAAGAGCTCCTGGCAGCTAGGGAGTTCCGCGTTGACCACTGCGCACGAAGAAATAAGCACCTGCTACGTTTGGTTTAGGTTTTAGGTGCATTTTTTATTTTATTGCTTAAATCGCATTCTCTCGACGAGCTGAGCACGTTTTCTGAAATGTGCTCCTCCCGTCGCTCTGGTTGGGAGCACACAGTAAAAAGAGCTCCTGGCAGCTAGGGAGTGCCGCGTTGACCACTGCGCACGAAGAAATAAGCACCTGCACCGTTTGGTTTAGGTTTTAGGTGCATTTTTTATTTTATTGCTTAAATCGCATTCTCTCGACGAGCTGAGCACGTTTTCTGAAATGTGCTCCTCCCGTCGCTCTGGTTGGGTGAGCCTAGTAAAAAGAGCTTCCCGCAGCTAGGGAGTTCCGCGTTGACCACTGCGCACGAAGAAATAAGCACCTGCAACGTTTGGTTTAGGTTTTAGGTGCATTTTTAATTTTATTGCTTGAATCGCATTCTCTCGACGAGCTGAGCACGTTTTCTGAAATGTGCTCCTCCCTTCGCTCTGGTTGGGTGCGCACAGTAAAAAGTGCTCTTGGCAGCTCGGGAGTGCCGCGTTGACAGCTGCGCATGAAGAAATAAGCACCTGCAACGTTTGGTTTAGGTTTTAGGTGCATTTTTAATTTTATTGCTTAAATCGCATTTTCTCGACGAGCTGAGCACGTTTTCTGAAATGTGCTCCTCCCGTCGCTCTGGTTGGGCGTGCATAGTAAAAAGTGGTCCTGGCAGCTAGAGAGTGCCGCGTTGACCACTGCGCAAGAAGAAATAAGCACCTGCAACGTTTGGTTTAGGTTTTAGGTGCATTTTTAATTTTATTGTTTAAATCGCATTTTCTCGACAAGCTGAGCACGTTTTCTGAAATGTGCTCCTCCCGTCGCTCTGGTTGGGTGCGCACAGTAAAAAGTGGTCCTGGCAGCTAGGGAGTGCCGCGTTGACCACTGCGCACGAAGAAATAAGCACCTGCAACGTTTGGTTTAGGTTTTAGGTGCATTTTTTTATTTTATTGCTTAAATCGCATTCTCTCGACGAGCTGAGCACGTTTTCTGAAATGTGCTCCTCCCGTCGCTCTGGTTAGGTGCGCGTAGTAAAAAGTGCTCCTGGCAGCTAGAGAGTGCCGCGTTGACCACTGCGCATGAAGAAATAAGCACCTGCAACGTTTGGTTTAGGTTTTAGGTGCATTTTTAATTTTATTGCTTAAATCGCATTTTCTCGACGAGCTGAGCACGTTTTCTGAAATGTGCTCCTCCCGTCGCTCTGGTTGTGCGCGCATAGTAAAAAGCGCTCCTGGCAGCTAGAGAGTGCCGCGTTGACCACTGCACATGGAGAAATAAGCACCTGCAACGTTTGGTTTAGGTTTTAGGTGCATTTTTAATTCTATTGCTTAAATCGCATTTTCTCGACGAGCTGAGCACGTTTTCTGAAATGTGCTCCTCCCGTCACTCTGGTTGGGTGCGCACAGTAAAAAGTGCTCCTGGCAGCTAGGGAGTGCCGCGTTGAGCACTGCGCACGAAGAAATAAGCACCTGCAACGTTTGGTTTAGGTTTTAGGTGCATTTTTAATTTTATTGCTTAAATCGCATTTTCTCGACGAGCTGAGCACATTTTTCTGAAATGTGCTCCTCCCGTCACTCTGGTTGGGTGCGCACAGTAAAAAGTGCTCTTGGCAGCTAGAGAGTGCCGCGTTGACCACTGCGCATGAAGAAATAAGCACCTTCAACGTTTGGTTTAGGTTTTAGGTGCATTTTTAATTTTATTGCTTAAATCGCATTTTCTCGACGAGCTGAGCACGTTTTCTGAAATGTGCTCCTCCCGTCACTCTGGTTGGGTGCGCACAGTAAAAAGTGCTCTTGGCAGCTAGAGAGTGCCGCGTTGACCACTGCGCATGAAGAAATAAGCACCTTCAACGTTTGGTTTAGGTTTTAGGTGCATTTTTAATTTTATTGCTTAAATCGCATTTTCTCGACGAGCTGAGCACGTTTTCTGAAATGTGCTCCTCCCGTCACTCTGGTTGGGTGCGCACAGTAAAAAGTGCTCCTGGCAGCTAGGGAGTGCCGCGTTGAGCACTGCGCACGAAGAAATAAGCACCTGCAACGTTTGGTTTAGGTTTTAGGTGCATTTTTAATTTTATTGCTTAAATCGCATTCTCTCGACGAGCTGAGCACGTTTTCTGAAATGTGCTCCTCCCGTCGCTGTGGTTGGGTGCGCGTAGTAAAAAGTGCTCCTGGCAGCTAGAGAGTGCCGCGTTGACCACTGCGCATGAAGAAATAAGCACCTGCAACGTTTGGTTTAGGTTTTAGGTGCATTTTTAATCTTATTGCTTAAATCGCATTTTCTCGACGAGCTGAGCACGTTTTCTGAAATGTGCTCCTCCCGTCACTCTGGTTGGGTGCGCACAGTAAAAAGTGCTCTTGGCAGCTAGAGAGTGCCGCGTTGACCACTGCGCATGAAGAAATAAGCACCTGCAACGTTTGGTTTAGGTTTTAGGTGCATTTTTAATTTTATTGCTTAAATCGCATTTTCTCGACGAGCTGAGCACGTTTTCTGAAATGTGCTCCTCCCGTCACTCTGGTTGGGTGCGCACAGTAAAAAGTGCTCCTGGCAGCTAGGGAGTGCCGCGTTGAGCACTGCGCACGAAGAAATAAGCACCTGCAACGTTTGGTTTAGGTTTTAGGTGCATTTTTAATTTTATTGCTTAAATCGCATTTTCTCGACGAGCTGAGCACGTTTTCTGAAATGGGCTCCTCCCGTCGCTCTGGTTGGGTGCGCACAGTAAAAAGAGCTCCTGGCAGCTAGGGAGTTCCGCGTTGACCACTGCGCACGAAGAAATAAGCACCTGCTACGTTTGGTTTAGGTTTTAGGTGCATTTTTTATTTTATTGCTTAAATCGCATTCTCTCGACGAGCTGAGCACGTTTTCTGAAATGTGCTCCTCCCGTCGCTCTGGTTGGGAGCACACAGTAAAAAGAGCTCCTGGCAGCTAGGGAGTGCCGCGTTGACCACTGCGCACGAAGAAATAAGCACCTGCACCGTTTGGTTTAGGTTTTAGGTGCATTTTTTATTTTATTGCTTAAATCGCATTCTCTCGACGAGCTGAGCACGTTTTCTGAAATGTGCTCCTCCCGTCGCTCTGGTTGGGTGAGCCTAGTAAAAAGAGCTTCCCGCAGCTAGGGAGTTCCGCGTTGACCACTGCGCACGAAGAAATAAGCACCTGCAACGTTTGGTTTAGGTTTTAGGTGCATTTTTAATTTTATTGCTTGAATCGCATTCTCTCGACGAGCTGAGCACGTTTTCTGAAATGTGCTCCTCCCTTCGCTCTGGTTGGGTGCGCACAGTAAAAAGTGCTCTTGGCAGCTCGGGAGTGCCGCGTTGACAGCTGCGCATGAAGAAATAAGCACCTGCAACGTTTGGTTTAGGTTTTAGGTGCATTTTTAATTTTATTGCTTAAATCGCATTTTCTCGACGAGCTGAGCACGTTTTCTGAAATGTGCTCCTCCCGTCGCTCTGGTTGGGCGTGCATAGTAAAAAGTGGTCCTGGCAGCTAGAGAGTGCCGCGTTGACCACTGCGCAAGAAGAAATAAGCACCTGCAACGTTTGGTTTAGGTTTTAGGTGCATTTTTAATTTTATTGTTTAAATCGCATTTTCTCGACAAGCTGAGCACGTTTTCTGAAATGTGCTCCTCCCGTCGCTCTGGTTGGGTGCGCACAGTAAAAAGTGCTCCTGGCAGCTAGGGAGTGCCGCGTTGACCACTGCGCACGAAGAAATAAGCACCTGCAACGTTTGGTTTAGGTTTTAGGTGCATTTTTTTATTTTATTGCTTAAATCGCATTCTCTCGACGAGCTGAGCACGTTTTCTGAAATGTGCTCCTCCCGTCGCTCTGGTTAGGTGCGCGTAGTAAAAAGTGCTCCTGGCAGCTAGAGAGTGCCGCGTTGACCACTGCGCATGAAGAAATAAGCACCTGCAACGTTTGGTTTAGGTTTTAGGTGCATTTTTAATTTTATTGCTTAAATCGCATTTTCTCGACGAGCTGAGCACGTTTTCTGAAATGTGCTCCTCCCGTCACTCTGGTTGGGTGCGCACAGTAAAAAGTGCTCCTGGCAGCTAGAGAGTGCCGCGTTGACCACTGCGCATGAAGAAATAAGCACCTGCAACGTTTGATTTAGGTTTTAGGTGCATTTTTAATCTTATTGCTTAAATCGCGTTTTCTCGACGAGCTGAGCACGTTTTCTGAAATGTGCTCCTCCCGTCACTCTGGTTGGGTGCGCATAGTAAAAAGTGCTCTTGGCAGCTAGGGAGTGCCGCGTTGACCACTGCACATGAAGAAATAAGCACCTGCAACGTTTGGTTTAGGTTTTAGGTGCATTTTTAATTTTATTGCTTAAATCGCATTTTCTCGACGAGCTGAGCACGTTTTCTGAAATGTGCTCCGCCCGTCACTCTGGTTGGGTGTGCACAGAAAAAGGTGCTCTTCGCAGCTAGAGAGTGCCGCGTTGACCACTGCGCATGAAGAAATAACCACCTGCAACGTTTGGTTTAGGTTTTGGGTGCATTTTTAATTTTATTGCTTAAATCAAATTCTCTCGACGAGCTGAGCACGTTTTCTGAAATGTGCTCCTCCCGTCGCTCTGGTTGGGTGCGCGTAGTAAAAAGTGCTCCTGGCAGCTAGAGAGTGCCGCGTTGACCACTGCACATGAAGAAATAACCACCTGCAACGTTTGGTTTAGGTTTTAGGTGCATTTTTAATTTTATTGCTTAAATCGCATTTTCTCGACGAGCTGAGCACGTTTTCTGAAATGTGCTCCTCCCGTCACTCTGGTTGGGTGCGCACAGTAAAAAGTGCTCTTGGCAGCTAGAGAGTGCCGCGTTGACCACTGCGCATGAAGAAATAACCACCTGCAACGTTTGGTTTAGGTTTTAGGTGCATTTTTAATTTTATTGCTTAAATCGCATTTTCTCGACGAGCTGAGCACGTTTTCTGAAATGTGCTCCTCCCGTCACTCTGGTTGGGTGCGCATAGTAAAAAGTGCTCTTGGCAGCTAAAGAGTGCCTTGTTGACCACTGCGCACAAAGAAATAAGCACCTGCAACGTTTGGTTTAGGTTTTAGGTGCATTTTAAATTTTATTGCTTAAATCGCATTTTCTCGACGAGCTGAGCACGTTTTCTGAAATGTGCTCCTCCCGTCGCTCTGGTTGTGCACGCATAGTAAAAAGTGCTCCTGGCAGCTAGAGAGTGCCGCGTTGACCACTGCACATGAAGAAATAAGCACCTGCAACGTTTGGTTTAGGTTTTAGGTGCATTTTTAATTTTATTGCTTAAATCGCATTTTCTCGACGAGCTGAGCACGTTTTCTGAAATGTGCTCCTCCCGTCACTCTGGTTGGGTGTGCACAGTAAAAAGTGCTCCTGGCAGCTAGGGAGTGCCGCGTTGAGCACTACGCACGAAGAAATAAGCACCTGCAACGTTTGGTTTAGGTTTTAGCTGCATTTTTAATTTTATTGCTTAAATCGCATTTTCTCGACGAGCTGAGCATGTTTTCTGAAATGTGCTCCTCCCGTCGCTCTGGTTGGGTGCGCACAGTAAAAAGAGCTCCTGGCAGCTAGGGAGTTCCGCGTTGACCCCTGCGCACGAAGAAATAAGCACCTGCAACGTTTGGTTTAGGTTTTAGGTGCATTTTTAATTTTATTGCTTAAATCGCATTCTCTCGACGAGCTGAGCACGTTTTCTGAAATGTGCTCCTCCCGTCGCTCTGGTTGGGTGCGCACAGTAAAAAGTGCTCTTGGCAGCTCGGGAGTGCCGCGTTGACCACTGCGCATGAAGAAATAAGCACCTGCAACGTTTGGTTTAGGTTTTAGGTGCATTTTTAATTTTATTGCTTAAATACATTTTCTCGACGAGCTGAGCACGTTTTCTGAAATGTGCTCCTCCCGTCGCTCTGGTTGGGCGCGCATAGTAAAAAGTGCTCCTGGCAGCTAGAGAGTGCCGCGTTGACCACTGCGCATGAAGAAATAAGCACCTGCAACGTTTGGTTTAGGTTTTAGGTGCATTTTTAATTTTATTGCTTAAATCGCATTTTCTCGACAAGCTGAGCACGTTTTCTGAAATGTGCTCGTCCCGTCGCTCTGGTTGGGTGCGCATAGGAAAAATTGCTCTTGGCAGCTAGAGAGTGCCGCGTTGACCACTGCGCTTGAAGAAATAACCACCTGCAACGTTTGGTTTAGGTTTTGGGTGCATTTTTAATTTTATTGCTTAAATCGCATTTTCTCGACGAGCTGAGCACGTTTTCTGAAATGTGCTCCTCCCGTCACTCTGGTTGGATGCGCATAGTAAAAAGTGCTCTTGGCAGCTAGGGAGTGCCGCGTTGACCACTGCACATGAAGAAATAAGCACCTGCAACGTTTGGTTTAGGTTTTAGGTGCATTTTTAATTTTATTGCTTAAATCGCATTCTCTCGACGAGCTGAGCACGTTTTCTGAACTGTGCTCCTCCCGTCGCTCTGGTTGGGTGCGCGTAGTAAAAAGTGCTCCTGGCAGCTAGAGAGTGCCGCGTTGACCACTGCGCATGAAGAAATAACCACCTGCAACGTTTGGTTTAGGTTTTAGGTGCATTTTTAATTTTATTGCTTAAATCGCATTTTCTCGACGAGCTGAGCACGTTTTCTGAAATGTGCTCCTCCCGTCGCTCTGGTTGGGTGCGCACAGTAAAAAGAGCTCCTGGCAGCTAGGGAGTTCCGCGTTGACCACTGCGCACGAAGAAATAAGCACCTGCAACGTTTGGTTTAGGTTTTAGGTGCATTTTTAATTTTATTGCTTAAATCGCATTTTCTCGACGAGCTGAGCACGTTTTCTGAAATGTGCTCCTCCCGTCGCTCTGGTTGGGTGCGCACAGTAAAAAGAGCTCCTGGCAGCTAGGGAGTTCCGCGTTGACCACTGCGCACGAAGAAATAAGCACCTGCAACGTTTGGTTTAGGTTTTAGGTGCATTTTTAATTTTATTGCTTAAATCGCATTCTCTCGACGAGCTGAGCACGTTTTCTGAAATGTGCTCCTCCCGTCGCTCTGGTTGGGTGCGCACAGTAAAAAGTGCTCTTGGCAGCTCGGGAGTGCCGCGTTGACCACTGCGCATGAAGAAATAAGCACCTGCAACGTTTGGTTTAGGTTTTAGGTGCATTTTTAATTTTATTGCTTAAATCGCATTTTCTCGACAAGCTGAGCACGTTTTCTGAAATGTGCTCGTCCCGTCGCTCTGGTTGGGTGCGCATAGGAAAAATTGCTCTTGGCAGCTAGAGAGTGCCGCGTTGAACACTGCGCTTGAAGAAATAACCACCTGCAACGTTTGGTTTAGGTTTTAGGTGCATTTTAAATTTTATTGCTTAAATCGCATTTTCTCGACGAGCTGAGCACGTTTTCTGAAATGTGCTCCTCCCGTCGCTCTGGTTGTGCACGCATAGTAAAAAGTGCTCCTGGCAGCTAGAGAGTGCCGCGTTGACCACTGCACATGAAGAAATAAGCACCTGCAACGTTTGGTTTAGGTTTTAGGTGCATTTTTAATTTTATTGCTTAAATCGCATTTTCTCGACGAGCTGAGCACGTTTTCTGAAATGTGCTCCTCCCGTCGCTCTGGTTGGGTGCGCACAGTAAAAAGTGCTCTTGGCAGCTAGAGAGTGCCGCGTTGACCACTGCGCATGAAGAAATAAGCACCTGCAACGTTTGGTTTAGGTTTTAGGTGCATTTTTAATTTTATTGCTTAAATCGCATTTTCTCGACGAGCTGAGCACGTTTTCTGAAATGTGCTCCTCCCGTCACTCTGGTTGGGTGCGCACATTAAAAAGTGCTCCTGGCAGCTAGGGAGTGCCGCGTTGAGCACTGCGCACGAAAAAATAAGCACCTGCAACGTTTGGTTTAGGTTTTAGGTGCATTTTTAATTTTATTGCTTAAATCGCATTTTGTCGACGAGCTGAGCACGTTTTCTGAAATGTGCTCCTCCCGTCACTCTGGTTGGGTGCGCACAGTAAAAAGAGCTCCTGGCAGCTAGGGAGTTCCGCGTTGACCACTGCGCACGAAGAAATAAGCACCTGCAACGTTTGGTTTAGGTTTTAGGTGCATTTTTAATTTTATTGCTTAAATCGCATTTTCTCGACGAGCTGAGCACGTTTTCTGAAATGTGCTCCTCCCGTCACTCTGGTTGGGTGCGCATAGTAAAAAGTGCTCTTGGCAGCTAAAGAGTACCGCGTTGACCACTGCGCACAAAGAAATAAGCACCTGCAACGTTTGGTTTAGGTTTTAGGTGCATTTTAAATTTTATTGCTTAAATCGCATTTTCTCGACGAGCTGAGCACGTTTTCTGAAATGTGCTCCTCCCGTCGCTCTGGTTGGGTGCGCACAGTAAAAAGAGCTCCTGGCAGCTAGGGAGTTCCGCGTTGACCACAGCGCACGAAGAAATAAGCACCTGCAACGTTTGGTTTAGGTTTTAGGTGCATTTTTAATTTTATTGCTTAAATCGCATTTCTCGACAAGCTGAGCACGTTTTCTGAAAGGTGCTCCTCCCGTCACTCTGGTTGGGTGCGCACAGTAAAAAGAGCTCCTGGCAGCTCGGGAGTGCCGCGTTGACCACTGCGCATGAAGAAATAAGCACCTGCAACGTTTGGTTTAGGTTTTAGATGCATTTTTAATTTTATTGCTTAAATCGCATTTTCTCGACAAGCTGAGCACGTTTTCTGAAATGTGCTCGTCCCGTCGCTCTGGTTGGGTGCGCATAGGAAAAATTGCTCTTGGCAGCTAGAGAGTGCCGCGTTGACCACTGCGCTTGAAGAAATAACCACCTGCAACGTTTGGTTTAGGTTTTGGGTGCATTTTTAATTTTATTGCTTAAATCGCATTTTCTCGACGAGCTGAGCACGTTTTCTGAAATGTGCTCCTCCCGTCACTCTGGTTGGGTGCGCATAGTAAAAAGTGCTCTTGGCAGCTAGGGAGTGCCACGTTGACCACTGCACATGAAGAAATAAGCACCTGCAACGTTTGGTTTAGGTTTTAGGTGCATTTTTAATTTTATTGCTTAAATCGCATTTTCTCGACGAGCTGAGCACGTTTTCTGAAATGTGCTCCTCCCGTCACTCTGGTTGGGTGCGCACAGTAAAAAGTGCTCTTGGCAGCTAGAGAGTGCCGCGTTGACCACTGCGCATGAAGAAATAACCACCTGCAACGTTTGGTTTAGGTTTTAGGTGCATTTTTAATTTTATTGCTTAAATCGCATTTTCTCGACGAGCTGAGCACGTTTTCTGAAATGTGCTCCTCCCGTCACTCTGGTTGGGTGCGCATAGTAAAAAGTGCTCTTGGCAGCTAAAGAGTGCCGCGTTGACCACTGCGCACAAAGAAATAAGCACCTGCAACGTTTGGTTTAGGTTTTAGGTGCATTTTAAATTTTATTGCTTAAATCGCATTTTCTCGACGAGCTGAGCACGTTTTCTGAAATGTGCTCCTCCCGTCGCTCTGGTTGTGCACGCATAGTAAAAAGTGCTCCTGGCAGCTAGAGAGTGCCGCGTTGACCACTGCACATGAAGAAATAAGCACCTGCAACGTTTGGTTTAGGTTTTAGGTGCATTTTTAATTTTATTGCTTAAATCGCATTTTCTCGACGAGCTGAGCACGTTTTCTGAAATGTGCTCCTCCCGTCGCTCTGGTTGGGTGCGCACAGTAAAAAGTGCTCTTGGCAGCTAGAGAGTGCCGCGTTGACCACTGCGCATGAAGAAATAAGCACCTGCAACGTTTGGTTTAGGTTTTAGGTGCATTTTTAATTTTATTGCTTAAATCGCATTTTCTCGACGAGCTGAGCACGTTTTCTGAAATGTGCTCCTCCCGTCACTCTGGTTGGGTGCGCACATTAAAAAGTGCTCCTGGCAGCTAGGGAGTGCCGCGTTGACCACTGCGCACGAAGAAATAAGCACCTGCAACGTTTGGTTTAGGTTTTAGCTGCATTATTAATTTTATTGCTTAAATCGCATTTTCTCGACGAGCTGAGCACGTTTTCTGAAATGTGCTCCTCCCGTCGCTCTGGTTGGGTGCGCACAGTAAAAAGAGCTCCTGGCAGCTAGGGAGTTCCGCGTTGACCACTGCGCACGAAGAAATAAGCACCTGCAACGTTTGGTTTAGGTTTTAGGTGCATTTTTAATTTTATTGCTTAAATCGCATTCTCTCGACGAGCTGAGCACGTTTTCTGAAATGTGCTCCTCCCGTCGCTCTGGTTGGGTGCGCACAGTAAAAAGTGCTCTTGGCAGCTCGGGAGTGCCGCGTTCACCACTGCGCATGAAGAAATAAGCACCTGCAACGTTTGGTTTAGGTTTTAGGTGCATTTTTAATTTTATTGCTTAAATCGCATTTTCTCGACGAGCTGAGCACGTTTTCTGAAATGTGCTCCTCCCGTCACTCTGGTTGGGTGCGCACAGTAAAAAGTGCTCTTGGCAGCTAGAGAGTGCCGCGTTGACCACTGCACATGAAGAAATAACCACCTGCAACGTTTGGTTTAGGTTTTAGGTGCATTTTTAATTTTATTGCTTAAATCGCATTTTCTCGACGAGCTGAGCACGTTTTCTGAAATGTGCTCCTCCCGTCACTCTGGTTGGGTGCGCATAGTAAAAAGTGCTCTTGGCAGCTAAAGAGTGCCGCGTTGACCACTGCGCACAAAGAAATAAGCACCTGCAACGTTTGGTTTAGGTTTTAGGTGCATTTTAAATTTTATTGCTTAAATCGCATTTTCTCGACGAGCTGAGCACGTTTTCTGAAATGTGCTCCTCCCGTCGCTCTGGTTGTGCACGCATAGTAAAAAGTGCTCCTGGCAGCTAGAGAGTGCCGCGTTGACCACTGCACATGAAGAAATAAGCACCTGCAACGTTTGGTTTAGGTTTTAGGTGCATTTTTAATTTTATTGCTTAAATCGCATTTTCTCGACGAGCTGAGCACGTTTTCTGAAATGTGCTCCTCCCGTCGCTCTGGTTGGGTGCGCACAGTAAAAAGTGCTCTTGGCAGCTAGAGAGTGCCGCGTTGACCACTGCGCATGAAGAAATAAGCACCTGCAACGTTTGGTTTAGGTTTTAGGTGCATTTTTAATTTTATTGCTTAAATCGCATTTTCTCGACGAGCTGAGCACGTTTTCTGAAATGTGCTCCTCCCGTCACTCTGGTTGGGTGCGCACATTAAAAAGTGCTCTTGGCAGCTAGGGAGTGCCGCGTTGACCACTGCGCACGAAGAAATAAGCACCTGCAACGTTTGGTTTAGGTTTTAGCTGCATTATTAATTTTATTGCTTAAATCGCATTTTCTCGACGAGCTGAGCACGTTTTCTGAAATGTGCTCCTCCCGTCGCTCTGGTTGGGTGCGCACAGTAAAAAGAGCTCCTGGCAGCTAGGGAGTTCCGCGTTGACCACTGCGCACGAAGAAATAAGCACCTGCAACGTTTGGTTTAGGTTTTAGGTGCATTTTTAATTTTATTGCTTAAATCGCATTCTCTCGACGAGCTGAGCACGTTTTCTGAAATGTGCTCCTCCCGTCGCTCTGGTTGGGTGCGCACAGTAAAAAGTGCTCTTGGCAGCTCGGGAGTGCCGCGTTGACCACTGCGCATGAAGAAATAAGCACCTGCAACGTTTGGTTTAGGTTTTAGGTGCATTTTTAATTTTATTGCTTAAATCGCATTTTCTCGACAAGCTGAGCACGTTTTCTGAAATGTGCTCGTCCCGTCGCTCTGGTTGGGTGCGCATAGGAAAAATTGCTCTTGGCAGCTAGAGAGTGCCGCGTTGACCACTGCGCTTGAAGAAATAACCACCTGCAACGTTTGGTTTAGGTTTTGGGTGCATTTTTAATTTTATTGCTTAAATCGCATTTTCTCGACGAGCTGAGCACGTTTTCTGAAATGTGCTCCTCCCGTCACTCTGGTTGGGTGCGCATAGTAAAAAGTGCTCTTGGCAGCTAGGGAGTGCCACGTTGACCACTGCACATGAAGAAATAAGCACCTGCAACGTTTGGTTTAGGTTTTAGGTGCATTTTTAATTTTATTGCTTAAATCGCATTTTCTCGACGAGCTGAGCACGTTTTCTGAAATGTGCTCCTCCCGTCACTCTGGTTGGGTGCGCACAGTAAAAAGTGCTCTTGGCAGCTAGAGAGTGCCGCGTTGACCACTGCACATGAAGAAATAACCACCTGCAACGTTTGGTTTAGGTTTTAGGTGCATTTTTAATTTTATTGCTTAAATCGCATTTTCTCGACGAGCTGAGCACGTTTTCTGAAATGTGCTCCTCCCGTCACTCTGGTTGGGTGCGCATAGTAAAAAGTGCTCTTGGCAGCTAAAGAGTGCCGCGTTGACCACTGCGCACAAAGAAATAAGCACCTGCAACGTTTGGTTTAGGTTTTGGGTGCATTTTAAATTTTATTGCTTAAATCGCATTTTCTCGACGAGCTGAGCACGTTTTCTGAAATGTGCTCCTCCCGTCGCTCTGGTTGTGCACGCATAGTAAAAAGTGCTCCTGGCAGCTAGAGAGTGCCGCGTTGACCACTGCACATGAAGAAATAAGCACCTGCAACGTTTGGTTTAGGTTTTAGGTGCATTTTTAATTTTATTGCTTAAATCGCATTTTCTCGACGAGCTGAGCACGTTTTCTGAAATGTGCTCCTCCCGTCGCTCTGGTTGGGTGCGCACAGTAAAAAGTGCTCTTGGCAGCTAGAGAGTGCCGCGTTGACCACTGCGCATGAAGAAATAAGCACCTGCAACGTTTGGTTTAGGTTTTAGGTGCATTTTTAATTTTATTGCTTAAATCGCATTTTCTCGACGAGCTGAGCACGTTTTCTGAAATGTGCTCCTCCCGTCACTCTGGTTGGGTGCGCACATTAAAAAGTGCTCCTGGCAGCTAGGGAGTGCCGCGTTGAGCACTGCGCACGAAGAAATAAGCACCTGCAACGTTTGGTTTAGGTTTTAGGTGCATTTTTAATTTTATTGCTTAAATCGCATTTTGTCGACGAGCTGAGCACGTTTTCTGAAATGTGCTCCTCCCGTCACTCTGGTTGGGTGTGCACAGTAAAAAGTGCTCTTGGCAACTAGAGAGTGCCGCGTTGACCACTGCGCATGAAGAAATAAGCACCTGCAACGTTTGGTTTAGGTTTTAGGTGCATTTTTAATTTTATTGCTTAAATCGCATTTTCTCGACGAGCTGAGCACGTTTTCTGAAATGTGCTCCTCCCGTCACTCTGGTTGGGTGCGCACAGTAAAAAGTGCTCCTGGCAGCTAGGGAGTGCCGCGTTGAGCACTGCGCACGAAGAAATAAGCACCTGCAACGTTTGGTTTAGGTTTTAGGTGTATTTTTAATTTTATTGCTTAAATCGCATTTTCTCGACGAGCTGAGCACGTTCTCTGAAATGGGCTCCTCCCGTCGCTCTGGTTGGGTGCGCACAGTAAAAAGAGCTCCTGGCAGCTAGGGAGTTCCGCGTTGACCACTGCGCACGAAGAAATAAGCACCTGCAACGTTTGGTTTAGGTTTTAGGTGCATTTTTAATTTTATTGCTTAAATCGCATTTTCTCGACGAGCTGAGCACGTTTTCTGAAATGTGCTCCTCCCGTCACTCTGGTTGGGTGCGCATAGTAAAAAGTGCTCTTGGCAGCTAAAGAGTACCGCGTTGACCACTGCGCACAAAGAAATAAGCACCTGCAACGTTTGGTTTAGGTTTTAGGTGCATTTTAAATTTTATTGCTTAAATCGCATTTTCTCGACGAGCTGAGCACGTTTTCTGAAATGTGCTCCTCCCGTCGCTCTGGTTGGGTGCGCACAGTAAAAAGAGCTCCTGGCAGCTAGGGAGTTCCGCGTTGACCACAGCGCACGAAGAAATAAGCACCTGCAACGTTTGGTTTAGGTTTTAGGTGCATTTTTAATTTTATTGCTTAAATCGCATTCTCTCGACGAGCTGAGCACGTTTTCTGAAATGTGCTCCTCCCGTCGCTCTGGTTGGGTGCACACAGTAAAAAGTGCTCTTGGCAGTTCGGGAGTGCCGCGTTGACCACTGCACATGAAGAAATAAGCACCTGCAACGTTTGGTTTAGGTTTTAGGTGCATTTTTAATTTTATTGCTTAAATCGCATTCTCTCGACGAGCTGAGCACGTTTTCTGAAATGTGCTCCTCCCGTCGCTCTGGTTGGGTGCGCACAGTAAAAAGAGCTCCTGGCAGCTAGGGAGTTCCGCGTTGACCACTGCGCACGAAGAAATAAGCACCTGCAACGTTTGGTTTAGGTTTTAGGTGCATTTTTTATTTTATTGCTTAAATCGCATTCTCTCGACGAGCTGAGCACGTTTTCTGAAATGTGCTCCTCCCGTCGCTCTGGTTGGGTGCGCGTAGTAAAAAGTGCTCCTGGCAGCTAAAGAGTGCCGCGTTGACCACTGCGCATGAAGAAATAAGCACCTGCAACGTTTGGTTTAGGTTTTAGGTGCATTTTTAATTTTATTGCTTAAATCGCATTTTCTCGACGAGCTGAGCACGTTTTCTGAAATGTGCTCCTCCCGTCGCTCTGGTTGGGTGCGCACAGTAAAAAGAGCTCCTGGCAGCTAGGGAGTGCCGCGTTGACCACTGCGCACGAAGAAATAAGCACCTGCAACGTTTGGTTTAGGTTTTAGGTGCATTTTTTATTTTATTGCTTAAATCGCATTCTCTCGACGAGCTGAGCACGTTTTCTGAAATGTGCTCCTCCCGTCGCTCTGGTTGGGTGCGCGTAGTAAAAAGTGCTCCTGGCAGCTAGAGAGTGCCGCGTTGACCACTGCGCATGAAGAAATAAGCACCTGCAACGTTTGGTTTAGGTTTTAGGTGCATTTTTAATCTTATTGCTTAAATCGCATTTTCTCGACGAGCTGAGCACGTTTTCTGAAATGTGCTCCTCCCGTCACTCTGGTTGGGTGCGCACAGTAAAAAGTGCTCTTGGCAGCTAGAGAGTGCCGCGTTGACCACTGCGCATGAAGAAATAAGCACCTGCAACGTTTGGTTTAGGTTTTAGGTGCATTTTTAATTTTATTGCTTAAATCGCATTTTCTCGACGAGCTGAGCACGTTTTCTGAAATGTGCTCCTCCCGTCACTCTGGTTGGGTGCCACAGTAAAAAGTGCTCCTGGCAGCTAGGGAGTGCCGCGTTGAGCACTGCGCACGAAGAAATAAGCACCTGCAACGTTTGGTTTAGGTTTTAGGTGCATTTTTAATTTTATTGCTTAAATCGCATTCTCTCGACAAGCTGAGCACGTTTTCTGAAAGGTGCTCCTCCCGTCACTCTGGTTGGGTGCGCACAGTAAAAAGAGCTCCTGGCAGCTAGGGAGTGCCGCGTTGACCACTGCGCACGAAGAAATAAGCACCTGCAACGTTTGGTTTAGGTTTTAGCTGCATTTTTAATTTTATTGCTTAAATCGCATTTTCTCGACGAGCTGAGCACGTTTTCTGAAATGTCCTCCTCCCGTCGCTCTGGTTGGGTGCGCACAGTAAAAAGAGCTCCTGGCAGCTAGGGAGTTCCGCGTTGACCACTGCGCACGAAGAAATAAGCACCTGCAACGTTTGGTTTAGGTTTTAGGTGCATTTTTAATTTTATTGCTTAAATCGCATTCTCTCGACGAGCTGAGCACGTTTTCTGAAATGTGCTCCTCCCGTCGCTCTGGTTGGGTACGCACAGTAAAAAGTGCTCTTGGCAGCTCGGGAGTGCCGCGTTGACCACTGCGCATGAAGAAATAAGCACCTGCAACGTTTGGTTTAGGTTTTAGGTGCATTTTTAATTTTATTGCTTAAATCGCATTTTCTCGACGAGCTGAGCACGTTTTCTGAAATGTTCTCCTCCCGTCACTCTGGTTTTGTGCGCACAGTAAAAAGTGCTCCTGGCAGCTAGGGAGTGCCGCGTTGACCACTGCGCACGAAGAAATAAGCACCTGCAACGTTTGGTTTAGGTTTTAGGTGCATTTTTTATTTTATTGCTTAAATCGCATTCTCTCGACGAGCTGAGCACGTTTTCTGAAATGTGCTCCTCCCGTCGCTCTGGTTGGGTGCGCGTAGTAAAAAGTGCTCCTGGCAGCTAGAGAGTGCCGCGTTGACCACTGCGCATGAAGAAATAAGAACCTGCAACGTTTGGTTTAGGTTTTAGGTGCATTTTTAATCTTATTGCTTAAATCGCATTTTCTCGACGAGCTGAGCACGTTTTCTGAAATGTGCTCCTCCCGTCACTCTGGTTAGGTGCGCACAGTAAAAAGTGCTCTTGGCAGCTAGAGAGTGCCGCGTTGACCACTGCGCATGAAGAAATAAGCACCTGCAACGTTTGGTTTAGGTTTTAGGTGCATTTTTAATTTTATTGCTTAAATCGCATTTTCTCGACGAGCTGAGCACGTTTTCTGAAATGTGCTCCTCCCGTCACTCTGGTTGGGTGCGCAAAGTAAAAAGTGCTCCTGGCAGCTAGAGAGTGCCGCGTTGACCACTGCGCACGAAAAAATAAGCACCTGCAACGTTTGGTCTAGGTTTTAGGTGCATTTTTAATTTTATTGCTTAAATCGCATTGTCTCGACGAGCTGAGCACGTTTTCTGAAATGTGCTCCTCCCGTCGCTCTGGTTGGGTGCGCACAGTAAAAAGAGCTCCTGGCAGCTAGGGAGTTCCGCGTTGACCACTGCGCACGAAGAAATAAGCACCTGCAACGTTTGGTTTACGTTTTAGGTGCATTTTTAATTTTATTGCTTAAATCGCATTCTCTCGACGAGCTGAGCACGTTTTCTGAAATGTGCTCCTCCCGTCGCTCTGGTTGGGTGCGCACAGTAAAAAGTGCTCTTGGCAGCTCGGGAGTGCCGCGTTGACCACTGCGCATGAAGAAATAAGCACCTGCAACGTTTGGTTTAGGTTTTAGGTGCATTTTTAATTTTATTGCTTAAATCGCATTTTCTCGACGAGCTGAGCACGTTTTCTGAAATGTGCTCCTCCCGTCACTCTGGTTGGGTGCGCACAGTAAAAAGTGCTCTTGGCAGCTAGAGAGTGCCGCGTTGACCACTGCACATGAAGAAATAACCACCTGCAACGTTTGGTTTAGGTTTTAGGTGCATTTTTAATTTTATTGCTTAAATCGCATTTTCTCGACGAGCTGAGCACGTTTTCTGAAATGTGCTCCTCCCGTCACTCTGGTTGGGTGCGCATAGTAAAAAGTGCTCTTGGCAGCTAAAGAGTGCCGCGTTGACCACTGCGCACAAAGAAATAAGCACCTGCAACGTTTGGTTTAGGTTTTGGGTGCATTTTAAATTTTATTGCTTAAATCGCATTTTCTCGACGAGCTGAGCACGTTTTCTGAAATGTGCTCCTCCCGTCGCTCTGGTTGTGCACGCATAGTAAAAAGTGCTCCTGGCAGCTAGAGAGTGCCGCGTTGACCACTGCACATGAAGAAATAAGCACCTGCAACGTTTGGTTTAGGTTTTAGGTGCATTTTTAATTTTATTGCTTAAATCGCATTTTCTCGACGAGCTGAGCACGTTTTCTGAAATGTGCTCCTCCCGTCGCTCTGGTTGGGTGCGCACAGTAAAAAGTGCTCTTGGCAGCTAGAGAGTGCCGCGTTGACCACTGCGCATGAAGAAATAAGCACCTGCAACGTTTGGTTTAGGTTTTAGGTGCATTTTTAATTTTATTGCTTAAATCGCATTTTCTCGACGAGCTGAGCACGTTTTCTGAAATGTGCTCCTCCCGTCACTCTGGTTGGGTGCGCACATTAAAAAGTGCTCCTGGCAGCTAGGGAGTGCCGCGTTGAGCACTGCGCACGAAGAAATAAGCACCTGCAACGTTTTGTTTAGGTTTTAGGTGCATTTTTAATTTTATTGCTTAAATCGCATTTTGTCGACGAGCTGAGCACGTTTTCTGAAATGTGCTCCTCCCGTCACTCTGGTTGGGTGCGCACAGTAAAAAGTGCTCTTGGCAGCTAGAGAGTGCCGCGTTGACCACTGCGCATGAAGAAATAAACACCTGCAACGTTTGGTTTAGGTTTTAGGTGCATTTTTAATTTTATTGCTTAAATCGCATTTTCTCGACGAGCTGAGCACGTTTTCTGAAATGTGCTCCTCCCGTCACTCTGGTTGGGTGCGCACAGTAAAAAGTGCTCCTGGCAGCTAGGGAGTGCCGCGTTGAGCACTGCGCACGAAGAAATAAGCACCTGCAACGTTTGGTTTAGGTTTTAGGTGTATTTTTAATTTTATTGCTTAAATCGCATTTTCTCGACGAGCTGAGCACGTTCTCTGAAATGGGCTCCTCCCGTCGCTCTGGTTGGGTGCGCACAGTAAAAAGAGCTCCTGGCAGCTAGGGAGTTCCGCGTTGACCACTGCGCACGAAGAAATAAGCACCTGCAACGTTTGGTTTAGGTTTTAGGTGCATTTTTAATTTTATTGCTTAAATCGCATTTTCTCGACGAGCTGAGCACGTTTTCTGAAATGTGCTCCTCCCGTCACTCTGGTTGGGTGCGCATAGTAAAAAGTGCTCTTGGCAGCTAAAGAGTACCGCGTTGACCACTGCGCACAAAGAAATAAGCACCTGCAACGTTTGGTTTAGGTTTTAGGTGCATTTTAAATTTTATTGCTTAAATCGCATTTTCTCGACGAGCTGAGCACGTTTTCTGAAATGTGCTCCTCCCGTCGCTCTGGTTGGGTGCGCACAGTAAAAAGAGCTCCTGGCAGCTAGGGAGTTCCGCGTTGACCACAGCGCACGAAGAAATAAGCACCTGCAACGTTTGGTTTAGGTTTTAGGTGCATTTTTAATTTTATTGCTTAAATCGCATTCTCTCGACGAGCTGAGCACGTTTTCTGAAATGTGCTCCTCCCGTCGCTCTGGTTGGGTGCACACAGTAAAAAGTGCTCTTGGCAGTTCGGGAGTGCCGCGTTGACCACTGCACATGAAGAAATAAGCACCTGCAACGTTTGGTTTAGGTTTTAGGTGCATTTTTAATTTTATTGCTTAAATCGCATTCTCTCGACGAGCTGAGCACGTTTTCTGAAATGTGCTCCTCCCGTCGCTCTGGTTGGGTGCGCACAGTAAAAAGAGCTCCTGGCAGCTAGGGAGTTCCGCGTTGACCACTGCGCACGAAGAAATAAGCACCTGCAACGTTTGGTTTAGGTTTTAGGTGCATTTTTTATTTTATTGCTTAAATCGCATTCTCTCGACGAGCTGAGCACGTTTTCTGAAATGTGCTCCTCCCGTCGCTCTGGTTGGGTGCGCGTAGTAAAAAGTGCTCCTGGCAGCTAAAGAGTGCCGCGTTGACCACTGCGCATGAAGAAATAAGCACCTGCAACGTTTGGTTTAGGTTTTAGGTGCATTTTTAATTTTATTGCTTAAATCGCATTTTCTCGACGAGCTGAGCACGTTTTCTGAAATGTGCTCCTCCCGTCGCTCTGGTTGGGTGCGCACAGTAAAAAGAGCTCCTGGCAGCTAGGGAGTGCCGCGTTGACCACTGCGCACGAAGAAATAAGCACCTGCAACGTTTGGTTTAGGTTTTAGGTGCATTTTTTATTTTATTGCTTAAATCGCATTCTCTCGACGAGCTGAGCACGTTTTCTGAAATGTGCTCCTCCCGTCGCTCTGGTTGGGTGCGCGTAGTAAAAAGTGCTCCTGGCAGCTAGAGAGTGCCGCGTTGACCACTGCGCATGAAGAAATAAGCACCTGCAACGTTTGGTTTAGGTTTTAGGTGCATTTTTAATCTTATTGCTTAAATCGCATTTTCTCGACGAGCTGAGCACGTTTTCTGAAATGTGCTCCTCCCGTCACTCTGGTTGGGTGCGCACAGTAAAAAGTGCTCTTGGCAGCTAGAGAGTGCCGCGTTGACCACTGCGCATGAAGAAATAAGCACCTGCAACGTTTGGTTTAGGTTTTAGGTGCATTTTTAATTTTATTGCTTAAATCGCATTTTCTCGACGAGCTGAGCACGTTTTCTGAAATGTGCTCCTCCCGTCACTCTGGTTGGGTGCCACAGTAAAAAGTGCTCCTGGCAGCTAGGGAGTGCCGCGTTGAGCACTGCGCACGAAGAAATAAGCACCTGCAACGTTTGGTTTAGGTTTTAGGTGCATTTTTAATTTTATTGCTTAAATCGCATTCTCTCGACAAGCTGAGCACGTTTTCTGAAAGGTGCTCCTCCCGTCACTCTGGTTGGGTGCGCACAGTAAAAAGAGCTCCTGGCAGCTAGGGAGTGCCGCGTTGACCACTGCGCACGAAGAAATAAGCACCTGCAACGTTTGGTTTAGGTTTTAGCTGCATTTTTAATTTTATTGCTTAAATCGCATTTTCTCGACGAGCTGAGCACGTTTTCTGAAATGTCCTCCTCCCGTCGCTCTGGTTGGGTGCGCACAGTAAAAAGAGCTCCTGGCAGCTAGGGAGTTCCGCGTTGACCACTGCGCACGAAGAAATAAGCACCTGCAACGTTTGGTTTAGGTTTTAGGTGCATTTTTAATTTTATTGCTTAAATCGCATTCTCTCGACGAGCTGAGCACGTTTTCTGAAATGTGCTCCTCCCGTCGCTCTGGTTGGGTACGCACAGTAAAAAGTGCTCTTGGCAGCTCGGGAGTGCCGCGTTGACCACTGCGCATGAAGAAATAAGCACCTGCAACGTTTGGTTTAGGTTTTAGGTGCATTTTTAATTTTATTGCTTAAATCGCATTTTCTCGACGAGCTGAGCACGTTTTCTGAAATGTTCTCCTCCCGTCACTCTGGTTTTGTGCGCACAGTAAAAAGTGCTCCTGGCAGCTAGGGAGTGCCGCGTTGACCACTGCGCACGAAGAAATAAGCACCTGCAACGTTTGGTTTAGGTTTTAGGTGCATTTTTTATTTTATTGCTTAAATCGCATTCTCTCGACGAGCTGAGCACGTTTTCTGAAATGTGCTCCTCCCGTCGCTCTGGTTGGGTGCGCGTAGTAAAAAGTGCTCCTGGCAGCTAGAGAGTGCCGCGTTGACCACTGCGCATGAAGAAATAAGAACCTGCAACGTTTGGTTTAGGTTTTAGGTGCATTTTTAATCTTATTGCTTAAATCGCATTTTCTCGACGAGCTGAGCACGTTTTCTGAAATGTGCTCCTCCCGTCACTCTGGTTAGGTGCGCACAGTAAAAAGTGCTCTTGGCAGCTAGAGAGTGCCGCGTTGACCACTGCGCATGAAGAAATAAGCACCTGCAACGTTTGGTTTAGGTTTTAGGTGCATTTTTAATTTTATTGCTTAAATCGCATTTTCTCGACGAGCTGAGCACGTTTTCTGAAATGTGCTCCTCCCGTCACTCTGGTTGGGTGCGCAAAGTAAAAAGTGCTCCTGGCAGCTAGAGAGTGCCGCGTTGACCACTGCGCACGAAAAAATAAGCACCTGCAACGTTTGGTCTAGGTTTTAGGTGCATTTTTAATTTTATTGCTTAAATCGCATTGTCTCGACGAGCTGAGCACGTTTTCTGAAATGTGCTCCTCCCGTCGCTCTGGTTGGGTGCGCACAGTAAAAAGAGCTCCTGGCAGCTAGGGAGTTCCGCGTTGACCACTGCGCACGAAGAAATAAGCACCTGCAACGTTTGGTTTACGTTTTAGGTGCATTTTTAATTTTATTGCTTAAATCGCATTCTCTCGACGAGCTGAGCACGTTTTCTGAAATGTGCTCCTCCCGTCGCTCTGGTTGGGTGCGCACAGTAAAAAGTGCTCTTGGCAGCTCGGGAGTGCCGCGTTGACCACTGCGCATGAAGAAATAAGCACCTGCAACGTTTGGTTTAGGTTTTAGGTGCATTTTTAATTTTATTGCTTGAATCGCATTGTCTCGACGAGCTGAGCACGTTTTCTGAAATGTGCTCCTCCCGTCGCTCTGGTTGGGTGCGCACAGTAAAAAGAGCTCCTGGCAGCTAGGGAGTTCCGCGTTGACCACTGCGCACGAAGAAATAAGCACCTGCAACGTTTGGTTTAGGTTTTAGGTGCATTTTTTATTTTATTGCTTAAATCGCATTCTCTCGACGAGCTGAGCACGTTTTCTGAAATGTGCTCCTCCCGTCGCTCTGGTTGGGTGCGCGTAGTAAAAAGTGCGCCTGGCAGCTAGAGAGTGCCGCGTTGACCACTGCGCATGAAGAAATAAGCACCTGCAACGTTTGGTTTAGGTTTTAGGTGCATTTTTAATTTTATTGCTTAAATCGCATTTTCTCGACGAGCTGAGCACGTTTTCTGAAATATGCTCCTCCCGTCGCTCTGGTTGGGTGCGCACAGTAAAAAGAGCTCCTGGCAGCTAGGGAGTGCCGCGTTGACCACTGCGCACGAAGAAATAAGCACCTGCAACGTTTGGTTTAGGTTTTAGGTGCATTTTTTATTTTATTGCTTAAATCGCATTCTCTCGACGAGCTGAGCACGTTTTCTGAAATGTGCTCCTCCCGTCGCTCTGGTTGGGTGCACACAGTAAAAAGAGCTCCTGGCAGCTAGGGAGTGCCGCGTTGACCACTGCGCACGAAGAAATAAGCACCTGCAACGTTTGGTTTAGGTTTTAGGTGCATTTTTAATTTTATTGTTTAAATCGCATTTTCTCGACGAGCTGAGCACGTTTTCTGAAATGTGCTCCTCCCGTCGCTCTGGTTGGGTGCGCACAGTAAAAAGAGCTCCTGGCAGCTAGGGAGTGCCGCGTTGACCACTGCGCACGAAGAAATAAGCACCTGCAACGTTTGGTTTAGGTTTTAGGTGCATTTTTTATTTTATTGCTTAAATCGCATTCTCTCGACGAGTTGAGCACGTTTTCTGAAATGTGCTCCTCCCGTCGCTCTGGTTGGGTGCACACAGTAAAAAGAGCTCCTGGCAGCTAGGGAGTGCCGCGTTGACCACTGCGCACGAAGAAATAAGCACCTGCAACGTTTGGTTTAGGTTTTAGGTGCATTTTTTATTTTATTGCTTAAATCGCATTCTCTCGACGAGCTGAGCACGTTTTCTGAAATGTGCTCGTCCCGTCGCTCTGGTTGGGTGCGCATAGGAAAAATTGCTCTTGGCAGCTAGAGAGTGCCGCGTTGAACACTGCGCTTGAAGAAATAACCACCTGCAACGTTTGGTTTAGGTTTTAGGTGCATTTTTAATTTTATTGCTTAAATCGCATTCTCTCGACAAGCTGAGCACGTTTTCTGAAAGGTGCTCCTCCCGTCACTCTGGTTGGGTGCGCACAGTAAAAAGAGCTCCTGGCAGCTAGGGAGTGCCGCGTTGACCACTGCGCACGAAGAAATAAGCACCTGCAACGTTTGGTTTAGGTTTTAGCTGCATTTTTAATTTTATTGCTTAAATCGCATTTTCTCGACGAGCTGAGCACGTTTTCTGAAATGTCCTCCTCCCGTCGCTCTGGTTGGGTGCGCACAGTAAAAAGAGCTCCTGGCAGCTAGGGAGTTCCGCGTTGACCACTGCGCACGAAGAAATAAGCACCTGCAACGTTTGGTTTAGGTTTTAGGTGCATTTTTAATTTTATTGCTTAAATCGCATTCTCTCGACGAGCTGAGCACGTTTTCTGAAATGTGCTCCTCCCGTCGCTCTGGTTGGGTACGCACAGTAAAAAGTGCTCTTGGCAGCTCGGGAGTGCCGCGTTGACCACTGCGCATGAAGAAATAAGCACCTGCAACGTTTGGTTTAGGTTTTAGGTGCATTTTTAATTTTATTGCTTAAATCGCATTTTCTCGACGAGCTGAGCACGTTTTCTGAAATGTGTCCTCCCGTCACTCTGGTTTTGTGCGCACAGTAAAAAGTGCTCCTGGCAGCTAGGGAGTGCCGCGTTGACCACTGCGCACGAAGAAATAAGCACCTGCAACGTTTGGTTTAGGTTTTAGGTGCATTTTTTATTTTATTGCTTAAATCGCATTCTCTCGACGAGCTGAGCACGTTTTCTGAAATGTGCTCCTCCCGTCGCTCTGGTTGGGTGCGCGTAGTAAAAAGTGCTCCTGGCAGCTAGAGAGTGCCGCGTTGACCACTGCGCATGAAGAAATAAGAACCTGCAACGTTTGGTTTAGGTTTTAGGTGCATTTTTAATCTTATTGCTTAAATCGCATTTTCTCGACGAGCTGAGCACGTTTTCTGAAATGTGCTCCTCCCGTCACTCTGGTTAGGTGCGCACAGTAAAAAGTGCTCTTGGCAGCTAGAGAGTGCCGCGTTGACCACTGCGCATGAAGAAATAAGCACCTGCAACGTTTGGTTTAGGTTTTAGGTGCATTTTTAATTTTATTGCTTAAATCGCATTTTCTCGACGAGCTGAGCACGTTTTCTGAAATGTGCTCCTCCCGTCACTCTGGTTGGGTGCGCAAAGTAAAAAGTGCTCCTGGCAGCTAGAGAGTGCCGCGTTGACCACTGCGCACGAAGAAATAAGCACCTGCAACGTTTGGTCTAGGTTTTAGGTGCATTTTTAATTTTATTGCTTAAATCGCATTGTCTCGACGAGCTGAGCACGTTTTCTGAAATGTGCTCCTCCCGTCGCTCTGGTTGGGTGCGCACAGTAAAAAGAGCTCCTGGCAGCTAGGGAGTTCCGCGTTGACCACTGCGCACGAAGAAATAAGCACCTGCAACGTTTGGTTTACGTTTTAGGTGCATTTTTAATTTTATTGCTTAAATCGCATTCTCTCGACGAGCTGAGCACGTTTTCTGAAATGTGCTCCTCCCGTCGCTCTGGTTGGGTGCGCACAGTAAAAAGTGCTCTTGGCAGCTCGGGAGTGCCGCGTTGACCACTGCGCATGAAGAAATAAGCACCTGCAACGTTTGGTTTAGGTTTTAGGTGCATTTTTAATTTTATTGCTTAAATCGCATTGTCTCGACGAGCTGAGCACTATTTCTGAAATGTGCTCCTCCCGTCGCTCTGGTTGGGTGCGCACAGTAAAAAGAGCTCCTGGCAGCTAGGGAGTTCCGCGTTGACCACTGCGCACGAAGAAATAAGCACCTGCAACGTTTGGTTTAGGTTTTAGGTGCATTTTTTATTTTATTGCTTAAATCGCATTCTCTCGACGAGCTGAGCACGTTTTCTGAAATGTGCTCCTCCCGTCGCTCTGGTTGGGTGCGCGTAGTAAAAAGTGCGCCTGGCAGCTAGAGAGTGCCGCGTTGACCACTGCGCATGAAGAAATAAGCACCTGTAACGTTTGGTTTAGGTTTTAGGTGCATTTTTAATTTTATTGCTTGAATCTTATTTTCTCGACGAGCTGAGCACGTTTTCTGAAATATGCTCCTTCCGTCGCTCTGGTTGGGTGCGCACAGTAAAAAGAGCTCCTGGCAGCTAGGGAGTGCCGCGTTGACCACTGCGCACGAAGAAATAAGCACCTGCAACGTTTGGTTTAGGTTTTAGGTGCATTTTTTATTTTATTGCTTAAATCGCATTCTCTCGACGAGCTGAGCACGTTTTCTGAAATGTGCTCCTCCCGTCGCTCTGGTTGGGTGCACACAGTAAAAAGAGCTCCTGGCAGCTAGGGAGTGCAGCGTTGACCACTGCGCACGAAGAAATAAGCACCTGCAACGTTTGGTTTAGGTTTTAGGTGCATTTTTAATTTTATTGTTTAAATCGCATTTTCTCGACGAGCTGAGCACGTTTTCTGAAATGTGCTCCTCCCGTCGCTCTGGTTGGGTGCGCACAGTAAAAAGAGCTCCTGGCAGCTAGGGAGTGCCGCGTTGACCACTGCGCACGAAGAAATAAGCACCTGCAACGTTTGGTTTAGGTTTTAGGTGCATTTTTTATTTTATTGCTTAAATCGCATTCTCTCGACGAGTTGAGCACGTTTTCTGAAATGTGCTCCTCCCGTCGCTCTGGTTGGGTGCACACAGTAAAAAGAGCTCCTGGCAGCTAGGGAGTGCCGCGTTGACCACTGCGCACGAAGAAATAAGCACCTGCAACGTTTGGTTTAGGTTTTAGGTGCATTTTTTATTTTATTGCTTAAATCGCATTCTCTCGACGAGCTGAGCACGTTTTCTGAAATGTGCTCGTCCCGTCGCTCTGGTTGGGTGCGCATAGGAAAAATTGCTCTTGGCAGCTAGAGAGTGCCGCGTTGAACACTGCGCTTGAAGAAATAACCACCTGCAACGTTTGGTTTAGGTTTTGGGTGCATTTTTAATTTTATTGCTTAAATCGCATTTTCTCGACGAGCTGAGCACGTTTTCTGAAATGTGCTCCTCCCGTCACTCTGGTTGGGTGCGCATAGTAAAAAGTGCTCTTGGCAGCTAGGGAGTGCCACGTTGACCACTGCACATGAAGATATAAGCACCTGCAACGTTTGGTTTAGGTTTTAGGTGCATTTTTAATTTTATTGCTTAAATCGCATTTTCTGGACGAGCTGAGCACGTTTTCTGAAATGTGCTCCTCCCGTCACTCTGGTTGGGTGCGCACAGTAAAAAGTGCTCTTGGCAGCTAGAGAGTGCCGCGTTGACCACTGCGCATGAAGAAATAACCACCTGCAACGTTTGGTTTAGGTTTTAGGTGCATTTTTAATTTTATTGCTTAAATCGCATTTTCTCGACGAGCTGAGCACGTTTTCTGAAATGTGCTCCTCCCGTCACTCTGGTTGGGTGCGCATAGTAAAAAGTGCTCTTGGCAGCTAAAGAGTGCCTTGTTGACCACTGCGCACAAAGAAATAAGCACCTGCAACGTTTGGTTTAGGTTTTAGGTGCATTTTAAATTTTATTGCTTAAATCGCATTTTCTCGACGAGCTGAGCACGTTTTCTGAAATGTGCTCCTCCCGTCGCTCTGGTTGTGCACGCATAGTAAAAAGTGCTCCTGGCAGCTAGAGAGTGCCGCGTTGACCACTGCACATGAAGAAATAAGCACCTGCAACGTTTGGTTTAGGTTTTAGGTGCATTTTTAATTTTATTGCTTAAATCGCATTTTCTCGACGAGCTGAGCACGTTTTCTGAAATGTGCTCCTCCCGTCGCTCTGGTTGGGTGCGCACAGTAAAAAGTGCTCTTGGCAGCTAGAGAGTGCCGCGTTGACCACTGCGCATGTAGAAATAAGCACCTGCAACGTTTGGTTTAGGTTTTAGGTGCATTTTTAATTTTATTGCTTAAATCGCATTTTCTCGACGAGCTGAGCACGTTTTCTGAAATGTGCTCCTCCCGTCACTCTGGTTGGGTGCGCACATTAAAAAGTGCTCCTGGCAGCTAGGGAGTGCCGCGTTGAGCACTGCGCACGAAGAAATAAGCACCTGCAACGTTTGGTTTAGGTTTTAGGTGCATTTTTAATTTTATTGCTTAAATCGCGTTTTGTCGACGAGCTGAGCACGTTTTCTGAAATGTGCTCCTCCCGTCACTCTGGTTGGGTGCGCACAGTAAAAAGAGCTCCTGGCAGCTAGGGAGTTCCGCGTTGACCACTGCGCACGAAGAAATAAGCACCTGCAACGTTTGGTTTAGGTTTTAGGTGCATTTTTAATTTTATTGCTTAAATCGCATTTTCTCGACGAGCTGAGCACGTTTTCTGAAATGTGCTCCTCCCGTCACTCTGGTTGGGTGCGCATAGTAAAAAGTGCTCTTGGCAGCTAAAGAGTACCGCGTTGACCACTGCGCACAAAGAAATAAGCACCTGCAACGTTTGGTTTAGGTTTTAGGTGCATTTTAAATTTTATTGCTTAAATCGCATTTTCTCGACGAGCTGAGCACGTTTTCTGAAATGTGCTCCTCCCGTCGCTCTGGTTGGGTGCGCACAGTAAAAAGAGCTCCTGGCAGCTAGGGAGTTCCGCGTTGACCACAGCGCACGAAGAAATAAGCACCTGCAACGTTTGGTTTAGGTTTTAGGTGCATTTTTAATTTTATTGCTTAAATCGCATTTTCTCGACAAGCTGAGCACGTTTTCTGAAAGGTGCTCCTCCCGTCACTCTGGTTGGGTGCGCACAGTAAAAGAGCTCCTGGCAGCTCGGGAGTGCCGCGTTGACCACTGCGCATGAAGAAATAAGCACCTGCAACGTTTGGTTTAGGTTTTAGGTGCATTTTTAATTTTATTGCTTAAATCGCATTTTCTCGACAAGCTGAGCACGTTTTCTGAAATGTGGTCGTCCCGTCGCTCTGGTTGGGTGCGCATAGGAAAAATTGCTCTTGGCAGCTAGAGAGTGCCGCGTTGACCACTGCGCTTGAAGAAATAACCACCTGCAACGTTTGGTTTAGGTTTTGGGTGCATTTTTAATTTTATTGCTTAAATCGCATTTTCTCGACGAGCTGAGCACGTTTTCTGAAATGTGCTCCTCCCGTCACTCTGGTTGGGTGCGCATAGTAAAAAGTGCTCTTGGCAGCTAGGGAGTGCCACGTTGACCACTGCACATGAAGAAATAAGCACCTGCAACGTTTGGTTTAGGTTTTAGGTGCATTTTTAATTTTATTGCTTAAATCGCATTTTCTCGACGAGCTGAGCACGTTTTCTGAAATGTGCTCCTCCCGTCACTCTGGTTGGGTGCGCACAGTAAAAAGTGCTCTTGGCAGCTAGAGAGTGCCGCGTTGACCACTGCGCATGAAGAAATAACCACCTGCAACGTTTGGTTTAGGTTTTAGGTGCATTTTTAATTTTATTGCTTAAATCGCATTTTCTCGACGAGCTGAGCACGTTTTCTGAAATGTGCTCCTCCCGTCACTCTGGTTGGGTGCGCATAGTAAAAAGTGCTCTTGGCAGCTAAAGAGTGCCGCGTTGACCACTGCGCACAAAGAAATAAGCACCTGCAACGTTTGGTTTAGGTTTTAGGTGCATTTTAAATTTTATTGCTTAAATCGCATTTTCTCGACGAGCTGAGCACGTTTTCTGAAATGTGCTCCTCCCGTCGCTCTGGTTGTGCACGCATAGTAAAAAGTGCTCCTGGCAGCTAGAGAGTGCCGCGTTGACCACTGCACATGAAGAAATAAGCACCTGCAACGTTTGGTTTAGGTTTTAGGTGCATTTTTAATTTTATTGCTTAAATCGCATTTTCTCGACGAGCTGAGCACGTTTTCTGAAATGTGCTCCTCCCGTCGCTCTGGTTGGGTGCGCACAGTAAAAAGTGCTCTTGGCAGCTAGAGAGTGCCGCGTTGACCACTGCGCATGAAGAAATAAGCACCTGCAACGTTTGGTTTAGGTTTTAGGTGCATTTTTAATTTTATTGCTTAAATCGCATTTTCTCGACGAGCTGAGCACGTTTTCTGAAATGTGCTCCTCCCGTCACTCTGGTTGGGTGCGCACATTAAAAAGTGCTCCTGGCAGCTAGGGAGTGCCGCGTTGACCACTGCGCACGAAGAAATAAGCACCTGCAACGTTTGGTTTAGGTTTTAGCTGCATTATTAATTTTATTGCTTAAATCGCATTTTCTCGACGAGCTGAGCACGTTTTCTGAAATGTGCTCCTCCCGTCGCTCTGGTTGGGTGCGCACAGTAAAAAGTGCTCTTGGCAGCTAGAGAGTGCCGCGTTGACCACTGCGCATGAAGAAATAAGCACCTGCAACGTTTGGTTTAGGTTTTAGGTGCATTTTTAATTTTATTGCTTAAATCGCATTTTCTCGACGAGCTGAGCACGTTTTCTGAAATGTGCTCCTCCCGTCACTCTGGTTGGGTGCGCACATTAAAAAGTGCTCCTGGCAGCTAGGGAGTGCCGCGTTGACCACTGCGCACGAAGAAATAAGCACCTGCAACGTTTGGTTTAGGTTTTAGCTGCATTATTAATTTTATTGCTTAAATCGCATTTTCTCGACGAGCTGAGCACGTTTTCTGAAATGTGCTCCTCCCGTCGCTCTGGTTGGGTGCGCACAGTAAAAAGAGCTCCTGGCAGCTAGGGAGTTCCGCGTTGACCACTGCGCACGAAGAAATAAGCACCTGCAACGTTTGGTTTAGGTTTTAGGTGCATTTTTAATTTTATTGCTTAAATCGCATTCTCTCGACGAGCTGAGCACGTTTTCTGAAATGTGCTCCTCCCGTCGCTCTGGTTGGGTGCGCACAGTAAAAAGTGCTCTTGGCAGCTCGGGAGTGCCGCGTTGACCACTGCGCATGAAGAAATAAGCACCTGCAACGTTTGGTTTAGGTTTTAGGTGCATTTTTAATTTTATTGCTTAAATCGCATTTTCTCGACAAGCTGAGCACGTTTTCTGAAATGTGCTCGTCCCGTCGCTCTGGTTGGGTGCGCATAGGAAAAATTGCTCTTGGCAGCTAGAGAGTGCCGCGTTGACCACTGCGCTTGAAGAAATAACCACCTGCAACGTTTGGTTTAGGTTTTGGGTGCATTTTTAATTTTATTGCTTAAATCGCATTTTCTCGACGAGCTGAGCACGTTTTCTGAAATGTGCTCCTCCCGTCACTCTGGTTGGGTGCGCATAGTAAAAAGTGCTCTTGGCAGCTAGGGAGTGCCACGTTGACCACTGCACATGAAGAAATAAGCACCTGCAACGTTTGGTTTAGGTTTTAGGTGCATTTTTAATTTTATTGCTTAAATCGCATTTTCTCGACGAGCTGAGCACGTTTTCTGAAATGTGCTCCTCCCGTCACTCTGGTTGGGTGCGCACAGTAAAAAGTGCTCTTGGCAGCTAGAGAGTGCCGCGTTGACCACTGCACATGAAGAAATAACCACCTGCAACGTTTGGTTTAGGTTTTAGGTGCATTTTTAATTTTATTGCTTAAATCGCATTTTCTCGACGAGCTGAGCACGTTTTCTGAAATGTGCTCCTCCCGTCACTCTGGTTGGGTGCGCATAGTAAAAAGTGCTCTTGGCAGCTAAAGAGTGCCGCGTTGACCACTGCGCACAAAGAAATAAGCACCTGCAACGTTTGGTTTAGGTTTTAGGTGCATTTTAAATTTTATTGCTTAAATCGCATTTTCTCGACGAGCTGAGCACGTTTTCTGAAATGTGCTCCTCCCGTCGCTCTGGTTGTGCACGCATAGTAAAAAGTGCTCCTGGCAGCTAGAGAGTGCCGCGTTGACCACTGCACATGAAGAAATAAGCACCTGCAACGTTTGGTTTAGGTTTTAGGTGCATTTTTAATTTTATTGCTTAAATCGCATTTTCTCGACGAGCTGAGCACGTTTTCTGAAATGTGCTCCTCCCGTCGCTCTGGTTGGGTGCGCACAGTAAAAAGTGCTCTTGGCAGCTAGAGAGTGCCGCGTTGACCACTGCGCATGAAGAAATAAGCACCTGCAACGTTTGGTTTAGGTTTTAGGTGCATTTTTAATTTTATTGCTTAAATCGCATTTTCTCGACGAGCTGAGCACGTTTTCTGAAATGTGCTCCTCCCGTCACTCTGGTTGGGTGCGCACATTAAAAAGTGTTCCTGGCAGCTAGGGAGTGCCGCGTTGAGCACTGCGCACGAAGAAATAAGCACCTGCAACGTTTGGTTTAGGTTTTAGGTGCATTTTTAATTTTATTGCTTAAATCGCATTTTGTCGACGAGCTGAGCACGTTTTCTGAAATGTGCTCCTCCCGTCACTCTGGTTGGGTGCGCACAGTAAAAAGTGCTCTTGGCAACTAGAGAGTGCCGCGTTGACCACTGCGCATGAAGAAATAAGCACCTGCAACGTTTGGTTTAGGTTTTAGGTGCATTTTTAATTTTATTGCTTAAATTGCATTTTCTCGACGAGCTGAGCACGTTTTCTGAAATGTGCTCCTCCCGTCACTCTGGTTGGGTGCGCACAGTAAAAAGTGCTCCTGGCAGCTAGGGAGTGCCGCGTTGAGCACTGCGCACGAAGAAATAAGCACCTGCAACGTTTGGTTTAGGTTTTAGGTGTATTTTTAATTTTATTGCTTAAATCGCATTTTCTCGACGAGCTGAGCACGTTTTCTGAAATGGGCTCCTCCCGTCGCTCTGGTTGGGTGCGCACAGTAAAAAGAGCTCCTGGCAGCTAGGGAGTTCCGCGTTGACCACTGCGCACGAAGAAATAAGCACTTGCAACGTTTGGTTTAGGTTTTAGGTGCATTTTTAATTTTATTGCTTAAATCGCATTTTCTCGACGAGCTGAGCACGTTTTCTGAAATGTGCTCCTCCCGTCGCTCTGGTTGGGCGCGCACAGTAAAAAGAGCTCCTGGCAGCTAGGGAGTGCCGCGTTGACCACTGCGCACGAAGAAATAAGCACCTGCAACGTTTGGTTTAGGTTTTAGCTGCATTTTTATTTTATTGCTTAAATCGCATTTTCTCGACGAGCTGAGCACGTTTTCTGAAATGTGCTCCTCCCGTCGCTCTGGTTGGGTGCGCACAGTAAAAAGAGCTCCTGGCAGCTAGGGAGTTCCGCGTTGACCACTGCGCACGAAGAAATAAGCACCTGCAACGTTTGGTTTAGGTTTTAGGTGCATTTTTAATTTTATTGCTTAAATCGCATTCTCTCGACGAGCTGAGCACGTTTTCTGAAATGTGCTCCTCCCGTCGCTCTGGTTGGGTGCGCACAGTAAAAAGTGCTCTTGGCAGCTCGGGAGTGCCGCGTTGACCACTGCGCATGAAGAAATAAGCACCTGCAACGTTTGGTTTAGGTTTTAGGTGCATTTTTAATTTTATTGCTTAAATCGCATTTTCTCGACGAGCTGAGCACGTTTTCTGAAATGTGCTCGTCCCGTCGCTCTGGTTGGGTGCGCATAGTAAAAAGTGCTCTTGGCAGCTAAAGAGTGCCTTGTTGACCACTGCGCACAAAGAAATAAGCACCTGCAACGTTTGGTTTAGGTTTTAGGTGCATTTTAAATTTTATTGCTTAAATCGCATTTTCTCGACGAGCTGAGCACGTTTTCTGAAATGTGCTCCTCCCGTCGCTCTGGTTGGGTGCGCACAGTAAAAAGAGCTCCTGGCAGCTAGGGAGTTCCGCGTTGACCACAGCGCACGAAGAAATAAGCACCTGCAACGTTTGGTTTAGGTTTTAGGTGCATTTTTAATTTTATTGCTTAAATCGCATTTTCTCGACAAGCTGAGCACGTTTTCTGAAATGTGCTCGTCCCGTCGCTCTGGTTGGGTGCGCATAGGAAAAATTGCTCTTGGCAGCTAGAGAGTGCCGCGTTGACCACTGCGCTTGAAGAAATAACCACCTGCAACGTTTGGTTTAGGTTTTGGGTGCATTTTTAATTTTATTGCTTAAATCGCATTTTCTCGACGAGCTGAGCACGTTTTCTGAAATGTGCTCCTCCCGTCACTCTGGTTGGGTGCGCATAGTAAAAAGTGCTCTTGGCAGCTAGGGAGTGCCACGTTGACCACTGCACATGAAGAAATAAGCACCTGCAACGTTTGGTTTAGGTTTTAGGTGCATTTTTAATTTTATTGCTTAAATCGCATTTTCTCGACGAGCTGAGCACGTTTTCTGAAATGTGCTCCTCCCGTCACTCTGGTTGGGTGCGCACAGTAAAAAGTGCTCTTGGCAGCTAGAGAGTGCCGCGTTGACCACTGCGCATGAAGAAATAACCACCTGCAACGTTTGGTTTAGGTTTTAGGTGCATTTTTAATTTTATTGCTTAAATCGCATTTTCTCGACGAGCTGAGCACGTTTTCTGAAATGTGCTCCTCCCGTCACTCTGGTTGGGTGCGCATAGTAAAAAGTGCTCTTGGCAGCTAAAGAGTGCCGCGTTGACCACTGCGCACAAAGAAATAAGCACCTGCAACGTTTGGTTTAGGTTTTAGGTGCATTTTAAATTTTATTGCTTAAATCGCATTTTCTCGACGAGCTGAGCACGTTTTCTGAAATGTGCTCCTCCCGTCGCTCTGGTTGTGCACGCATAGTAAAAAGTGCTCCTGGCAGCTAGAGAGTGCCGCGTTGACCACTGCACATGAAGAAATAAGCACCTGCAACGTTTGGTTTAGGTTTTAGGTGCATTTTTAATTTTATTGCTTAAATCGCATTTTCTCGACGAGCTGAGCACGTTTTCTGAAATGTGCTCCTCCCGTCGCTCTGGTTGGGTGCGCACAGTAAAAAGTGCTCCTGGCAGCTAGGGAGTGCCGCGTTGAGCACTGCGCACGAAGAAATAAGCACCTGCAACGTTTGGTTTAGGTTTTAGGTGTATTTTTAATTTTATTGCTTAAATCGCATTTTCTCGACGAGCTGAGCACGTTTTCTGAAATGGGCTCCTCCCGTCGCTCTGGTTGGGTCCGCACAGTAAAAAGAGCTCCTGGCAGCTAGGGAGTTCCGCGTTGACCACTGCGCACGAAGAAATAAGCACCTGCAACGTTTGGTTTAGGTTTTAGGTGCATTTTTAATTTTATTGCTTAAATCGCATTTTCTCGACGAGCTGAGCACGTTTTCTGAAATGTGCTCCTCCCGTCACTCTGGTTGGGTGCGCATAGTAAAAAGTGCTCTTGGCAGCTAAAGAGTACCGCGTTGACCACTGCGCACAAAGAAATAAGCACCTGCAACGTTTGGTTTAGGTTTTAGGTGCATTTTAAATTTTATTGCTTAAATCGCATTTTCTCGACGAGCTGAGCACGTTTTCTGAAATGTGCTCCTCCCGTCGCTCTGGTTGGGTGCGCACAGTAAAAAGAGCTCCTGGCAGCTAGGGAGTTCCGCGTTGACCACAGCGCACGAAGAAATAAGCACCTGCAACGTTTGGTTTAGGTTTTAGGTGCATTTTTAATTTTATTGCTTAAATCGCATTCTCTCGACGAGCTGAGCACGTTTTCTGAAATGTGCTCCTCCCGTCGCTCTGGTTGGGTGCACACAGTAAAAAGTGCTCTTGGCAGTTCGGGAGTGCCGCGTTGACCACTGCACATGAAGAAATAAGCACCTGCAACGTTTGGTTTAGGTTTTAGGTGCATTTTTAATTTTATTGCTTAAATCGCATTCTCTCGACGAGCTGAGCACGTTTTCTGAAATGTGCTCCTCCCGTCGCTCTGGTTGGGTGCGCACAGTAAAAAGAGCTCCTGGCAGCTAGGGAGTTCCGCGTTGACCACTGCGCACGAAGAAATAAGCACCTGCAACGTTTGGTTTAGGTTTTAGGTGCATTTTTTATTTTATTGCTTAAATCGCATTCTCTCGACGAGCTGAGCACGTTTTCTGAAATGTGCTCCTCCCGTCGCTCTGGTTGGGTGCGCGTAGTAAAAAGTGCTCCTGGCAGCTAGAGAGTGCCGCGTTGACCACTGCGCATGAAGAAATAAGCACCTGCAACGTTTGGTTTAGGTTTTAGGTGCATTTTTAATCTTATTGCTTAAATCGCATTTTCTCGACGAGCTGAGCACGTTTTCTGAAATGTGCTCCTCCCGTCACTCTGGTTGGGTGCGCACAGTAAAAAGTGCTCTTGGCAGCTAGAGAGTGCCGCGTTGACCACTGCGCATGAAGAAATAAGCACCTGCAACGTTTGGTTTAGGTTTTAGGTGCATTTTTAATTTTATTGCTTAAATCGCATTTTCTCGACGAGCTGAGCACGTTTTCTGAAATGTGCTCCTCCCGTCACTCTGGTTGGGTGCGCACAGTAAAAAGTGCTCCTGGCAGCTAGGGAGTGCCGCGTTGAGCACTGCGCACGAAGAAATAAGCACCTGCAACGTTTGGTTTAGGTTTTAGGTGCATTTTTAATTTTATTGCTTAAATCGCATTCTCTCGACAAGCTGAGCACGTTTTCTGAAAGGTGCTCCTCCCGTCACTCTGGTTGGGTGCGCACAGTAAAAAGAGCTCCTGGCAGCTAGGGAGTGCCGCGTTGACCACTGCGCACGAAGAAATAAGCACCTGCAACGTTTGGTTTAGGTTTTAGCTGCATTTTTAATTTTATTGCTTAAATCGCATTTTCTCGACGAGCTGAGCACGTTTTCTGAAATGTCCTCCTCCCGTCGCTCTGGTTGGGTGCGCACAGTAAAAAGAGCTCCTGGCAGCTAGGGAGTGCCGCGTTGAGCACTGCGCACGAAGAAATAAGCACCTGCAACGTTTGGTTTAGGTTTTAGGTGCATTTTTAATTTTATTGCTTAAATCGCATTGTCTCGACGAGCTGAGCACGTTTTCTGAAATGTGCTCCTCCCGTCGCTCTGGTTGGGTGCGCACAGTAAAAAGAGCTCCTGGCAGCTAGGGAGTTCCGCGTTGACCACTGCGCACGAAGAAATAAGCACCTGCAACGTTTGGTTTAGGTTTTAGGTGCATTTTTTATTTTATTGCTTAAATCGCATTCTCTCGACGAGCTGAGCACGTTTTCTGAAATGTGCTCCTCCCGTCGCTCTGGTTGGGTGCACACAGTAAAAAGTGCGCCTGGCAGCTAGAGAGTGCCGCGTTGACCACTGCGCACGAAGAAATAAGCACCTGCAACGTTTGGTTTAGGTTTTAGGTGCATTTTTTATTTTATTGCTTAAATCGCATTTTCTCGACGAGCTGAGCATGTTTTCTGAAATGTGCTCCTCCCGTCGCTCTGGTTGTGCGCGCATAGTAAAAAGCGCTCCTGGCAGCTAGAGAGTGCCGCGTTGACCACTGCACATGGAGAAATAAGCACCTGCAACGTTTGGTTTAGGTTTTAGGTGCGATTTTAATTTTATTGCTTAAATCGCATTTTCTCGACGAGCTGAGCACGTTTTCTGAAATGTGCTCCTCCCGTCACTCTGGTTGGGTGCGCACAGTAAAAAGTGCTCTTGGCAGCTAGAGAGTGCCGCGTTGACCACTGCGCATGAAGAAATAAGCACCTGCAACGTTTGGTTTAGGTTTTAGGTGCATTTTTAATTTTATTGCTTAAATCGCATTTTCTCGACGAGCTGAGCATGTTTTCTGAAATGTGCTCCTCCCGTCGCTCTGGTTGTGCGCGCATAGTAAAAAGCGCTCCTGGCAGCTAGAGAGTGCCGCGTTGACCACTGCACATGGAGAAATAAGCACCTGCAACGTTTGGTTTAGGTTTTAGGTGCGATTTTAATTTTATTGCTTAAATCGCATTTTCTCGACGAGCTGAGCACGTTTTCTGAAATGTGCTCCTCCCGTCGCTCTGGTTGGGTGCGCACAGTAAAAAGTGCTCTTGGCAGCTAGAGAGTTCCGCGTTGACCACTGCGCATGAAGAAATAAGCACCTGCAACGTTTGGTTTAGGTTTTAGGTGCATTTTTAATTCTATTGCTTAAATCGCATTTTCTCGACGAGCTGAGCACGTTTTCTGAAATGTGCTCCTCCCGTCACTCTGGTTGGGTGCGCACAGTAAAAAGTGCTCCTGGCAGCTAGGGAGTGCCGCGTTGAGCACTGCGCACGAAGAAATAAGCACCTGCAACGTTTGGTTTAGGTTTTAGGTGCATTTTTAATTTTATTGCTTAAATCGCATTTTCTCGACGAGCTGAGCACGTTTTCTGAAATGTGCTCCTCCCGTCACTCTGGTTGGGTGCGCACAGTAAAAAGTGCTCTTGGCAGCTAGAGAGTGCCGCGTTGACCACTGCGCATGAAGAAATAAGCACCTTCAACGTTTGGTTTAGGTTTTAGGTGCATTTTTAATTTTATTGCTTAAATCGCATTTTCTCGACGAGCTGAGCACGTTTTCTGAAATGTGCTCCTCCCGTCACTCTGGTTGGGTGCGCACAGTAAAAAGTGCTCTTGGCAGCTAGAGAGTGCCGCGTTGACCACTGCGCATGAAGAAATAAGCACCTTCAACGTTTGGTTTAGGTTTTAGGTGCATTTTTAATTTTATTGCTTAAATCGCATTTTCTCGACGAGCTGAGCACGTTTTCTGAAATGTGCTCCTCCCGTCACTCTGGTTGGGTGTGCACAGTAAAAAGTGCTCTTGGCAGCTAGAGAGTGCCGCGTTGACAACTGCGCATGAAGAAATAAGCACCTGCAACGTTTGGTTTAGGTTTTAGGTGCATTTTTAATTTTATTGCTTAAATCGCATTTTCTCGACGAGCTGAGCACGTTTTCTGAAATGTGCTCCTCCCGTCACTCTGGTTGGGTGCGCACAGTAAAAAGTGCTCCTGGCAGCTAGGGAGTGCCGCGTTGAGCACTACGCACGAAGAAATAAGCACCTGCAACGTTTGGTTTAGGTTTTAGCTGCATTTTTAATTTTATTGCTTAAATCGCATTTTCTCGACGAGCTGAGCACGTTTTCTGAAATGTGCTCATCCCGTCACTCTGGTTGGGTGCGCATAGTAAAAAGTGCTCTTGGCAGCTAGAGAGTGCCGCGTTGACCACTGCGCACAAAGAAATAAGCACCTGCAACGTTTGGTTTAGGTTTTAGGTGCATTTTTAATTTTATTGCTTAAATCGCATTCTCTCGACGAGCTGAGCGCGTTTTCTGAAATGTGCTCCTCCCGTCACTCTGGTTGGGTGCGCACAGTAAAAAGTGCTCCTGGCAGCTAGGGAGTGCCGCGTTGAGCACTGCGCACGAAGAAATAAGCACCTGCAACGTTTGGTTTAGGTTTTAGGTGCATTTTTAATTTTATTGCTTAAATCGCATTTTCTCGACGAGCTGAGCACGTTTTCTGAAATGGGCTCCTCCCGTCGCTCTGATTGGGTGCGCACAGTAAAAAGAGCTCCTGGCAGCTAGGGAGTTCCGCGTTGACCACTGCGCTCGAAGAAATAAGCACCTGCAACGTTTGGTTTAGGTTTTAGGTGCATTTTTTATTTTATTGCTTAAATCGCATTCTCTCGACGAGCTGAGCACGTTTTCTGAAATGTGCTCCTCCCGTCGCTCTGGTTGGGTGCACACAGTAAAAAGAGCTCCTGGCAGCTAGGGAGTGCCGCGTTGACCACTGCGCACGAAGAAATAAGCACCTGCAACGTTTGGTTTAGGTTTTAGGTGCATTTTTTATTTTATTGCTTAAATCGCATTCTCTCGACCAGCTGAGCACGTTTTCTGAAATGTGCTGCTCCCGTCGCTCTGGTTGGGTGCGCGTAGTAAAAAGTGCTCCTGGCAGCTAGAGAGTGCCGCGTTGACCACTGCGCATGAAGAAATAAGCACCTGCAACGTTTGGTTTAGGTTTTAGGTGCATTTTTAATTTTATTGCTTAAATCGCATTTTCTCGACGAGCTGAGCACGTTTTCTGAAATGTGCTCCTCCCGTCGCTCTGGTTGGGTGCGCACAGTAAAAAGAGCTCCTGGCAGCTAGGGAGTGCCGCGTTGACCACTGCGCACGAAGAAATAAGCACCTGCAACGTTTGGTTTAGGTTTTCCGTGCATTTTTTATTTTATTGCTTAAATCGCATTCTCTCGACGAGCTGAGCACGTTTTCTGAAATGTGCTCCTCCCGTCGCTCTGGTTGGGTGCGCGTAGTAAAAAGTGCTCCTGGCAGCTAGAGAGTGCCGCGTTGACCACTGCGCATGAAGAAATAAGCACCTGCAACGTTTGGTTTAGGTTTTAGGTGCATTTTTAATCTTATTGCTTAAATCGCATTTTCTCGACGAGCTGAGCACGTTTTCTGAAATGTGCTCCTCTCGTCACTCTGGTTGGGTGCGCACAGTAAAAAGTGCTCTTGGCAGCTAGAGAGTGCCGCGTTGACCACTGCGCATGAAGAAATAAGCACCTGCAACGTTTGGTTTAGGTTTTAGGTGCATTTTTAATTTTATTGCTTAAATCGCATTTTCTCGACGAGCTGAGCACGTTTTCTGAAATGTGCTCCTCCCGTCACTCTGGTTGGGTGCGCACAGTAAAAAGTGCTCCTGGCAGCTAGAGAGTGCCGCGTTGACCACTGTGCATGAAGAAATAAGCACCTGCAACGTTTGGTTTAGGTTTTAGGTGCATTTTTAATCTTATTGCTTAAATTGCATTTTCTCGACGAGCTGAGCACGTTTTCTGAAATGTTTTCCTCCCGTCACTCTGGTTGGGTGCGCACAGTAAAAACTGCTCTTGGCAGCTAGAGAGTGCCGCGTTGACCACTGCGCGCAAAGATATAAGCACCTGCAACGTTTGGTTTAGGTTTTAGGTGCATTTTAAATTTTATTGCTTAAATCGCATTTTCTCGATTAGCTGAGCACGTTTTCTGAAATGTGCTCCTTCCGTCATTCTGGTTGGGTGCGCACAGTAAAAAGTGCTCCTGGCAGCTAGGGAGTGCCGCGTTGACCACTGCGCACGAAGAAATAAGCACCTGCAACGTTTGGTTTAGGTTTTAGGTGCATTTTTAATTTTATTGTTTAAATCGCATTTTCTCGACGAGCTGAGCACGTTTTCTGAAATGTGCTCCTCCCGTCGCTCTGGTTGGGTGTGCACAGTAAAAAGTGCTCCTGGCAGCTAGAGAGTGCCGCGTTGACCACTGCGCATGAAGAAATAAGCACCTGCAACGTTTGGATTAGGTTTTAGGTGCATTTTTAATCTTATTGCTTAAATCGCATTTTCTCGACGAGCTGAGCACGTTTTCTGAAATGTGCTCCTCCCGTCACTCTGGTTGGGTGTGCACAGTAAAAAGTGCTCTTGGCAGCTAGAGAGTGCCGCGTTGACCACTGCGCATGAAGAAATAAGCACCTGCAACGTTTGGTTTAGGTTTTAGGTCCATTTTTAATTTTATTGCTTAAATCACATTTTCTCGACGAGCTGAGCACGTTTTCTGAAATGTGCTCCTCCCGTCACTCTGGTTGGGTGCGCACAGTAAAAAGTGCTCCTGGCAGCTAGGGAGTGCCGCGTTGAGCACTACGCACGAAGAAATAAGCACCTGCAACGTTTGGTTTAGGTTTTAGCTGCATTTTTAATTTTATTGCTTAAATCGCATTTTCTCGACGAGCTGAGCACGTTTTCTGAAATGTGCTCATCCCGTCACTCTGGTTGGGTGCGCATAGTAAAAAGTGCTCTTGGCAGCTAGAGAGTGCCGCGTTGACCACTGCGCACAAAGAAATAAGCACCTGCAACGTTTGGTTTAGGTTTTAGGTGCATTTTTAATTTTATTGCTTAAATCGCATTCTCTCGACGAGCTGAGCGCGTTTTCTGAAATGTGCTCCTCCCGTCACTCTGGTTGGGTGCGCACAGTAAAAAGTGCTCCTGGCAGCTAGGGAGTGCCGCGTTGAGCACTGCGCACGAAGAAATAAGCACCTGCAACGTTTGGTTTAGGTTTTAGGTGCATTTTTAATTTTATTGCTTAAATCGCATTTTCTCGACGAGCTGAGCACGTTTTCTGAAATGGGCTCCTCCCGTCGCTCTGGTTGGGTGCGCACAGTAAAAAGAGCTCCTGGCAGCTAGGGAGTCCCGCGTTGACCACTGCGCACGAAGAAATAAGCACCTGCAACGTTTGGTTTAGGTTTTAGGTGCATTTTTTATTTTATTGCTTAAATCGCATTCTCTCGACCAGCTGAGCACGTTTTCTGAAATGTGCTGTTCCCGTCGCTCTGGTTGGGTGCGCGTAGTAAAAAGTGCTCCTGGCAGCTAGAGAGTGCCGCGTTGACCACTGCGCATGAAGAAATAAGCACCTGCAACGTTTGGTTTAGGTTTTAGGTGCATTTTTAATTTTATTGCTTAAATCGCATTTTCTCGACGAGCTGAGCACGTTTTCTGAAATGTGCTCCTCCCGTCGCTCTGGTTGGGTGCGCACAGTAAAAAGAGCTCCTGGCAGCTAGGGAGTGCCGCGTTGACCACTGCGCACGAAGAAATAAGCACCTGCAACGTTTGGTTTAGGTTTTCCGTGCATTTTTTATTTTATTGCTTAAATCGCATTCTCTCGACGAGCTGAGCACGTTTTCTGAAATGTGCTCCTCCCGTCGCTCTGGTTGGGTGCGCGTAGTAAAAAGTGCTCCTGGCAGCTAGAGAGTGCCGCGTTGACCACTGCGCATGAAGAAATAAGCACCTGCAACGTTTGGTTTAGGTTTTAGGTGCATTTTTAATCTTATTGCTTAAATCGCATTTTCTCGACGAGCTGAGCACGTTTTCTGAAATGTGCTCCTCCCGTCACTCTGGTTGGGTGCGCACAGTAAAAAGTGCTCTTGGCAGCTAGAGAGTGCCGCGTTGACCACTGCGCATGAAGAAATAAGCACCTGCAACGTTTGGTTTAGGTTTTAGGTGCATTTTTAATTTTATTGCTTAAATCGCATTTTCTCGACGAGCTGAGCACGTTTTCTGAAATGTGCTCCTCCCGTCACTCTGGTTGGATGCGCACAGTAAAAAGTGCTCCTGGCAGCTAGGGAGTGCCGCGTTGAGCACTGCGCACGAAGAAATAAGCACCTGCAACGTTTGGTTTAGGTTTTAGGTGCATTTTTAATTTTATTGCTTAAATCGCATTTTCTCGACGAGCTGAGCACGTTTTCTGAAATGGGCTCCTCCCGTCGCTCTGGTTGGGTGCGCACAGTGAAAAGAGCTCCTGGCAGCTAGGGAGTTCCGCGTTGACCACTGCGCACGAAAAAATAAGCACCTGCAACGTTTGGTTTAGGTTTTAGGTGCATTTTTTATTTTATTGCTTAAATCGCATTCTCTCGACGAGCTGAGCACGTTTTCTGAAATGTGCTCCTCCCGTCGCTCTGGTTGGGTGCACACAGTAAAAAGAGCTCCTGGCAGCTAGGGAGTGCCGCGTTGACCACTGCGCACGAAGAAATAAGCACCTGCAACGTTTGGTTTAGGTTTTAGGTGCATTTTTTATTTTATTGCTTAAATCGCATTCTCTCGACGAGCTGAGCACGTTTTCTGAAATGTGCTCCTCCCGTCACTCTGGTTGGGTGCACACAGTAAAAAGTGCTCCTGGCAGCTAGAGAGTGCCGCGTTGACCACTGCGCATGAAGAAATAAGCACCTGCAACGTTTGGTTTAGGTTTTAGGTGCATTTTTAATCTTATTGCTTAAATCGTATTTTCTCGACCAGCTGAGCACGTTTTCTGAAATGTGCTCCTCCCGTCACTCTGGTTGGGTGCGCACAGTAAAAAGTGCTCTTGGCAGCTCGAGAGTGCCGCGTTGACCACTGCGCACAAAGAAATAAGCACCTGCAACGTTTTGTTTAGGTTTTAGGTGCATTTTTTATATTATTGCTTAAATCGCATTCTCTCGACGAGCTGAGCACGTTTTCTGAAATGTGCTCCTCCCGTCGCTCTGGTTGGGTGCGCGTAGTAAAAAGTGCTCCTGGCAGCTAGAGAGTGCCGCGTTGACCACTGCGCATGAAGAAATAAGCACCTGCAACGTTTGGTTTAGGTTTTAGGTGCATTTTTAATTTTATTGCTTAAATCGCATTTTCTCGACGAGCTGAGCACGTTTTTTGAAATGTGCTCCTCCCGCCACTCTGGTTGGGTGCGCACAGTAAAAAGTGCTCCTGGCAGCTAGAGAGTGCCGCGTTGACCACTGCGCATGAAGAAATAAGCACCTGCAACGTTTGATTTAGGTTTTAGGTGCATTTTTAATCTTATTGCTTAAATCGCGTTTTCTCGACGAGCTGAGCACGTTTTCTGAAATGTGCTCCTCCCGACACTCTGGTTGGGTGCGCATAGTAAAAAGTGCTCTTGGCAGCTAGGGAGTGCCGCGTTGAGCACTGCACATGAAGAAATAAGCACCTGCAACGTTTGGTTTAGGTTTTAGGTGCATTTTTAATTTTATTGCTTAAATCGCATTTTCTCGACGAGCTGAGCACGTTTTCTGAAATGTGCTCCTCCCGACACTCTGGTTGGGTGCGCACAGTAAAAAGAGCTCCTGGCAGCTAGGGAGTTCCGCGTTGACCACTGCGCACGAAGAAATAAGCACCTGCAACGTTTGGTTTAGGTTTTAGGTGTATTTTTAATTTTATTGCTTAAATCGCATTTTCTCGACGAGCTGAGCACGTTTTCTGAAATGGGCTCCTCCCGTCGCTCTGGTTGGGTGCGCACAGTAAAAAGAGCTCCTGGCAGCTAGGGAGTTCCGCGTTGACCACTGCGCACGAAGAAATAAGCACCTGCAACGTTTGGTTTAGGTTTTGGGTGCATTTATTTTTATTGCTTAAATCGCATTTTCTCGACGAGCTGAGCACGTTTTCTGAAATGTGCTCCTCCCGTCACTCTGGTTGGGTGCGCATAGTAAAAAGTGCTCTTGGCAGCTAAAGAGTGCCGCGTTGACCACTGCGCACAAAGAAATAAGCACCCGCAACGTTTGGTTTAGGTTTTAGGATCATTTTTTATTTTATTGCTTAAATCGCATTCTCTCGACGAGCTGAGCACGTTTTCTGAAATGTGCTCCTCCCGTCGCTCTGGTTGGGTGCGCGTAGTAAAAAGTGCTCCTGGCAGCTAGAGAGTGCCGCGTTGACCACTGCGCATGAAGAAATAAGCACCTGCAACGTTTGGTTTAGGTTTTAGGTGCATTTTTAATTTTATTGCTTAAATCGCATTTTCTCGACGAGCTGAGCACGTTTTCTGAAATGTGCTCCTCCCGTCGCTCTGGTTGGGTGCGCACAGTAAAAAGTGCTCCTGGCAGCTAGGGAGTGCCGCGTTGACCACTGCGCACGAAGAAATAAGCACCTGCAACGTTTGGTTTAGGTTTTAGGTGCATTTATTATTTTATTGCTTTAATCGCATTCTCTCGAAGAGCTGAGCACGTTTTCTTAAATGTGCTTCTCCCGTCGCTCTGGTTGGGTGCGCGTAGTAAAAAGTGCTCCTGGCAGCTAGAGAGTGCCGCGTTGACCACTGCGCATGAAGAAATAAGCACCTGCAACGTTTGGTTTAGGTTTTAGGTGCATTTTTAATCTTATTGCTTAAATCGCATTTTCTCGACGAGCTGAGCACGTTTTCTGAAATGTGCTCCTCCCGTCACTCTGGTTAGGTGCGCACAGTAAAAAGTGCTCTTGGCAGCTAGAGAGTGCCGCGTTGACCACTGCGCATGAAGAAATAAGCACCTGCAACGTTTGGTTTAGGTTTTAGGTGCATTTTTAATCTTATTGCTTAAATCGCATTTTCTCGACGAGCTGAAAACGTTTTCTGAAATGTGCTCCTCCCGTCACTCTGGTTAGGTGCGCACAGTAAAAAGTGCTCTTGGCAGCTAGAGAGTGCCGCGTTGACCACTGCGCATGAAGAAATAAGCACCTGCAACGTTTGGTTTAGGTTTTAGGTGCATTTTTAATTTTATTGCTTAAATCGCATTTTCTCGACGAGCTGAGCACGTTTTCTGAAATGTGCTCCTCCCGTCACTCTGGTTGGGTGCGCACAGTAAAAAGTGCTCCTGGCAGCTAGAGAGTGCCGCGTTGACCACTGCGCATGAAGAAATAAGCACCTGCAACGTTTGGTTTAGGTTTTAGGTGCATTTTTAATTGTATTGCTTAAATCGCATTCTCTCGACGAGCTGAGCACGTTTTCTGAAATGTGCTCCTCCCGTCGCTCTGGTTGGGTGCGCGTAGTAAAAAGTGCTCCTGGCAGCTAGAGAGTGCCGCATTGACCACTGCGCATGAAGAAATAAGCACCTGCAACGTTTGGTTTAGGTTTTAGGTGCATTTTTAATCTTATTGCTTAAATCGCATTTTCTCGACGAGCTGAGCACGTTTTCTGAAATGTGCTCCTCCCGTCACTCTGGTTGGGTGCGCACAGTAAAAAGTGCTCTTGTCAGCTAGAGAGTGCCGCGTTGACCACTGCGCATGAAGAAATAAGCACCTGCAACGTTTGGTTTAGGTTTTAGGTGCATTTTTAATTTTATTGCTTAAATCGCATTTTCTCGACGAGCTGAGCACGTTTTCTGAAATGTGCTCCGCCCGTCACTCTGGTTGGGTGCGCACAGTAAAAAGTGCTCCTGGCAGCTAGGGAGTGCCGCGTTGAGCACTACGCACGAAGAAATAAGCACCTGCAACGTTTGGTTTAGGTTTTAGGTGCATTTTCAATTTTATTGCTTAAATCGCATTTTCTCGACGAGCTGAGCACGTTTTCTGAAATGTGCTCCTCCCGTCGCTCTGGTTGGGTGCGCACAGTAAAAAGAGCTCCTGGCAGCTAGGGAGTTCCGCGTTGACCACTGCGCACGAAGAAATAAGCACCTGCAACGTTTGGTTTAGGTTTTAGGTGCATTTTTAATTTTATTGCTTAAATCGCATTCTCTCGACGAGCTGAGCACGTTTTCTGAAATGTGCTCCTCCCGTCGCTCTGGTTGGGTGCGCACAGTAAATGGTGCTCTTGGCAGCTCGGGAGTGCCGCGTTGACCACTGCGCATGAAGAAATAAGCACCTGCAACGTTTGGTTTAGGTTTTAGGTGCATTTTTAATTTTATTGCTTAAATCGCATTTTCTCGACGAGCTGAGCACGTTTTCTGAAATGTGTCCTCCCGTCACTCTGGTTTTGTGCGCACAGTAAAAAGTGCTCCTGGCAGCTAGGGAGTGCCGCGTTGACCACTGCTCACGAAGAATTAAGCACCTGCAACGTTTGGTTTAGGTTTTAGGTGCATTTTTTATTTTATTGCTTAAATCGCATTTTCTCGACGAGCTGAGCACGTTTTCTGAAATGTGCTCCTCCCGTCGCTCTGGTTGGGTGCGCACAGTAAAAAGAGCTCCTGGCAGCTAGGGAGTTCCGCGTTGACCACTGCGCACGAAGAAATAAGCACCTGCAACGTTTGGTTTAGGTTTTAGGTGTATTTTTAATTTTATTGCTTAAATCGCATTTTCTCGACGAGCTGAGCACGTTTTCTGAAATGGGCTCCTCCCGTCGCTCTGGTTGGTTGCGCACAGTAAAAAGAGCTCCTGGCAGCCTGGGAGTTCCGCGTTGACCACTGCGCACGAAGAAATAAGCACCTGCAACGTTTGGTTTAGGTTTTAGGTGCATTTATTTTTATTGCTTAAATCGCATTTTCTCGACGAGCTGAGCACGTTTTCTGAAATGTGCTCCTCCCGTCGCTCTGGTTGGGTGCGCACAGTAAAAAGAGCTCCTGGCAGCTAGGGAGTGCCGCGTTGACCACTGCGCACGAAGAAATAAGCACCTGCAACGTTTGGTTTAGGTTTTAGGTGCATTTTTAATTTTATTGCTTAAATCGCGTTCTCTCGACGAGCTGAGCACGTTTTCTGAAATGTGCTCCTCCCGTTGCTCTGGTTGGGCGCGCATAGTAAAAAGTGCTCCTGGCAGCTAGAGAGTGCCGCGTTGACCACTGCGCATGAAGAAATAAGCACCTGCAACGTTTGGTTTAGGTTTTAGGTGCATTTTTAATTTTATTGCTTAAATCGCATTTTCTCGACGAGCTGAGCACGTTTTCTGAAATGTGCTCCTCCCGTCGCTCTGGTTGGGCGCGCATAGTAAAAAGTGCTCCTGGCAGCTAAAGAGTGCCGCGTTGACCACTGCGCATGAAGAAATAAGCACCTGCAACGTTTGGTTTAGGTTTTAGGTGCATTTTTAATTTTATTGCTTAATTCGCATTTTCTCGACGAGCTGAGCACGTTTTCTGAAATGTGTCCTCCCGTCACTCTGGTTTTGTGCGCACAGTAAAAAGTGCTCCTGGCAGCTAGGGAGTGCCGTGTTGACCACTGCGCACGAAGAAATAAGCACCTGCAACGTTTGGTTTAGGTTTTAGGTGCATTTTTTATTTTATTGCTTAAATCGCATTCTCTCGACGAGCTGAGCACGTTTTCTGAAATGTGCTCCTCCCGTCGCTCTGGTTGGGTGCGCGTAGTAAAAAGTGCTCCTGGCAGCTAGAGAGTGCCGCGTTGACCACTGCGCATGAAGAAATAAGCACCTGCAACGTTTGGTTTAGGTTTTAGGTGCATTTTTAATTTTATTGCTTAAATCGCATTTTCTCGACGAGCTGAGCACGTTTTCTGAAATGTGCTCCTCCCGTCGCTCTGGTTGGGTGCGCACAGTAAAAAGAGCTCCTGGCAGCTAGGGAGTGCCGCGTTGACCACTGCGCACGAAGAAATAAGCACCTGCAACGTTTGGTTTAGGTTTTAGGTGCATTTTTTATTTTATTGCTTAAATCGCATTCTCTCGACGAGCTGAGCACGTTTTCTGAAATGTGCTCCTCCCGTCACTCTGGTTGGGTGCACACAGTAAAAAGTGCTCCTGGCAGCTAGAGAGTGCCGCGTTGACCACTGCGCATGAAGAAATAAGCACCTGCAACGTTTGGTTTAGGTTTTAGGTGCATTTTTAATCTTATTGCTTAAATCGTATTTTCTCGACCAGCTGAGCACGTTTTCTGAAATGTGCTCCTCCCGTCACTCTGGTTGGGTGCGCACAGTAAAAAGTGCTCTTGGCAGCTCGAGAGTGCCGCGTTGACCACTGCGCACAAAGAAATAAGCACCTGCAACGTTTTGTTTAGGTTTTAGGTGCATTTTTTATATTATTGCTTAAATCGCATTCTCTCGACGAGCTGAGCACGTTTTCTGAAATGTGCTCCTCCCGTCGCTCTGGTTGGGTGCGCGTAGTAAAAAGTGCTCCTGGCAGCTAGAGAGTGCCGCGTTGACCACTGCGCATGAAGAAATAAGCACCTGCAACGTTTGGTTTAGGTTTTAGGTGCATTTTTAATCTTATTGCTTAAATCGCATTTTCTCGACGAGCTGAGCACGTTTTCTGAAATGTGCTCCTCCCGTCACTCTGGTTAGGTGCGCACAGTAAAAAGTGCTCTTGGCAGCTAGAGAGTGCCGCGTTGACCACTGCGCATGAAGAAATAAGCACCTGCAACGTTTGGTTTAGGTTTTAGGTGCATTTTTAATCTTATTGCTTAAATCGCATTTTCTCGACGAGCTGAGCACGTTTTCTGAAATGTGCTCCTCCCGTCACTCTGGTTAGGTGCGCACAGTAAAAAGTGCTCTTGGCAGCTAGAGAGTGCCGCGTTGACCACTGCGCATGAAGAAATAAGCACCTGCAACGTTTGGTTTAGGTTTTAGGTGCATTTTTAATTGTATTGCTTAAATCGCATTCTCTCGACGAGCTGAGCACGTTTTCTGAAATGTGCTCCTCCCGTCGCTCTGGTTGGGTGCGCGTAGTAAAAAGTGCTCCTGGCAGCTAGAGAGTGCCGCATTGACCACTGCGCATGAAGAAATAAGCACCTGCAACGTTTGGTTTAGGTTTTAGGTGCATTTTTAATCTTATTGCTTAAATCGCATTTTCTCGACGAGCTGAGCACGTTTTCTGAAATGTGCTCCTCCCGTCACTCTGGTTGGGTGCGCACAGTAAAAAGTGCTCTTGTCAGCTAGAGAGTGCCGCGTTGACCACTGCGCATGAAGAAATAAGCACCTGCAACGTTTGGTTTAGGTTTTAGGTGCATTTTTAATTTTATTGCTTAAATCGCATTTTCTCGACGAGCTGAGCACGTTTTCTGAAATGTGCTCCGCCCGTCACTCTGGTTGGGTGCGCACAGTAAAAAGTGCTCCTGGCAGCTAGGGAGTGCCGCGTTGAGCACTACGCACGAAGAAATAAGCACCTGCAACGTTTGGTTTAGGTTTTAGGTGCATTTTCAATTTTATTGCTTAAATCGCATTTTCTCGACGAGCTGAGCACGTTTTCTGAAATGTGCTCCTCCCGTCGCTCTGGTTGGGTGCGCACAGTAAAAAGAGCTCCTGGCAGCTAGGGAGTTCCGCGTTGACCACTGCGCACGAAGAAATAAGCACCTGCAACGTTTGGTTTAGGTTTTAGGTGCATTTTTAATTTTATTGCTTAAATCGCATTCTCTCGACGAGCTGAGCACGTTTTCTGAAATGTGCTCCTCCCGTCGCTCTGGTTGGGTGCGCACAGTAAATGGTGCTCTTGGCAGCTCGGGAGTGCCGCGTTGACCACTGCGCATGAAGAAATAAGCACCTGCAACGTTTGGTTTAGGTTTTAGGTGCATTTTTAATTTTATTGCTTAAATCGCATTTTCTCGACGAGCTGAGCACGTTTTCTGAAATGTGTCCTCCCGTCACTCTGGTTTTGTGCGCACAGTAAAAAGTGCTCCTGGCAGCTAGGGAGTGCCGCGTTGACCACTGCTCACGAAGAATTAAGCACCTGCAACGTTTGGTTTAGGTTTTAGGTGCATTTTTTATTTTATTGCTTAAATCGCATTTTCTCGACGAGCTGAGCACGTTTTCTGAAATGTGCTCCTCCCGTCGCTCTGGTTGGGTGCGCACAGTAAAAAGAGCTCCTGGCAGCTAGGGAGTTCCGCGTTGACCACTGCGCACGAAGAAATAAGCACCTGCAACGTTTGGTTTAGGTTTTAGGTGTATTTTTAATTTTATTGCTTAAATCGCATTTTCTCGACGAGCTGAGCACGTTTTCTGAAATGGGCTCCTCCCGTCGCTCTGGTTGGTTGCGCACAGTAAAAAGAGCTCCTGGCAGCCTGGGAGTTCCGCGTTGACCACTGCGCACGAAGAAATAAGCACCTGCAACGTTTGGTTTAGGTTTTAGGTGCATTTATTTTTATTGCTTAAATCGCATTTTCTCGACGAGCTGAGCACGTTTTCTGAAATGTACTCATCCCGTCACTCTGGTTGGGTGCGCATAGTAAAAAGTGCTCTTGGCAGCTAAAGAGTGCCGCGTTGACCACTGCGCACAAAGACATAAGCACCTGCAACGTTTGGTTTAGGTTTTAGGTGCATTTTAAATTTTATTGCTTAAATCGCATTTTCTCGACGAGCTGAGCACGTTTTCTGAAATGTGCTCCTCCCGTCGCTCTGGTTGGGTGCGCACAGTAAAAAGAGCTCCTGGCAGCTAGGGAGTTCCGCGTTGACCACTGCGCACGAAGAAATAAGCACCTGCAACGTTTGGTTTAGGTTTTAGGTGCATTTTTAATTTTATTGCTTAAATCGCATTCTCTCGACGAGCTGAGCACGTTTTCTGAAATGTGCTCCTCCCGTCGCTCTGGTTGGGTGCGCACAGTAAAAAGTGCTCTTGGCAGCTCGGGAGTGCCGCGTTGACCACTGCGCATGAAGAAATAAGCACCTGCAACGTTTGGTTTAGGTTTTAGGTGCATTTTTAATTTTATTGCTTAAATCGCATTTTCTCGACGAGCTGAGCACGTTTTCTGAAATGTGCTCCTCCCGTCGCTCTGGTTGGGCGCGCATAGTAAAAAGTGCTCCTGACAGCTAGAGAGTGCCGCGTTGACCACTGCTCAAGAAGAAATAACCACCTGCAACGTTTGGTTTAGGTTTTAGGTGCATTTTTAATTTTATTGCTTAAATCGCATTTTCTCGACAAGCTGAGCACGTTTTCTGAAATGTGCTCCTCCCGTCGCTCTGGTTGGGTGCGCACAGTAAAAAGAGCTCCTGGCAGCTAGGGAGTGCCGCGTTGACCACTGCGCACGAAGAAATAAGCACCTGCAACGTTTGGTTTAGGTTTTAGGTGCATTTTTAATTTTATTGCTTAAATCGCGTTCTCTCGACGAGCTGAGCACGTTTTCTGAAATGTGCTCCTCCCGTTGCTCTGGTTGGGCGCGCATAGTAAAAAGTGCTCCTGGCAGCTAGAGAGTGCCGCGTTGACCACTGCGCATGAAGAAATAAGCACCTGCAACGTTTGGTTTAGGTTTTAGGTGCATTTTTAATTTTATTGCTTAAATCGCATTTTCTCGACGAGCTGAGCACGTTTTCTGAAATGTGCTCCTCCCGTCGCTCTGGTTGGGCGCGCATAGTAAAAAGTGCTCCTGGCAGCTAAAGAGTGCCGCGTTGACCACTGCGCATGAAGAAATAAGCACCTGCAACGTTTGGTTTAGGTTTTAGGTGCATTTTTAATTTTATTGCTTAATTCGCATTTTCTCGACGAGCTGAGCACGTTTTCTGAAATGTGTCCTCCCGTCACTCTGGTTTTGTGCGCACAGTAAAAAGTGCTCCTGGCAGCTAGGGAGTGCCGTGTTGACCACTGCGCACGAAGAAATAAGCACCTGCAACGTTTGGTTTAGGTTTTAGGTGCATTTTTTATTTTATTGCTTAAATCGCATTCTCTCGACGAGCTGAGCACGTTTTCTGAAATGTGCTCCTCCCGTCGCTCTGGTTGGGTGCGCGTAGTAAAAAGTGCTCCTGGCAGCTAGAGAGTGCCGCGTTGACCACTGCGCATGAAGAAATAAGCACCTGCAACGTTTGGTTTAGGTTTTAGGTGCATTTTTAATTTTATTGCTTAAATCGCATTTTCTCGACGAGCTGAGCACGTTTTCTGAAATGTGCTCCTCCCGTCGCTCTGGTTGGGTGCGCACAGTAAAAAGAGCTCCTGGCAGCTAGGGAGTGCCGCGTTGACCACTGCGCACGAAGAAATAAGCACCTGCAACGTTTGGTTTAGGTTTTAGGTGCATTTTTTATTTTATTGCTTAAATCGCATTCTCTCGACGAGCTGAGCACGTTTTCTGAAATGTGCTCCTCCCGTCGCTCTGGTTGGGTGCACACAGTAAAAAGAGCTCCTGGCAGCTAGGGAGTGCCGCGTTGACCACTGCGCACGAAGAAATAAGCACCTGCAACGTTTGGTTTAGGTTTTAGGATCATTTTTTATTTTATTGCTTAAATCGCATTCTCTCGACGAGCTGAGCACGTTTTCTGAAATGTGCTCCTCCCGTCGCTCTGGTTGGGTGCGCGTAGTAAAAAGTGCTCCTGGCAGCTAGAGAGTGCCGCGTTGACCACTGCGCATGAAGAAATAAGCACCTGCAACGTTTGGTTTAGGTTTTAGGTGCATTTTTAATTTTATTGCTTAAATCGCATTTTCTCGACGAGCTGAGCACGTTTTCTGAAATGTGCTCCTCCCGTCGCTCTGGTTGGGTGCGCACAGTAAAAAGAGCTCCTGGCAGCTAGGGAGTGCCGCGTTGACCACTGCGCACGAAGAAATAAGCACCTGCAACGTTTGGTTTAGGTTTTAGGTGCATTTTTTATTTTATTGCTTAAATCGCATTCTCTCGACGAGCTGAGCACGTTTTCTGAAATGTGCTCCTCCCGTCGCTCTGGTTGGGTGCGCATAGTAAAAAGTGCTCCTGCCAGCTAGAGAGTGCCGCGTTGACCACTGCGCACGAAGAAATAAGCACCTGCAACGTTTGGTTTAGGTTTTAGCTGCATTTTTAATTTTATTGCTTAAATCGCATTTTCTCGACGAGCTGAGCACGTTTTCTGAAATGTGCTCCTCCCGTCGCTCTGGTTGGGTGCGCACAGTAAAAAGTGCTCTTGGCAGCTCGGGAGTGCCGCCTTGACCACTGCGCATGAAGAAATAAGCACCTGCAACGTTTGGTTTAGGTTTTAGGTGCATTTTTAATTTTATTGCTTAAATCGCATTTTCTCGACGAGCTGAGCACGTTTTCTGAAATGTGCTCCTCCCGTCGCTCTGGTTGGGCGCGCATAGTAAAAAGTGCTCCTGGCAGCTAGGGAGTGCCGCGTTGAGCACTGCGCACGAAGAAATAAGCACCTGCAACGTTTGGTTTAGGTTTTAGGTGCATTTTTAATTTTATTGCTTAAATCGCATTTTCTCGACAAGCTGAGCACGTTTTCTGAAAGGTGCTCCTCCCGTCACTCTGGTTGGGTGCGCACAGTATAAAGAGCTCCTGGCAGCTAGGGAGTGCCGCGTTGACCACTGCGCACGAAGAAATAAGCACCTGCAACGTTTGGTTTAGGTTTTAGCTGCATTTTTAATTTTATTGCTTAAATCGCATTTTCTCGACGAGCTGAGCACGTTTTCTGAAATGTGCTCCTCCCGTCGCTCTGGTTGGGTGCGCACAGTAAAAAGAGCTCCTGGCAGCTAGGGAGTTCCGCGTTGACCACTGCGCACGAAGAAATAAGCACCTGCAACGTTTGGTTTAGGTTTTAGGTGCATTTTTAATTTTATTGCTTAAATTGCATTCTCTCGACGAGCTGAGCACGTTTTCTGAAATGTGCTCCTCCCGTCGCTCTGGTTGGGTGCGCACAGTAAAAAGTGCTCTTGGTTGCTCGGGAGTGCCACGTTGACCACTGCGCATGAAGAAATAAGCACCTGCAACGTTTGGTTTAGGTTTTAGGTGCATTTTTAATTTTATTGCTTAAATCGCATTTTCTCGACAAGCTGAGCACGTTTTCTGAAATGTGCTCGTCCCGTCGCTCTGGTTGGGTGCGCATAGGAAAAATTGCTCTTGGCAGCTAGAGAGTGCCGCGTTGACCACTGCGCTTGAAGAAATAACCACCTGCAACGTTTGGTTTAGGTTTTGGGTGCATTTTTGATTTTATTGCTTAAATCGCATTTTCTCGACGAGCTGAGCACGTTTTCTGAAATGTGCTCCTCCCGTCACTCTGGTTGGGTGCGCATAGTAAAAAGTCCTCTTGGCAGCTAGGGAGTGCCGCGTTGACCACTGCACATGAAGAAATAAGCACCTGCAACGTTTGGTTTAGGTTTTAGGTGCATTTTTAATTTTATTGCTTAAATCGCATTTTCTCGACGAGCTGAGCACGTTTTCTGAAATGTGCTCCTCCCGTCACTCTGGTTGGGTGCGCACAGTAAAAAGTGCTCTTGGCAGCTAGAGAGTGCCGCGTTGACCACTGCGCATGAAGAAATAAGCACCTGCAACGTTTGGTTTAGGTTTTAGGTGCATTTTTAATTTTATTGCTTAAATCGCATTTTCTCGACGAGCTGAGCACGTTTTCTGAAATGTGCTCCTCCCGTCGCTCTGGTTGGGTGCGCACAGTAAAAAGTGCTCTTGGCAGCTAGAGAGTGCCGCGTTGACCACTGCGCATGAAGAAATAAGCACCTGCAACGTTTGGTTTAGGTTTTAGGTTCATTTTTAATTTTATTGCTTAAATCGCATTTTCTCGACGAGCTGAGCACGTTTTCTGAAATGTGCTCCTCCCGTCGCTCTGGTTGGGTGCGCACAGTAAAAAGAGCTCCTGGCAGCTAGGGAGTGCCGCGTTGACCACTGCGCACGAAGAAATAAGCACCTGCAACGTTTGGTTTAGGTTTTAGGTGCATTTTTAATTTTATTGCTTAAATCGCGTTCTCTCGACGAGCTGAGCACGTTTTCTGAAATGTGCTCCTCCCGTTGCTCTGGTTGGGCGCGCATAGTAAAAAGTGCTCCTGGCAGCTAGAGAGTGCCGCGTTGACCACTGCGCATGAAGAAATAAGCACCTGCAACGTTTGGTTTAGGTTTTAGGTGCATTTTTAATTTTATTGCTTAAATCGCATTTTCTCGACGAGCTGAGCACGTTTTCTGAAATGTGCTCCTCCCGTCGCTCTGGTTGGGCGCGCATAGTAAAAAGTGCTCCTGGCAGCTAAAGAGTGCCGCGTTGACCACTGCGCATGAAGAAATAAGCACCTGCAACGTTTGGTTTAGGTTTTAGGTGCATTTTTAATTTTATTGCTTAAATCGCATTTTCTCGACGAGCTGAGCACGTTTTCTGAAATGTGTCCTCCCGTCACTCTGGTTTTGTGCGCACAGTAAAAAGTGCTCCTGGCAGCTAGGGTGTGCCGTGTTGACCACTGCGCACGAAGAAATAAGCACCTGCAACGTTTGGTTTAGGTTTTAGGTGCATTTTTTATTTTATTGCTTAAATCGCATTCTCTCGACGAGCTGAGCACGTTTTCTGAAATGTGCTCCTCCCGTCGCTCTGGTTGGGTGCGCGTAGTAAAAAGTGCTCCTGGCAGCTAAAGAGTGCCGCGTTGACCACTGCGCATGAAGAAATAAGCACCTGCAACGTTTGGTTTAGGTTTTAGGTGCATTTTTTGTTATTGCTTAAATCGCATTTTCTCGACGAGCTGAGCACGTTTTCTGAAATGTACTCATCCCGTCACTCTGGTTGGGTGCGCATAGTAAAAAGTGCTCTTGGCAGCTAAAGAGTGCCGCGTTGACCACTGCGCACAAAGACATAAGCACCTGCAACGTTTGGTTTAGGTTTTAGGTGCATTTTAAATTTTATTGCTTAAATCGCATTTTCTCGACGAGCTGAGCACGTTTTCTGAAATGTGCTCCTCCCGTCGCTCTGGTTGGGTGCGCACAGTAAAAAGAGCTCCTGGCAGCTAGGGAGTTCCGCGTTGACCACTGCGCACGAAGAAATAAGCACCTGCAACGTTTGGTTTAGGTTTTAGGTGCATTTTTAATTTTATTGCTTAAATCGCATTCTCTCGACGAGCTGAGGACGTTTTCTGAAATGTGCTCCTCCCGTCGCTCTGGTTGGGTGCGCACAGTAAAAAGTGCTCTTGGCAGCTCGGGAGTGCCGCGTTGACCACTGCGCATGAAGAAATAAGCACCTGCAACGTTTGGTTTAGGTTTTAGGTGCATTTTTAATTTTATTGCTTAAATCGCATTTTCTCGACGAGCTGAGCACGTTTTCTGAAATGTGCTCCTCCCGTCGCTCTGGTTGGGCGCGCATAGTAAAAAGTGCTCCTGACAGCTAGAGAGTGCCGCGTTGACCACTGCGCAAGAAGAAATAACCACCTGCAACGTTTGGTTTAGGTTTTAGGTGCATTTTTAATTTTATTGCTTAAATCGCATTTTCTCGACAAGCTGAGCACGTTTTCTGAAATGTGCTCCTCCCGTCGCTCTGGTTGGGTGCGCACAGTAAAAAGAGCTCCTGGCAGCTAGGGAGTGCCGCGTTGACCACTGCGCACGAAGAAATAAGCACCTGCAACGTTTGGTTTAGGTTTTAGGTGCATTTTTAATTTTATTGCTTAAATCGCGTTCTCTCGACGAGCTGAGCACGTTTTCTGAAATGTGCTCCTCCCGTTGCTCTGGTTGGGCGCGCATAGTAAAAAGTGCTCCTGGCAGCTAGAGAGTGCCGCGTTGACCACTGCGCATGAAGAAATAAGCACCTGCAACGTTTGGTTTAGGTTTTAGGTGCATTTTTAATTTTATTGCTTAAATCGCATTTTCTCGACGAGCTGAGCACGTTTTCTGAAATGTGCTCCTCCCGTCGCTCTGGTTGGGTGCGCACAGTAAAAAGAGCTCCTGGCAGCTAGGGAGTGCCGCGTTGACCACTGCGCACGAAGAAATAAGCACCTGCAACGTTTGGTTTAGGTTTTAGGTGCATTTTTTATTTTATTGCTTAAATCGCATTCTCTCGACGAGCTGAGCACGTTTTCTGAAATGTGCTCCTCCCGTCGCTCTGGTTGGGTGCACACAGTAAAAAGAGCTCCTGGCAGCTAGGGAGTGCCGCGTTGACCACTGCGCACGAAGAAATAAGCACCTGCAACGTTTGGTTTAGGTTTTAGGATCATTTTTTATTTTATTGCTTAAATCGCATTCTCTCGACGAGCTGAGCACGTTTTCTGAAATGTGCTCCTCCCGTCGCTCTGGTTGGGTGCGCGTAGTAAAAAGTGCTCCTGGCAGCTAGAGAGTGCCGCGTTGACCACTGCGCACGAAGAAATAAGCACCTGCAACGTTTGGTTTAGGTTTTAGCTGCATTTTTAATTTTATTGCTTAAATCGCATTTTCTCGACGAGCTGAGCACGTTTTCTGAAATGTGCTCCTCCCGTCGCTCTGGTTGGGTGCGCACAGTAAAAAGTGCTCTTGGCAGCTCGGGAGTGCCGCCTTGACCACTGCGCATGAAGAAATAAGCACCTGCAACGTTTGGTTTAGGTTTTAGGTGCATTTTTAATTTTATTGCTTAAATCGCATTTTCTCGACGAGCTGAGCACGTTTTCTGAAATGTGCTCCTCCCGTCGCTCTGGTTGGGCGCGCATAGTAAAAAGTGCTCCTGGCAGCTAGGGAGTGCCGCGTTGAGCACTGCGCACGAAGAAATAAGCACCTGCAACGTTTGGTTTAGGTTTTAGGTGCATTTTTAATTTTATTGCTTAAATCGCATTTTCTCGACAAGCTGAGCACGTTTTCTGAAAGGTGCTCCTCCCGTCACTCTGGTTGGGTGCGCACAGTATAAAGAGCTCCTGGCAGCTAGGGAGTGCCGCGTTGACCACTGCGCACGAAGAAATAAGCACCTGCAACGTTTGGTTTAGGTTTTAGCTGCATTTTTAATTTTATTGCTTAAATCGCATTTTCTCGACGAGCTGAGCACGTTTTCTGAAATGTGCTCCTCCCGTCGCTCTGGTTGGGTGCGCACAGTAAAAAGAGCTCCTGGCAGCTAGGGAGTTCCGCGTTGACCACTGCGCACGAAGAAATAAGCACCTGCAACGTTTGGTTTAGGTTTTAGGTGCATTTTTAATTTTATTGCTTAAATTGCATTCTCTCGACGAGCTGAGCACGTTTTCTGAAATGTGCTCCTCCCGTCGCTCTGGTTGGGTGCGCACAGTAAAAAGTGCTCTTGGCAGCTCGGGAGTGCCACGTTGACCACTGCGCATGAAGAAATAAGCACCTGCAACGTTTGGTTTAGGTTTTAGGTGCATTTTTAATTTTATTGCTTAAATCGCATTTTCTCGACAAGCTGAGCACGTTTTCTGAAATGTGCTCGTCCCGTCGCTCTGGTTGGGTGCGCATAGGAAAAATTGCTCTTGGCAGCTAGAGAGTGCCGCGTTGACCACTGCGCTTGAAGAAATAACCACCTGCAACGTTTGGTTTAGGTTTTGGGTGCATTTTTGATTTTATTGCTTAAATCGCATTTTCTCGACGAGCTGAGCACGTTTTCTGAAATGTGCTCCTCCCGTCACTCTGGTTGGGTGCGCATAGTAAAAAGTGCTCTTGGCAGCTAGGGAGTGCCGCGTTGACCACTGCACATGAAGAAATAAGCACCTGCAACGTTTGGTTTAGGTTTTAGGTGCATTTTTAATTTTATTGCTTAAATCGCATTTTCTCGACGAGCTGAGCACGTTTTCTGAAATGTGCTCCTCCCGTCACTCTGGTTGGGTGCGCACAGTAAAAAGTGCTCTTGGCAGCTAGAGAGTGCCGCGTTGACCACTGCGCATGAAGAAATAAGCACCTGCAACGTTTGGTTTAGGTTTTAGGTGCATTTTTAATTTTATTGCTTAAATCGCATTTTCTCGACGAGCTGAGCACGTTTTCTGAAATGTGCTCCTCCCGTCGCTCTGGTTGGGTGCGCACAGTAAAAAGTGCTCTTGGCAGCTAGAGAGTGCCGCGTTGACCACTGCGCATGAAGAAATAAGCACCTGCAACGTTTGGTTTAGGTTTTAGGTTCATTTTTAATTTTATTGCTTAAATCGCATTTTCTCGACGAGCTGAGCACGTTTTCTGAAATGTGCTCCTCCCGTCACTCTGGTTGGGTGCGCACATTAAAAAGTGCTCCTGGCAGCTAGGGAGTGCCGCGTTGAGCACTGCGCACGAAGAAATAAGCACCTGCAACGTTTGGTTTAGGTTTTAGGTGCATTTTTAATTTTATTGCTTAAATCGCATTTTCTCGACGAGCTGAGCACGTTTTCTGAAATGTGCTCCTCCCGTCACTCTGGTTGGGTGCGCACAGTAAAAAGTGCTCCTGGCAGCTAGGGAGTGCCGCGTTGAGCACTGCGCACGAAGAAATAAGCACCTGCAACGTTTGGTTTAGGTTTTAGGTGCATTTTTAATTTTATTGCTTAAATCGCATTTTCTCGACGAGCTGAGCACGTTTTCTGAAATGGGCTCCTACCGTCGCTCTGGTTGGGTGCGCACAGTAAAAAGAGCTCCTGGCAGCTAGAGAGTGCCGCGTTGACCACTGCACATGAAGAAATAAGCACCTGCAACGTTTGGTTTAGGTTTTAGGTGCATTTTTAATTTTATTGCTTAAATCGCATTTTCTCGACGAGCTGAGCACGTTTTCTGAAATGTGCTCCTCCCGTCGCTCTGGTTGGGTGCGCACAGTAAAAAGTGCTCTTGGCAGCTAGAGAGTGCCGCGTTGACCACTGCGCATGAAGAAATAAGCTCCTGCAACGTTTGGTTTAGGTTTTAGGTGCATTTTTAATTTTATTGCTTAAATCGCATTTTCTCGACGAGCTGAGCACGTTTTCTGAAATGTGCTCCTCCCGTCACTCTGGTTGGGTGCGCTCATTAAAAAGTGCTCCTGGCAGCTAGGGAGTGCCGCGTTGAGCACTGCGCACGAAGAAATAAGCACCTGCAACGTTTGGTTTAGGTTTTAGGTGCATTTTTAATTTTATTGCTTAAATCGCATTTTCTCGACGAGCTGAGCACGTTTTCTGAAATGTGCTCCTCCCGTCACTCTGGTTGGGTGCGCACAGTAAAAAGTGCTCCTGGCAGCTAGGGAGTGCCGCGTTGAGCACTGCGCACGAAGAAATAAGCACCTGCAACGTTTGGTTTAGGTTTTAGGTGCATTTTTAATTTTATTGCTTAAATCGCATTTTCTCGACGAGCTGAGCACGTTTTCTGAAATGTGCTCCGCCCGTCACTCTGGTTGGGTGCGCACAGTAAAAAGTGCTCCTGGCAGCTAGGGAGTGCCGCGTTGAGCACTACGCACGAAGAAATAAGCACCTGCAACGTTTGGTTTAGGTTTTAGGTGCATTTTCAATTTTATTGCTTAAATCGCATTTTCTCGACGAGCTGAGCACGTTTTCTGAAATGTGCTCCTCCCGTCGCTCTGGTTGGGTGCGCACAGTAAAAAGAGCTCCTGGCAGCTAGGGAGTTCCGCGTTGACCACTGCGCACGAAGAAATAAGCACCTGCAACGTTTGGTTTAGGTTTTAGGTGCATTTTTAATTTTATTGCTTAAATCGCATTCTCTCGACGAGCTGAGCACGTTTTCTGAAATGTGCTCCTCCCGTCGCTCTGGTTGGGTGCGCACAGTAAATGGTGCTCTTGGCAGCTCGGGAGTGCCGCGTTGACCACTGCGCATGAAGAAATAAGCACCTGCAACGTTTGGTTTAGGTTTTAGGTGCATTTTTAATTTTATTGCTTAAATCGCATTTTCTCGACGAGCTGAGCACGTTTTCTGAAATGTGTCCTCCCGTCACTCTGGTTTTGTGCGCACAGTAAAAAGTGCTCCTGACAGCTAGAGAGTGCCGCGTTGACCACTGCGCAAGAAGAAATAACCACCCGCAACGTTTGGTTTAGGTTTTAGGTGCATTTTTAATTTTATTGCTTAAATCGCATTTTCTCGACAAGCTGAGCACGTTTTCTGAAATGTGCTCCTCCCGTCGCTCTGGTTGGGTGCGCACAGTAAAAAGAGCTCCTGGCAGCTAGGGAGTGCCGCGTTGACCACTGCGCACGAAGAAATAAGCACCTGCAACGTTTGGTTTAGGTTTTAGGTGCATTTTTAATTTTATTGCTTAAATCGCGTTCTCTCGACGAGCTGAGCACGTTTTCTGAAATGTGCTCCTCCCGTTGCTCTGGTTGGGCGCGCATAGTAAAAAGTGCTCCTGGCAGCTAGAGAGTGCCGCGTTGACCACTGCGCATGAAGAAATAAGCACCTGCAACGTTTGGTTTAGGTTTTAGGTGCATTTTTAATTTTATTGCTTAAATCGCATTTTCTCGACGAGCTGAGCACGTTTTCTGAAATGTGCTCCTCCCGTCGCTCTGGTTGGGCGCGCATAGTAAAAAGTGCTCCTGGCAGCTAAAGAGTGCCGCGTTGACCACTGCGCATGAAGAAATAAGCACCTGCAACGTTTGGTTTAGGTTTTAGGTGCATTTTTAATTTTATTGCTTAAATCGCATTTTCTCGACGAGCTGAGCACGTTTTCTGAAATGTGTCCTCCCGTCACTCTGGTTTTGTGCGCACAGTAAAAAGTGCTCCTGGCAGCTAGGGAGTGCCGTGTTGACCACTGCGCACGAAGAAATAAGCACCTGCAACGTTTGGTTTAGGTTTTAGGTGCATTTTTTATTTTATTGCTTAAATCGCATTCTCTCGACGAGCTGAGCACGTTTTCTGAAATGTGCTCCTCCCGTCGCTCTGGTTGGGTGCGCGTAGTAAAAAGTGCTCCTGGCAGCTAGAGAGTGCCGCGTTGACCACTGCGCATGAAGAAATAAGCACCTGCAACGTTTGGTTTAGGTTTTAGGTGCATTTTTAATTTTATTGCTTAAATCGCATTTTCTCGACGAGCTGAGCACGTTTTCTGAAATGTGCTCCTCCCGTCGCTCTGGTTGGGTGCGCACAGTAAAAAGAGCTCCTGGCAGCTAGGGAGTGCCGCGTTGACCACTGCGCACGAAGAAATAAGCACCTGCAACGTTTGGTTTAGGTTTTAGGTGCATTTTTTATTTTATTGCTTAAATCGCATTCTCTCGACGAGCTGAGCACGTTTTCTGAAATGTGCTCCTCCCGTCGCTCTGGTTGGGTGCACACAGTAAAAAGAGCTCCTGGCAGCTAGGGAGTGCCGCGTTGACCACTGCGCACGAAGAAATAAGCACCTGCAACGTTTGGTTTAGGTTTTAGGATCATTTTTTATTTTATTGCTTAAATCGCATTCTCTCGACGAGCTGAGCACGTTTTCTGAAATGTGCTCCTCCCGTCGCTCTGGTTGGGTGCGCGTAGTAAAAAGTGCTCCTGGCAGCTAGAGAGTGCCGCGTTGACCACTGCGCATGAAGAAATAAGCACCTGCAACGTTTGGTTTAGGTTTTAGGTGCATTTTTAATTTTATTGCTTAAATCGCATTTTCTCGACGAGCTGAGCACGTTTTCTGAAATGTGCTCCTCCCGTCGCTCTGGTTGGGTGCGCACAGTAAAAAGAGCTCCTGGCAGCTAGGGAGTGCCGCGTTGACCACTGCGCACGAAGAAATAAGCACCTGCAACGTTTGGTTTAGGTTTTAGGTGCATTTTTTATTTTATTGCTTAAATCGCATTCTCTCGACGAGCTGAGCACGTTTTCTGAAATGTGCTCCTCCCGTCGCTCTGGTTGGGTGCGCATAGTAAAAAGTGCTCCTGGCAGCTAGAGAGTGCCGCGTTGACCACTGCGCACGAAGAAATAAGCACCTGCAACGTTTGGTTTAGGTTTTAGCTGCATTTTTAATTTTATTGCTTAAATCGCATTTTCTCGACGAGCTGAGCACGTTTTCTGAAATGTGCTCCTCCCGTCGCTCTGGTTGGGTGCGCACAGTAAAAAGTGCTCTTGGCAGCTCGGGAGTGCCGCCTTGACCACTGCGCATGAAGAAATAAGCACCTGCAACGTTTGGTTTAGGTTTTAGGTGCATTTTTAATTTTATTGCTTAAATCGCATTTTCTCGACGAGCTGAGCACGTTTTCTGAAATGTGCTCCTCCCGTCGCTCTGGTTGGGCGCGCATAGTAAAAAGTGCTCCTGGCAGCTAGGGAGTGCCGCGTTGAGCACTGCGCACGAAGAAATAAGCACCTGCAACGTTTGGTTTAGGTTTTAGGTGCATTTTTAATTTTATTGCTTAAATCGCATTTTCTCGACAAGCTGAGCACGTTTTCTGAAAGGTGCTCCTCCCGTCACTCTGGTTGGGTGCGCACAGTATAAAGAGCTCCTGGCAGCTAGGGAGTGCCGCGTTGACCACTGCGCACGAAGAAATAAGCACCTGCAACGTTTGGTTTAGGTTTTAGCTGCATTTTTAATTTTATTGCTTAAATCGCATTTTCTCGACGAGCTGAGCACGTTTTCTGAAATGTGCTCCTCCCGTCGCTCTGGTTGGGTGCGCACAGTAAAAAGAGCTCCTGGCAGCTAGGGAGTTCCGCGTTGACCACTGCGCACGAAGAAATAAGCACCTGCAACGTTTGGTTTAGGTTTTAGGTGCATTTTTAATTTTATTGCTTAAATTGCATTCTCTCGACGAGCTGAGCACGTTTTCTGAAATGTGCTCCTCCCGTCGCTCTGGTTGGGTGCGCACAGTAAAAAGTGCTCTTGGTTGCTCGGGAGTGCCACGTTGACCACTGCGCATGAAGAAATAAGCACCTGCAACGTTTGGTTTAGGTTTTAGGTGCATTTTTAATTTTATTGCTTAAATCGCATTTTCTCGACAAGCTGATCACGTTTTCTGAAATGTGCTCGTCCCGTCGCTCTGGTTGGGTGCGCATAGGAAAAATTGCTCTTGGCAGCTAGAGAGTGCCGCGTTGACCACTGCGCTTGAAGAAATAACCACCTGCAACGTTTGGTTTAGGTTTTGGGTGCATTTTTGATTTTATTGCTTAAATCGCATTTTCTCGACGAGCTGAGCACGTTTTCTGAAATGTGCTCCTCCCGTCACTCTGGTTGGGTGCGCACAGTAAAAAGTGCTCCTGGCAGCTAGGGAGTGCCGCGTTGAGCACTGCGCACGAAGAAATAAGCACCTGCAACGTTTGGTTTAGGTTTTAGGTGCATTTTTAATTTTATTGCTTAAATCGCATTTTCTCGACGAGCTGAGCACGTTTTCTGAAATGTGCTCCTCCCGTCGCTCTGGTTGGGTGCGCGTAGTAAAAAGTGCTCCTGGCAGCTAGAGAGTGCCGCGTTGACCACTGCGCATGAAGAAATAAGCACCTGCAACGTTTGGTTAAGGTTTTAGGTGCATTTTTTATATTATTGCTTAAATCGCATTCTCTCGACGAGCTGAGCACGTTTTCTGAAATGTGCTCCTCCCGTCGCTCTGGTTGGGTGCGCATAGTAAAAAGTGCTCTTGGCAGCTAGGGAGTGCCGCGTTGACCACTGCGCATGAAGAAATAAGCACCTGCAACGTTTGGTTTAGGTTTTAGGTGCATTTTTAATTTTTTTGCTTAAATCGCATTTTCTCGACGAGCTGAGCACGTTTTCTGAAATGTGCTCCTCCCGTCACTCTGGTTGGGTGCGCACAGTAAAAAGTGCTCTTGGCAGCTAGAGAGTGCCGCGTTGACCACTGCGCATGAAGAAATAACCACCTGCAACGTTTGGTTTAGGGTTTAGGTGCATTTTTAATTTTATTGCTTAAATCGCATTTTCTCGACGAGCTGAGTACGTTTTCTGAAATGTGCTCCTTCCGTCACTCTGGTTGGGTGCGCACAGTAAAAAGTGCTCCTGGCAGCTAGGGAGTGCGGCGTTGACCACTGCGCACGAAGAAATAAGCACCTGCAACGTTTGGTTTAGGTTTTAGGTGCATTTTTAATTTTATTGTTTAAATCGCATTTTCTCGACGAGCTGAGCACGTTTTCTGAAATGTGCTCCTCCCGTCGCTCTGGTTGGGTGCGCACAGTAAAAAGAGCTCCTGGCAGCTAGGGAGTGCCGCGTTGACCACTGCGCACGAAGAAATAAGCACCTGCAACGTTTGGTTTAGGTTTTAGGTGCATTTTTTATTTTATTGCTTAAATCGCATTCTCTCGACGAGCTGAGCACGTTTTCTGAAATGTGGTCCTCCCGTCGCTCTGGTTGGGTGCACACAGTAAAAAGAGCTCCTGGCAGCTAGGGAGTGCCGCGTTGACCACTGCGCACGAAGAAATAAGCACCTGCAACGTTTGGTTTAGGTTTTAGGTGCATTTTTTATTTTATTGCTTAAATCGCATTCTCTCGACGAGCTGAGCACGTTTTCTGAAATGTGCTCCTCCCGTCGCTCTGGTTGGGTGCGCGTAGTAAAAAGTGCTCCTGGCAGCTAGAGAGTGCCGCGTTGACCACTGCGCATGAAGAAATAAGCACCTGCAACGTTTGGTTTAGGTTTTGGGTGCATTTTTGATTTTATTGCTTAAATCGCATTTTCTCGACGAGCTGAGCACGTTTTCTGAAATGTGCTCCTCCCGTCACTCTGGTTGGGCGCGCATAGTAAAAAGTGCTCTTGGCAGCTAGGGAGTGCCGCGTTGACCACTGCACATGAAGAAATAAGCACCTGCAACGTTTGGTTTAGGTTTTAGGTGCATTTTTAATTTTATTGCTTAAATCGCATTTTCTCGACGAGCTGAGCACGTTTTCTGAAATGTGCTCCTCCCGTCACTCTGGTTGGGTGCGCACAGTAAAAAGTGCTCTTGGCAGCTAGAGAGTGCCGCGTTGACCACTGCGCATGAAGAAATAAGCACCTGCAACGTTTGGTTTAGGTTTTAGGTGCATTTTTAATTTTATTGCTTAAATCGCATTTTCTCGACGAGCTGAGCACGTTTTCTGAAATGTGCTCCTCCCGTCACTCTGGTTGGGTGCGCATAGTAAAAAGTGCTCTTGGCAGCTAAAGAGTGCCGCGTTGACCACTGCGCACAAAGAAATAAGCACCTGCAACGTTTGGTTTAGGTTTTAGGTGCATTTTAAATTTTATTGCTTAAATCGCATTTTCTCGACGAGCTGAGCACGTTTTCTGAAATGTGCTCCTCCCGTCGCTCTGGTTGTGCACGCATAGTAAAATGTGCTCCTGGCAGCTAGAGAGTGCCGCGTTGACCACTGCACATGAAGAAATAAGCACCTGCAACGTTTGGTTTAGGTTTTAGGTTCATTTTTAATTTTATTGCTTAAATCGCATTTTCTCGACGAGCTGAGCACGTTTTCTGAAATGTGCTCCTCCCGTCACTCTGGTTGGGTGCGCACATTAAAAAGTGCTCCTGGCAGCTAGGGAGTGCCGCGTTGAGCACTGCGCACGAAGAAATAAGCACCTGCAACGTTTGGTTTAGGTTTTAGGTGCATTTTTAATTTTATTGCTTAAATCGCATTTTCTCGACGAGCTGAGCACGTTTTCTGAAATGGGCTCCTACCGTCGCTCTGGTTGGGTGCGCACAGTAAAAAGAGCTCCTGGCAGCTAGAGAGTGCCGCGTTGACCACTGCACATGAAGAAATAAGCACCTGCAACGTTTGGTTTAGGTTTTAGGTGCATTTTTAATTTTATTGCTTAAATCGCATTTTCTCGACGAGCTGAGCACGTTTTCTGAAATGTGCTCCTCCCGTCGCTCTTGTTGGGCGCGCATAGTAAAAAGAGCTCCTGGCAGCTAAAGAGTGCCGCGTTGACCACTGCGTACGAAGAAATAAGCACCTGCAACGTTTGGTTTAGGTTTTAGGTGCATTTTTTATTTTATTGCTTAAATCGCATTTTCTCGACGAGCTGAGCACGTTTTCTGAAATGTGCTCCTCCCGTCGCTCTGGTTGGGTGCGCGTAGTAAAAAGTGCTCCTGGCAGCTAGAGAGTGCCGCGTTGACCACTGCGCATGAAGAAATAAGCACCTGCAACGTTTGGTTTAGGTTTTAGGTGCATTTTTAATCTTATTGCTTAAATCGCATTTTCTCGACGAGCTGAGCACGTTTTCTGAAATGTGCTCCTCCCGTCACTCTGGTTGGGTGCGCACAGTAAAAAGTGCTCTTGGCAGCTAGAGAGTGCCGCGTTGACCACTGCGCATGAAGAAATAAGCACCTGCAACGTTTGGTTTAGGTTTTAGGTGCATTTTTGATTTTATTGCTTAAATCGCATTTTCTCGACGAGCTGAGCACGTTTTCTGAAATGTGCTCCTCCCGTCGCTCTGGTTGGGTGCGCACAGTAAAAAGAGCTCCTGGCAGCTAGGGAGTGCCGCGTTGACCACTGCGCACGAAGAAATAAGCACCTGCAACGTTTGGTTTAGGTTTTAGGTGCATTTTCAATTTTATTGCTTAAATCGCATTCTCTCGACGAGCTGAGCACGTTTTCTGAAATGTGCTCCTACCGTCGCTCTGGTTGGGTGCGCGTAGTAAAAAGTGCTCCTGGCAGCTAGAGAGTGCCGCGTTGACCACTGCGCATGAAGAAATAAGCACCTGCAACGTTTGGTTTATGTTTTAGGAGCATTTTTAATTTTATTGCTTAAATCGCATTTTCTCGACGAGCTGAGCACGTTTTCTGAAATGTGCTCCTCCCGTCACTCTGGTTGGGTGCGCATAGTAAAAAGTACTCTTGGCAGCTAGAGAGTGCCGCGTTGACCACTGCGCTTGAAGAAATAACCACCTGCAACGTTTGGTTTAGGTTTTGGGTGCATTTTTAATTTTATTGCTTAAATCGCATTTTCTCGACGAGCTGAGCACGTTTTCTGAAATGTGCTCCTCCCGTCACTCTGGTTGGGTGCGCACAGTAAAAAGTGCTCCTGGCAGCTAGGGAGTGCCGCGTTGAGCACTGCGCACGAAGAAATAAGCACCTGCAACGTTTGGTTTAGGTTTTAGCTGCATTTTTAATTTTATTGCTTAAATCGCATTTTCTCGACGAGCTGAGCACGTTTTCTGAAATGTGCTCCTCCCGTCGCTCTGGTTGGGTGCGCACAGTAAAAAGAGCTCCTGGCAGCTAGGGAGTTCCGCGTTGACCACTGCGCACGAAGAAATAAGCACCTGCAACGTTTGGTTTAGGTTTTAGGTGCATTTTTAATTCTTATTGCTTAAATCGCATTTTCTCGACGAGCTGAGCACGTTTTCTGAAATGTGCTCCTCCCGTCACTCTGGTTGGGTGCGCACAGTAAAAAGTGCTCTTGGCAGCTAGAGAGTGCCGCGTTGACCACTGCGCATGAAGAAATAAGCACCTGCAACGTTTGGTTTAGGTTTTAGGTGCATTTTTAATTTTATTGCTTAAATCGCATTTTCTCGACGAGCTGAGCACGTTTTCTGAAATGTTCTCCTCCCGTCGCTCTGGTTGGGTGCGCATAGTAAAAAGTGCTCCTGGCAGCTAGAGAGTGCCGCGTTGACCACTGCGCAAGAAGAAATAAGCACCTGCAACGTTTGGTTTAGGTTTTAGGTGCATTTTTAATTTTATTGCTTAAATCGCATTTTCTCGACAAGCTGAGCACGTTTTCTGAAATGTGCTCCTACCGTCGCTCTGGTTGGGTGCGCACAGTAAAAAGAGCTCCTGGCAGCTAGGGAGTGCGGCGTTGACCACTGCGCACGAAGAAATAAGCACCTGCAACGTTTGGTTTAGGTTTTAGGTGCATTTTTAATTTTATTGCTTAAATCGCGTTCTCTCGACGAGCTGAGCACGTTTTCAGAAATGTGCTCCTCCCGTTGCTCTGGTTGGGCGCGCATAGTAAAAAGTGCTCCTGGCAGCTAGAGAGTGCCGCGTTGACCACTGCGCATGAAGAAATAAGCACCTGCAACGTTTGGTTTAGGTTGTAGGTGCATTCTTAATTTTATTGCTTAAATCGCATTTTCTCGACGAGCTGAGCACGTTTTCTGAAATGTGCTCCTCCCGTCGCTCTGGTTGGGCGCGCATAGTAAAAAGTGCTCCTGGCAGCTAAAGAGTGCCGCGTTGACCACTGCGCATGAAGAAATAAGCATCTGCAACGTTTGGTTTAGGTTTTAGGTGCATTTTTAACTTTATTGCTTAAATCGCATTTTCTCGACGAGCTGAGCACGTTTTCTGAAATGTGTCCTCCCGTCACTCTGGTTTTGTGCGCACAGTAAAAAGTGCACCTGGCAGCTAGGGAGTGCTGCGTTGACCACTGCGCACGAAGAAATAAGCACCTGCAACGTTTGGTTTAGGTTTTAGGTGCATTTTTTATTTTATTGCTTAAATCGCATTCTCTCGAAGAGCTGAGCACGTTTTCTGAAATGTGCTCCTCCCGTCGCTCTGGTTGGGTGCGCGTAGTAAAAAGTGCTCCTGGCAGCTAGAGAGTGCCGCGTTGACCACTGCGCATGAAGAAATAAGCACCTGCAACGTTTGGTTTAGGTTTTAGGTGCATTTTTAATCTTATTGCTTAAATCGCATTTTCTCGACGAGCTGAGCACGTTTTCTGAAATGTGCTCCTCCCGTCACTCTGGTTAGGTGCGCACAGTAAAAAGTGCTCTTGGCAGCTAGAGAGTGCCGCGTTGACCACTGCGCATGAAGAAATAAGCACCTGCAACGTTTGGTTTAGGTTTTAGGTGCATTTTTAATTTTATTGCTTAAATCGCATTTTCTCGACGAGCTGAGCACGTTTTCTGAAATGTGCTCCTCCCGTCACTCTGGTTGGGTGCGCACAGTAAAAAGTGCTCCTGGCAGCTAGAGAGTGCCGCGTTGACCACTGCGCATGAAGAAATAAGCACCTGCAACGTTTGGTTTAGGTTTTAGGTGCATTTTTAATTGTATTGCTTAAATCGCATTCTCTCGACGAGCTGAGCACGTTTTCTGAAATGTGCTCCTCCCGTCGCTCTGGTTGGGTGCGCGTAGTAAAAAGTGCTCCTGGCAGCTAGAGAGTGCCGCGTTGACCACTGCGCATGAAGAAATAAGCACCTGCAACGTTTGGTTTAGGTTTTAGTTGCATTTTTAATCTTATTGCTTAAATCGCATTTTCTCGACGAGCTGAGCACGTTTTCTGAAATGTGCTCCTCCCGTCACTCTGGTTGGGTGCGCACAGTAAAAAGTGCTCTTGTCAGCTAGAGAGTGCCGCGTTGACCACTGCGCATGAAGAAATAAGCACCTGCAACGTTTGGTTTAGGTTTTAGGTGCATTTTTAATTTTATTGCTTAAATCGCATTTTCTCGACGAGCTGAGCACGTTTTCTGAAATGTGCTCCGCCCGTCACTCTGGTTGGGTGCGCACAGTAAAAAGTGCTCCTGGCAGCTAGGGAGTGCCGCGTTGAGCACTACGCACGAAGAAATAAGCACCTGCAACGTTTGGTTTAGGTTTTAGCAGCATTTTCAATTTTATTGCTTAAATCGCATTTTCTCGACGAGCTGAGCACGTTTTCTGAAATGTGCTCCTCCCGTCGCTCTGGTTGGGTGCGCACAGTAAAAAGAGCTCCTGGCAGCTAGGGAGTTCCGCGTTGACCACTGCGCACGAAGAAATAAGCACCTGCAACGTTTGGTTTAGGTTTTAGGTGCATTTTTAATTTTATTGCTTAAATCGCATTCTCTCGACGAGCTGAGAACGTTTTCTGAAATGTGCTCGTCCCGTCGCTCTGGTTGGGTGCGCACAGTAAATGGTGCTCTTGGCAGCTCGGGAGTGCCGCGTTGACCACTGCGCATGAAGAAATAAGCACCTGCAACGTTTGGTTTAGGTTTTAGGTGCATTTTTAATTTTATTGCTTAAATCGCATTTTCTCGACGAGCTGAGCATGTTTTCTGAAATGTGTCCTCCCGTCACTCTGGTTTTGTGCGCACAGTAAAAAGTGCTCCTGGCAGCTAGGGAGTGCCGCGTTGACCACTGCTCACGAAGAATTAAGCACCTGCAACGTTTGGTTTAGGTTTTAGGTGCATTTTTTATTTTATTGCTTAAATCGCATTCTCTCGACGAGCTGAGCACGTTTTCTGAAATGTGCTCCTCCCGTCGCTCTGGTTGGGTGCGCGTAGTAAAAAGTGCTCCTGGCAGCTAGAGAGTGCCGCGTTGACCACTGCGCATGAAGAAATAAGCACCTGCAACGTTTGGTTTAGGTTTTAGGTGCATTTTTAATCTTATTGCTTAAATCGCATTTTCTCGACGAGCTGAGCACGTTTTCTGAAATGTGCTCCTCCCGTCACTCTGGTTGGGTGCGCACAGTAAAAAGTGCTCTTGGCAGCTAGAGAGTGCCGCGTTGACCACTGCGCATGAAGAAATAAGCACCTGCAACGTTTGGTTTAGGTTTTAGGTGCATTTTTAATTTTATTGCTTAAATCGCATTTTCTCGACGAGCTGAGCACGTTTTCTGAAATGTGCTCCTCCCGTCGCTCTGGTTGGGCGCGCATAGTAAAAAGTGCTCCTGGCAGCTAAAGAGTGCCGCGTTGACCACTGCGCATGAAGAAATAAGCACCTGCAACGTTTGGTTTAGGTTTTAGGTGCATTTTTTATTTTATTGCTTAAATCGCATTCTCTCGACGAGCTGAGCACGTTTTCTGAAATGTGCTCCTCCCGTCGCTCTGGTTGGGTGCACACAGTAAAAAGAGCTCCTGGCAGCTAGGGAGTGCCGCGTTGACCACTGCGCACGAAGAAATAAGCACCTGCAACGTTTGGTTTAGGTTTTAGGTGCATTTTTTATTTAATTGCTTAAATCGCATTCTCTCGACGAGCTGAGCACGTTTTCTGAAATGTGCTCCTCCCGTCACTCTGGTTGGGTGCGCACAGTAAAAAGTCCTCCTGGCAGCTAGGGAGTGCCGCGTTGAGCACTACGCACGAAGAAATAAGCACCTGCAACGTTTGGTTTAGGTTTTAGCTGCATTTTTAATTTTATTGCTTAAATCGCATTTTCTCGACGAGCTGAGCACGTTTTCTGAAATGTGCTCCTCCCGTCGCTCTGGTTGGGTGCGCACAGTAAAAAGAGCTCCTGGCAGCTAGGGAGTTCCGCGTTGACCACTGCGCACGAAGAAATAAGCACCTGCAACGTTTGGTTTAGGTTTTAGGTGTATTTTTAATTTTATTGCTTGAATCGCATTTTCTCGACGAGCTGAGCACGTTTTCTGAAATGGGCTCCTCCCGTCGCTCTGGTTGGGTGCGCACAGTAAAAAGAGCTCCTGGCAGCTAGGGAGTTCCGCGTTGACCACTGCGCACGAAGAAATAAGCACCTGCAACGTTTGGTTTAGGTTTTAGGTGCATTTATTTTTATTGCTTAAATCGCATTTTCTCGACGAGCTGAGCACGTTTTCTGAAATGTACTCATCCCGTCACTCTGGTTGGGTGCGCATAGTAAAAAGTGCTCTTGGCAGCTAAAGAGTGCCGCGTTGACCACTGCGCACAAAGACATAAGCACCTGCAACGTTTGGTTTAGGTTTTAGGTGCATTTTAAATTTTATTGCTTAAATCGCATTTTCTCGACGAGCTGAGCACGTTTTCTGAAATGTGCTCCTCCCGTCGTTCTGGTTGGGTGCGCACAGTAAAAAGAGCTCCTGGCAGCTAGAGAGTGCCGCGTTGACCACTGCGCATGAAGAAATAAGCACCTGCAACGTTTGGTTTAGGTTTTAGGTGCATTTTTAATTTTATTGCTTAAATCGCATTTTCTCGAAGAGCTGAGCACGTTTTCTGAAATGTGCTCCTCCCGTCACTCTGCTTGGGTGCGCACAGTAAAAAGTGCTCCTGGCAGCTAGGGAGTGCCGCGTTGAGCACTGCGCACGAAGAAATAAGCACCTGCAACGTTTGGTTTAGGTTTTAGGTGCATTTTTAATTTTATTGCTTAAATCGCATTGTCTCGACGAGCTGAGCACGTTTTCTGAAATGTGCTGCTCCCGTCGCTCTGGTTGGGTGCGCGTAGTAAAAAGTGCTCCTGGCAGCTAGAGAGTGCCGCGTTGACCACTGCGCATGAAGAAATAAGCACCTGCAACGTTTGGTTTAGGTTTTAGGTGCATTTTTGATTTTATTGCTTAAATCGCATTTTCTCGACGAGCTGAGCACGTTTTCTGAAATGTGCTCCTCCCGTCGCTCTGGTTGGGTGCGCACAGTAAAAAGAGCTCCTGGCAGCTAGGGAGTGCCGCGTTGACCACTGCGCACGAAGAAATAAGCACCTGCAACGTTTGGTTTAGGTTTTAGGTGCATTTTCAATTTTATTGCTTAAATCGCATTCTCTCGACGAGCTGAGCACGTTTTCTGAAATGTGCTCCTACCGTCGCTCTGGTTGGGTGCGCGTAGTAAAAAGTGCTCCTGGCAGCTAGAGAGTGCCGCGTTGATCACTGCGCATGAAGAAATAAGCACCTGCAACGTTTGGTTTAGGTTTTAGGAGCATTTTTAATTTTATTGCTTAAATCGCATTTTCTCGACGAGCTGAGCACGTTTTCTGAAATGTGCTCCTCCCGTCACTCTGGTTGGGTGCGCATAGTAAAAAGTGCTCTTGGCAGCTAGAGAGTGCCGCGTTGACCACTGCGCTTGAAGAAATAACCACCTGCAACGTTTGGTTTAGGTTTTGGGTGCATTTTTAATTTTATTGCTTAAATCGCATTTTCTCGACGAGCTGAGCACGTTTTCTGAAATGTGCTCCTCCCGTCACTCTGGTTGGGTGCGCACAGTAAAAAGTGCTCCTGGCAGCTAGGGAGTGCCGCGTTGAGCACTGCGCACGAAGAAATAAGCACCTGCAACGTTTGGTTTAGGTTTTAGCTGCATTTTTAATTTTATTGCTTAAATCGCATTTTCTCGACGAGCTGAGCACGTTTTCTGAAATGTGCTCCTCCCGTCACTCTGGTTGGGTGCGCACAGTAAAAAGAGCTCCTGGCAGCTAGGGAGTGCCGCGTTGACCACTGCGCACGAAGAAATAAGCACCTGCAACGTTTGGTTTAGGTTTTAGGTGCATTTTTAATTCTTATTGCTTAAATCGCATTTTCTCGACGAGCTGAGCACGTTTTCTGAAATGTGCTCCTCCCGTCACTCTGGTTGGGTGCGCACAGTAAAAAGTGCTCTTGGCAGCTAGAGAGTGCCGCGTTGACCACTGCGCATGAAGAAATAAGCACCTGCAACGTTTGGTTTAGGTTTTAGGTGCATTTTTAATTTTATTGCTTAAATCGCATTTTCTCGACGAGCTGAGCACGTTTTCTGAAATGTTCTCCTCCCGTCGCTCTGGTTGGGCGCGCATAGTAAAAAGTGCTCCTGGCAGCTAGAGAGTGCCGCGTTGACCACTGCGCAAGAAGAAATAAGCACCTGCAACGTTTGGTTTAGGTTTTAGGTGCATTTTTAATTTTATTGCTTAAATCGCATTTTCTCGACAAGCTGAGCACGTTTTCTGAAATGTGCTCCTACCGTCGCTCTGGTTGGGTGCGCACAGTAAAAAGAGCTCCTGGCAGCTAGGGAGTGCCGCGTTGACCACTGCGCACGAAGAAATAAGCACCTGCAACGTTTGGTTTAGGTTTTAGGTGCATTTTTAATTTTATTGCTTAAATCGCGTTCTCTCGACGAGCTGAGCACGTTTTCAGAAATGTGCTCCTCCCGTTGCTCTGGTTGGGCGCGCATAGTAAAAAGTGCTCCTGGCAGCTAGAGAGTGCCGCGTTGACCACTGCGCATGAAGAAATAAGCACCTGCAACGTTTGGTTTAGGTTTTAGGTGCATTTTTAATTTTATTGCTTAAATCGCATTTTCTCGACGAGCTGAGCACGTTTTCTGAAATGTGCTCCTCCCGTCGCTCTGGTTGGGCGCGCATAGTAAAAAGTGCTCCTGGCAGCTAAAGAGTGCCGCGTTGACCACTGCGCATGAAGAAATAAGCACCTGCAACGTTTGGTTTAGGTTTTAGGTGCATTTTTAACTTTATTGCTTAAATCGCATTTTCTCGACGAGCTGAGCACGTTTTCTGAAATGTGTCCTCCCGTCACTCTGGTTTTGTGCGCACAGTAAAAAGTGCTCCTGGCAGCTAGGGAGTGCCGCGTTGACCACTGCGCACGAAGAAATAAGCACCTGCAACGTTTGGTTTAGGTTTTAGGTGCATTTATTATTTTATTGCTTTAATCGCATTCTCTCGAAGAGCTGAGCACGTTTTCTGAAATGTGCTCCTCCCGTCGCTCTGGTTGGGTGCGCGTAGTAAAAAGTGCTCCTGGCAGCTAGAGAGTGCCGCGTTGACCACTGCGCATGAAGAAATAAGCACCTGCAACGTTTGGTTTAGGTTTTAGGTGCATTTTAAATTTTATTGCTTAAATCGCATTTTCTCGACGAGCTGAGCACGTTTTCTGAAATGTGCTCCTCCCGTCGCTCTGGTTGGGTGCGCACAGTAAAAAGAGCTCCTGGCAGCTAGGGAGTTCCGCGTTGACCACTGCGCACGAAGAAATAAGCACCTGCAACGTTTGGTTTAGGTTTTAGGTGCATTTTTAATTTTATTGCTTAAATCGCATTCTCTCGACGAGCTGAGCACGTTTTCTGAAATGTGCTCCTCCCGTCGCTCTGGTTGGGTGCGCACAGTAAAAAGTGCTCTTGGCAGCTCGGGAGTGCCGCGTTGACCACTGCACATGAAGAAATAAGCACCTGCAACGTTTGGTTTAGGTTTTAGGTGCATTTTTAATTTTATTGCTTAAATCGCATTTTCTCGACGAGCTGAGCACGTTTTCTGAAATGTGCTCCTCCCGTCGCTCTGGTTGGGCGCGCATAGTAAAAAGTGCTCCTGGCAGCTAGAGAGTGCCGCGTTGACCACTGCGCATGAAAAAATAAGCACCTGCAACGTTTGGTTTAGGTTTTAGGTGCATTTTTAATTTTATTGCTTAAATCGCATTTTCTCGACGAGCTGAGCACGTTTTCTGAAATGTGCTCCTCCCGTCACTCTGGTTGGGTGCGCACAGTAAAAAGAGCTCCTGGCAGCTAGGGAGTTCCGCGTTGACCACTGCGCACGAAGAAATAAGCACCTGCAACGTTTGGTTTAGGTTTTAGGTGCATTTTTTATTTTATTGCTTAAATCGCATTCTCTCGACGAGCTGAGCACGTTTTCTGAAATGTGCTCCTCCCGTCGCTCTGGTTGGGTGCGCGTAGTAAAAAGTGCTCCTGGCAGCTAGAGAGTGCCGCGTTGACCACTGCGCATGAAGAAATAAGCACCTGCAACGTTTGGTTTAGGTTTTAGGTGCATTTTTAATCTTATTGCTTAAATCGCATTTTCTCGACGAGCTGAGCACGTTTTCTGAAATGTGCTCCTCCCGTCACTCTGGTTGGGTGCGCACAGTAAAAAGTGCTCTTGGCAGCTAGAGAGTGCCGCGTTGACCACTGCGCATGAAGAAATAAGCACCTGCAACGTTTGGTTTAGGTTTTAGGTGCATTTTTAATTTTATTGCTTAAATCGCATTTTCTCGACGAGCTGAGCACGTTTTCTGAAATGTGCTCCTCCCGTCACTCTGGTTGGGTGCGCACAGTAAAAAGTGCTCCTGGCAGCTAGGGAGTGCCGCGTTGAGCACTGCGCACGAAGAAATAAGCACCTGCAACGTTTGGTTTAGGTTTTAGGTGCATTTTTAATTTTATTGCTTAAATCGCATTGTCTCGACGAGCTGAGCACGTTTTCTGAAATGTGCTCCTCCCGTCGCTCTGGTTGGGTGCGCACAGTAAAAAGAGCTCCTGGCAGCTAGGGAGTTCCGCGTTGACCACTGCGCACGAAGAAATAAGCACCTGCAACGTTTGGTTTAGGTTTTAGGTGCATTTTTAATTTTATTGCTTAAATCGCATTCTCTCGACGAGCTGAGCACGTTTTCTGAAATGTGCTCCTCCCGTCGCTCTGGTTGGGTGCGCACAGTAAAAAGTGCTCTTGGCAGCTCGGGAGTGCCGCGTTGACCACTGCGCATGAAGAAATAAGCACCTGCAACGTTTGGTTTAGGTTTTAGGTGCATTTTTAATTTTATTGCTTAAATCGCATTCTCTCGACGAGCTGAGCACGTTTTCTGAAATGTGCTCCTCCCGTCGCTCTGGTTGGGTGCACACAGTAAAAAGTGCTCTTGGCAGCTCGGGAGTGCCGCGTTGACCACTGCACATGAAGACATAAGCACCTGCAACGTTTGGTTTAGGTTTTAGGTGCATTTTTAATTTCATTGCTTAAATCGCATTTTCTCGACGAGCTGAACACGTTTTCTGAAATGTGCTCCTCCCGTCGCTCAGGTTGGGCACGCATAGTAAAAAGTGCTCCTGGCAGCTAGAGAGTGCCGCGTTGACCACTGCGCATGAAAAAATAAGCACCTGCAACGTTTGGTTTAGGTTTTAGGTGCATTTTTTATATTATTGCTTAAATCGCATTCTCTCGACGAGCTGAGCACGTTTTCTGAAATGTGCTCCTCCCGTCGCTCTGGTTGGGTGCGCATAGTAAAAAGTGCTCTTGGCAGCTAGGGAGTGCCGCGTTGACCACTGCGCATGAAGAAATAAGCACCTGCAACGTTTGGTTTAGGTTTTAGGTGCATTTTTTATTTTATTGCTTAAATCGCATTCTCTCGACGAGCTGAGCACGTTTTCTGAAATGTGCTCCTCCCGTCGCTCTGGTTGGGTGCACGTAGTAAAAAGTGCTACTGGCAGCTAGAGAGTGCCGCGTTGACCACTGCGCATGAAGAAATAAGCACCTGCAACGTTTGGTTTAGGTTTTAGGTGCATTTTTAATCTTATTGCTTAAATCGCATTTTCTCGACGAGCTGAGCACGTTTTCTGAAATGTGCTCCTCCCGTCACTCTGGTTGGGTGCGCACAGTAAAAAGTGCTCTTGGCAGCTAGAGAGTGCCGCGTTGACCACTGCGCATGAAGAAATAAGCACCTGCAACGTTTGGTTTAGGTTTTAGGTGCATTTTTAATTTTATTGCTTAAATCGCATTTTCTCGACGAGCTGAGCACGTTTTCTGAAATGTGCTCCTCCCGTCACTCTGGTTGGGTGCGCACAGTAAAAAGTGCTCCTGGCAGCTAGGGAGTGCCGCGTTGAGCACTGCGCACGAAGAAATAAGCACCTGCAACGTTTGGTTTAGGTTTTAGGTGTATTTTTAATTTTATTGCTTAAATCGCATTTTCTCGACGAGCTGAGCACGTTTTCTGAAATGGGCTCCTCCCGTCGCTCTGGTTGGGTGCGCACAGTAAAAAGAGCTCCTGGCAGCTAGGGAGTGCCGCGTTGAGCACTGCGCACGAAGAAATAAGCACCTGCAACGTTTGGTTTAGGTTTTAGGTGCATTTTTAATTTTATTGCTTAAATCGCATTTTCTCGACGAGCTGAGCACGTTTTCTGAAATGTGCTCCTCCCGTCACTCTGGTTGGGTGCGCACAGTAAAAAGTGCTCTTGGCAGCTAGAGAGTGCCGCGTTGACCACTGCGCATGAAGAAATAAGCACCTGCAACGTTTGGTTTAGGTTTTAGGTGCATTTTTAATTTTATTGCTTAAATCGCATTTTCTCGACGAGCTGAGCACGTTTTCTGAAATGTGCTCCTCCCGTCACTCTGGTTGGGTGCGCACAGTAAAAAGTGCTCCTGGCAGCTAGGGAGTGCCGCGTTGAGCACTGCGCACGAAGAAATAAGCACCTGCAACGTTTGGTTTAGGTTTTAGGTGCATTTTTAATTTTATTGCTTAAATCGCATTGTCTCGACGAGCTGAGCACGTTTTCTGAAATGTGCTCCTCCCGTCGCTCTGGTTGGGTGCGCACAGTAAAAAGAGCTCCTGGTAGCTAGGGAGTTCCGCGTTGACCACTGCGCACGAAGAAATAAGCACCTGCAACGTTTGGTTTAGGTTTTACGTGCATTTTTAATTTTATTGCTTAAATCGCATTCTCTCGACGAGCTGAGCACGTTTTCTGAAATGTGCTCCTCCCGTCGCTCTGGTTGGGTGCGCACAGTAAAAAGTGCTCTTGGCAGCTCGGGAGTGCCGCGTTGACCACTGCGCATGAAGAAATAAGCACCTGCAACGTTTGGTTTAGGTTTTAGGTGCATTTTTAATTTTATTGCTTAAATCGCATTCTCTCGACGAGCTGAGCACGTTTTCTGAAATGTGCTCCTCCCGTCGCTTTGGTTGGGTGCACACAGTAAAAAGTGCTCTTGGCAGCTCGGGAGTGCTGCGTTGACCACTGCACATGAAGACATAAGCACCTGCAACGTTTGGTTTAGGTTTTAGGTGCATTTTTAATTTCATTGCTTAAATCGCATTTTCTCGACGAGCTGAGCACGTTTTCTGAAATGTGCTCCTCCCGTCGCTCAGGTTGGGCGCGCATAGTAAAAAGTGCTCCTGGCAGCTAGAGAGTGCCGCGTTGACCACTGCGCATGAAAAAATAAGCACCTGCAACGTTTGGTTTAGGTTTTAGGTGCATTTTTTATATTATTGCTTAAATCGCATTCTCTCGACGAGCTGAGCACGTTTTCTGAAATGTGCTCCTCCCGTCGCTCTGGTTGGGTGCGCATAGTAAAAAGTGCTCTTGGCAGCTAGGGAGTGCCGCGTTGACCACTGCGCATGAAGAAATAAGCACCTGCAACGTTTGGTTTAGGTTTTAGGTGCATTTTTTATTTTATTGCTTAAATCGCATTCTCTCGACGAGCTGAGCACGTTTTCTGAAATGTGCTCCTCCCGTCGCTCTGGTTGGGTGCACGTAGTAAAAAGTGCTACTGGCAGCTAGAGAGTGCCGCGTTGACCACTGCGCATGAAGAAATAAGCACCTGCAACGTTTGGTTTAGGTTTTAGGTGCATTTTTAATCTTATTGCTTAAATCGCATTTTCTCGACGAGCTGAGCACGTTTTCTGAAATGTGCTCCTCCCGTCACTCTGGTTGGGTGCGCACAGTAAAAAGTGCTCTTGGCAGCTAGAGAGTGCCGCGTTGACCACTGCGCATGAAGAAATAAGCACCTGCAACGTTTGGTTTAGGTTTTAGGTGCATTTTTAATTTTATTGCTTAAATCGCATTTTCTCGACGAGCTGAGCACGTTTTCTGAAATGTGCTCCTCCCGTCACTCTGGTTGGGTGCGCACAGTAAAAAGTGCTCCTGGCAGCTAGGGAGTGCCGCGTTGAGCACTGCGCACGAAGAAATAAGCACCTGCAACGTTTGGTTTAGGTTTTAGGTGTATTTTTAATTTTATTGCTTAAATCGCATTTTCTCGACGAGCTGAGCACGTTTTCTGAAATGGGCTCCTCCCGTCGCTCTGGTTGGGTGCGCACAGTAAAAAGAGCTCCTGGCAGCTAGGGAGTGCCGCGTTGAGCACTGCGCACGAAGAAATAAGCACCTGCAACGTTTGGTTTAGGTTTTAGGTGCATTTTTAATTTTATTGCTTAAATCGCATTTTCTCGACGAGCTGAGCACGTTTTCTGAAATGTGCTCTCCCGTCACTCTGGTTGGGTGCGCATAGTAAAAAGTGCTCTTGGCAGCTAAAGAGTGCCGCGTTGACCACTGCGCACAAAGAAATAAGCACCTGCAACGTTTGGTTTAGGTTTTAGGTGCATTTTAAATTTTATTGCTTAAATCGCATTTTCTCGACGAGCTGAGCACGTTTTCTGAAATGTGCTCCTCCCGTGGCTCTGGTTGGGTGCGCACAGTAAAAAGAGCTCCTGGCAGCTAGGGAGTTCCGCGTTGACCACTGCGCACGAAGAAATAAGCACCTGCAACGTTTGGTTTAGGTTTTAGGTGCATTTTTAATTTTATTGCTTAAATCGCATTCTCTCGACGAGCTGAGCACGTTTTCTGAAATGTGCTCCTCCCGTCGCTCTGGTTGGGTGCACACAGTAAAAAGTGCTCTTGGCAGCTCGGGAGTGCCGCGTTCACCACTGCACATGAAGAAATAAGCACCTGCAACGTTTGGTTTAGGTTTTAGGTGCATTTTTAATTTTATTGCTTAAATCGCATTTTCTCGACGAGCTGAGCACGTTTTCTGAAATGTGCTCCTCCCGTCGCTCTGGTTGGGCGCGCATAGTAAAAAGTGCTCCTGGCAGCTAGAGAGTGCCGCGTTGACCACTGCGCATGAAAAAATAAGCACCTGCAACGTTTGGTTTAGGTTTTAGGTGCATTTTTTATATTATTGCTTAAATCGCATTCTCTCGACGAGCTGAGCACGTTTTCTGAAATGTGCTCCTCCTGTCGCTCTGGTTGGGTGCGCATAGTAAAAAGTGCTCTTGGCAGCTAGGGAGTGCCGCGTTGACCACTGCGCATGAAGAAATAAGCACCTGCAACGTTTGGTTTAGGTTTTAGGTGCATTTTTAATTTTATTGCTTAAATCGCATTTTCTCGACGAGCTGAGCACGTTTTCTGAAATGTGCTCCTCCCGTCGCTCTGGTTGGGTGCGCACAGTAAAAAGAGCTCCTGGCAGCTAGGGAGTGCCGCGTTGACCACTGCGCACGAAGAAATAAGCACCTGCAACGTTTGGTTTAGGTTTTAGGTGCATTTTCAATTTTATTGCTTAAATCGCATTCTCTCGACGAGCTGAGCACGTTTTCTGAAATGTGCTCCTACCGTCGCTCTGGTTGGGTGCGCGTAGTAAAAAGTGCTCCTGGCAGCTAGAGAGTGCCGCGTTGACCACTGCGCATGAAGAAATAAGCACCTGCAACGTTTGGTTTAGGTTTTAGGAGCATTTTTAATTTTATTGCTTAAATCGCATTTTCTCGACGAGCTGAGCACGTTTTCTGAAATGTGCTCCTCCCGTCACTCTGGTTGGGTGCGCATAGTAAAACGTGCTCTTGGCAGCTAGAGAGTGCCGCGTTGACCACTGCGCTTGAAGAAATAACCACCTGCAACGTTTGGTTTAGGTTTTGGGTGCATTTTTAATTTTATTGCTTAAATCGCATTTTCTCGACGAGCTGAGCACGTTTTCTGAAATGTGCTCCTCCCGTCACTCTGGTTGGGTGCGCACAGTAAAAAGTGCTCCTGGCAGCTAGGGAGTGCCGCGTTGAGCACTGCGCACGAAGAAATAAGCACCTGCAACGTTTGGTTTAGGTTTTAGCTGCATTTTTAATTTTATTGCTTAAATCGCATTTTCTCGACGAGCTGAGCACGTTTTCTGAAATGTGCTCCTCCCGTCGCTCTGGTTGGGTGCGCACAGTAAAAAGAGCTCCTGGCAGCTAGGGAGTGCCGCGTTGACCACTGCGCACGAAGAAATAAGCACCTGCAACGTTTGGTTTAGGTTTTAGGTGCATTTTTAATTCTTATTGCTTAAATCGCATTTTCTCGACGAGCTGAGCACGTTTTCTGAAATGTGCTCCTCCCGTCACTCTGGTTGGGTGCGCACAGTAAAAAGTGCTCTTGGCAGCTAGAGAGTGCCGCGTTGACCACTGCGCATGAAGAAATAAGCACCTGCAACGTTTGGTTTAGGTTTTAGGTGCATTTTTAATTTTATTGCTTAAATCGCATTTTCTCGACGAGCTGAGCACGTTTTCTGAAATGTTCTCCTCCCGTCGCTCTGGTTGGGCGCGCATAGTAAAAAGTGCTCCTGGCAGCTAGAGAGTGCCGCGTTGACCACTGCGCAAGAAGAAATAAGCACCTGCAACGTTTGGTTTAGGTTTTAGGTGCATTTTTAATTTTATTGCTTAAATCGCATTTTCTCGACAAGCTGAGCACGTTTTCTGAAATGTGCTCCTACCGTCGCTCTGGTTGGGTGCGCACAGTAAAAAGAGCTCCTGGCAGCTAGGGAGTGCCGCGTTGACCACTGCGCACGAAGAAATAAGCACCTGCAACGTTTGGTTTAGGGTTTAGGTGCATTTTTAATTTTATTGCTTAAATCGCGTTCTCTCGACGAGCTGAGCACGTTTTCAGAAATGTGCTCCTCCCGTTGCTCTGGTTGGGCGCGCATAGTAAAAAGTGCTCCTGGCAGCTAGAGAGTGCCGCGTTGACCACTGCGCATGAAGAAATAAGCACCTGCAACGTTTGGTTTAGGTTTTAGGTGCATTTTTAATTTTATTGCTTAAATCGCATTTTCTCGACGAGCTGAGCACGTTTTCTGAAATGTGCTCCTCCCGTCGCTCTGGTTGGGCGCGCATAGTAAAAAGTGCTCCTGGCAGCTAAAGAGTGCCGCGTTGACCACTGCGCATGAAGAAATAAGCACCTGCAACGTTTGGTTTAGGTTTTAGGTGCATTTTTAACTTTATTGCTTAAATCGCATTTTCTCGACGAGCTGAGCACGTTTTCTGAAATGTGTCCTCCCGTCACTCTGGTTTTATGCGCACAGTAAAAAGTGCTCCTGGCAGCTAGGGAGTGCCGCGTTGACCACTGCGCACGAAGAAATAAGCACCTGCAACGTTTGGTTTAGGTTTTAGGTGCATTTATTATTTTATTGCTTTAATCGCATTCTCTCGAAGAGCTGAGCACGTTTTCTGAAATGTGCTCCTCCCGTCGCTCTGGTTGGGTGCGCGTAGTAAAAAGTGCTCCTGGCAGCTAGAGAGTGCCGCGTTGACCACTGCGCATGAAGAAATAAGCACCTGCAACGTTTGGTTTAGGTTTTAGGTGCATTTTAAATTTTATTGCTTAAATCGCATTTTCTCGACGAGCTGAGCACGTTTTCTGAAATGTGCTCCTCCCGTCGCTCTGGTTGGGTGCGCACAGTAAAAAGAGCTCCTGGCAGCTAGGGAGTTCCGCGTTGACCACTGCGCACGAAGAAATAAGCACCTGCAACGTTTGGTTTAGGTTTTAGGTGCATTTTTAATTTTATTGCTTAAATCGCATTCTCTCGACGAGCTGAGCACGTTTTCTGAAATGTGCTCCTCCCGTCGCTCTGGTTGGGTGCGCACAGTAAAAAGTGCTCTTGGCAGCTCGGGAGTGCCGCGTTGACCACTGCACATGAAGAAATAAGCACCTGCAACGTTTGGTTTAGGTTTTAGGTGCATTTTTAATTTTATTGCTTAAATCGCATTTTCTCGACGAGCTGAGCACGTTTTCTGAAATGTGCTCCTCCCGTCGCTCTGGTTGGGCGCGCATAGTAAAAAGTGCTCCTGGCAGCTAGAGAGTGCCGCGTTGACCACTGCGCATGAAAAAATAAGCACCTGCAACGTTTGGTTTAGGTTTTAGGTGCATTTTTAATTTTATTGCTTAAATCGCATTTTCTCGACGAGCTGAGCACGTTTTCTGAAATGTGCTCCTCCCGTCACTCTGGTTGGGTGCGCACAGTAAAAAGAGCTCCTGGCAGCTAGGGAGTTCCGCGTTGACCACTGCGCACGAAGAAATAAGCACCTGCAACGTTTGGTTTAGGTTTTAGGTGCATTTTTTATTTTATTGCTTAAATCGCATTCTCTCGACGAGCTGAGCACGTTTTCTGAAATGTGCTCCTCCCGTCGCTCTGGTTGGGTGCGCGTAGTAAAAAGTGCTCCTGGCAGCTAGAGAGTGCCGCGTTGACCACTGCGCATGAAGAAATAAGCACCTGCAACGTTTGGTTTAGGTTTTAGGTGCATTTTTAATCTTATTGCTTAAATCGCATTTTCTCGACGAGCTGAGCACGTTTTCTGAAATGTGCTCCTCCCGTCACTCTGGTTGGGTGCGCACAGTAAAAAGTGCTCTTGGCAGCTAGAGAGTGCCGCGTTGACCACTGCGCATGAAGAAATAAGCACCTGCAACGTTTGGTTTAGGTTTTAGGTGCATTTTTAATTTTATTGCTTAAATCGCATTTTCTCGACGAGCTGAGCACGTTTTCTGAAATGTGCTCCTCCCGTCACTCTGGTTGGGTGCGCACAGTAAAAAGTGCTCCTGGCAGCTAGGGAGTGCCGCGTTGAGCACTGCGCACGAAGAAGTAAGCACCTGCAACGTTTGGTTTAGGTTTTAGGTGCATTTTTAATTTTATTGCTTAAATCGCATTGTCTCGACGAGCTGAGCACGTTTTCTGAAATGTGCTCCTCCCGTCGCTCTGGTTGGGTGCGCACAGTAAAAAGAGCTCCTGGCAGCTAGGGAGTTCCGCGTTGACCACTGCGCACGAAGAAATAAGCACCTGCAACGTTTGGTTTAGGTTTTAGGTGCATTTTTAATTGTATTGCTTAAATCGCATTCTCTCGACGAGCTGAGCACGTTTTCTGAAATGTGCTCCTCCCGTCGCTCTGGTTGGGTGCGCACAGTAAAAAGTGCTCTTGGCAGCTCGGGAGTGCCGCGTTGACCACTGCGCATGAAGAAATAAGCACCTGCAACGTTTGGTTTAGGTTTTAGGTGCATTTTTAATTTTATTGCTTAAATCGCATTCTCTCGACGAGCTGAGCACGTTTTCTGAAATGTGCTCCTCCCGTCGCTCTGGTTGGGTGCACACAGTAAAAAGTGCTCTTGGCAGCTCGGGAGTGCCGCGTTGACCACTGCACATGAAGACATAAGCACCTGCAACGTTTGGTTTAGGTTTTAGGTGCATTTTTAATTTCATTGCTTAAATCGCATTTTCTCGACGAGCTGAACACGTTTTCTGAAATGTGCTCCTCCCGTCGCTCAGGTTGGGCACGCATAGTAAAAAGTGCTCCTGGCAGCTAGAGAGTGCCGCGTTGACCACTGCGCATGAAAAAATAAGCACCTGCAACGTTTGGTTTAGGTTTTAGGTGCATTTTTTATATTATTGCTTAAATCGCATTCTCTCGACGAGCTGAGCACGTTTTCTGAAATGTGCTCCTCCCGTCGCTCTGGTTGGGTGCGCATAGTAAAAAGTGCTCTTGGCAGCTAGGGAGTGCCGCGTTGACCACTGCGCATGAAGAAATAAGCACCTGCAACGTTTGGTTTAGGTTTTAGGTGCATTTTTTATTTTATTGCTTAAATCGCATTCTCTCGACGAGCTGAGCACGTTTTCTGAAATGTGCTCCTCCCGTCGCTCTGGTTGGGTGCACGTAGTAAAAAGTGCTACTGGCAGCTAGAGAGTGCCGCGTTGACCACTGCGCATGAAGAAATAAGCACCTGCAACGTTTGGTTTAGGTTTTAGGTGCATTTTTAATCTTATTGCTTAAATCGCATTTTCTCGACGAGCTGAGCACGTTTTCTGAAATGTGCTCCTCCCGTCACTCTGGTTGGGTGCGCACAGTAAAAAGTGCTCTTGGCAGCTAGAGAGTGCCGCGTTGACCACTGCGCATGAAGAAATAAGCACCTGCAACGTTTGGTTTAGGTTTTAGGTGCATTTTTAATTTTATTGCTTAAATCGCATTTTCTCGACGAGCTGAGCACGTTTTCTGAAATGTGCTCCTCCCGTCACTCTGGTTGGGTGCGCACAGTAAAAAGTGCTCCTGGCAGCTAGGGAGTGCCGCGTTGAGCACTGCGCACGAAGAAATAAGCACCTGCAACGTTTGGTTTAGGTTTTAGGTGTATTTTTAATTTTATTGCTTAAATTGCATTTTCTCGACGAGCTGAGCACGTTTTCTGAAATGGGCTCCTCCCGTCGCTCTGGTTGGGTGCGCACAGTAAAAAGAGCTCCTGGCAGCTAGGGAGTGCCGCGTTGAGCACTGCGCACGAAGAAATAAGCACCTGCAACGTTTGGTTTAGGTTTTAGGTGCATTTTTAATTTTATTGCTTAAATCGCATTTTCTCGACGAGCTGAGCACGTTTTCTGAAATGTGCTCCTCCCGTCACTCTGGTTGGGTGCGCACAGTAAAAAGTGCTCTTGGCAGCTAGAGAGTGCCGCGTTGACCACTGCGCATGAAGAAATAAGCACCTGCAACGTTTGGTTTAGGTTTTAGGTGCATTTTTAATTTTATTGCTTAAATCGCATTTTCTCGACGAGCTGAGCACGTTTTCTGAAATGTGCTCCTCCCGTCACTCTGGTTGGGTGCGCACAGTAAAAAGTGCTCCTGGCAGCTAGGGAGTGCCGCGTTGAGCACTGCGCACGAAGAAATAAGCACCTGCAACGTTTGGTTTAGGTTTTAGGTGCATTTTTAATTTTATTGCTTAAATCGCATTGTCTCGACGAGCTGAGCACGTTTTCTGAAATGTGCTCCTCCCGTCGCTCTGGTTGGGTGCGCACAGTAAAAAGAGCTCCTGGTAGCTAGGGAGTTCCGCGTTGACCACTGCGCACGAAGAAATAAGCACCTGCAACGTTTGGTTTAGGTTTTACGTGCATTTTTAATTTTATTGCTTAAATCGCATTCTCTCGACGAGCTGAGCACGTTTTCTGAAATGTGCTCCTCCCGTCGCTCTGGTTGGGTGCGCACAGTAAAAAGTGCTCTTGGCAGCTCGGGAGTGCCGCGTTGACCACTGCGCATGAAGAAATAAGCACCTGCAACGTTTGGTTTAGGTTTTAGGTGCATTTTTAATTTTATTGCTTAAATCGCATTCTCTCGACGAGCTGAGCACGTTTTCTGAAATGTGCTCCTCCCGTCGCTTTGGTTGGGTGCACACAGTAAAAAGTGCTCTTGGCAGCTCGGGAGTGCTGCGTTGACCACTGCACATGAAGACATAAGCACCTGCAACGTTTGGTTTAGGTTTTAGGTGCATTTTTAATTTCATTGCTTAAATCGCATTTTCTCGACGAGCTGAGCACGTTTTCTGAAATGTGCTCCTCCCGTCGCTCAGGTTGGGCGCGCATAGTAAAAAGTGCTCCTGGCAGCTAGAGAGTGCCGCGTTGACCACTGCGCATGAAAAAATAAGCACCTGCAACGTTTGGTTTAGGTTTTAGGTGCATTTTTTATATTATTGCTTAAATCGCATTCTCTCGACGAGCTGAGCACGTTTTCTGAAATGTGCTCCTCCCGTCGCTCTGGTTGGGTGCGCATAGTAAAAAGTGCTCTTGGCAGCTAGGGAGTGCCGCGTTGACCACTGCGCATGAAGAAATAAGCACCTGCAACGTTTGGTTTAGGTTTTAGGTGCATTTTTTATTTTATTGCTTAAATCGCATTCTCTCGACGAGCTGAGCACGTTTTCTGAAATGTGCTCCTCCCGTCGCTCTGGTTGGGTGCACGTAGTAAAAAGTGCTACTGGCAGCTAGAGAGTGCCGCGTTGACCACTGCGCATGAAGAAATAAGCACCTGCAACGTTTGGTTTAGGTTTTAGGTGCATTTTTAATCTTATTGCTTAAATCGCATTTTCTCGACGAGCTGAGCACGTTTTCTGAAATGTGCTCCTCCCGTCGCTCTGGTTGGGTGCGCACAGTAAAAGGAGCTCCTGGCAGCTAGGGAGTTCCGCGTTGACCACTGCGCACGAAGAAATAAGCACCTGCAACGTTTGGTTTAGGTTTTAGGTGCATTTTTAATTTTGTTGCTTAAATCGCATTCTCTCGACGAGCTGAGCACGTTTTCTGAAATGTGCTCCTCCCGTCGCTCTGGTTGGGTGCGCACAGTAAAAAGTGCTCTTGGCAGCTCGGGAGAGCCGCGTTGACCACTGCGCATGAAGAATTAAGCACCTGCAACGTTTGGTTTAGGTTTTAGGTGCATTTTTAATTTTATTGCTTAAATCGCATTTTCTCGACGAGCTGAGCACGTTTTCTGAAATGTGCTCCTCCCGTCGCTCTGGTTGGGCGCGCATAGTAAAAAGTGCTCCTGGCAGCTAGGGAGTGCCGCGTTGAGCACTGCGCACGAAGAAATAAGCACCTGCAACGTTTGGTTTAGGTTTTAGGTGCATTTTTAATTTTATTGCTTAAATCGCATTTTCTCGACAAGCTGAGCACGTTTTCTGAAATGTGCTCCTCCCGTCGCTCTGGTTGGGTGCGCGTAGTAAAAAGTGCTCCTGGCAGCTAGGGAGTGCCGCGTTGAGCACTACGCACAAAGAAATAAGCACCTGCAACGTTTGGTTTAGGTTTTAGCTGCATTTTTAATTTTATTGCTTAAATCGCATTTTTTCGACGAGCTGAGCACGTTTTCTGAAATGTGCTCCTCCCGTCGCTCTGGTTGGGTGCGCACAGTAAAAAGAGCTCCTGGCAGCTAGGGAGTTCCGCGTTGACCACTGCGCACGAAGAAATAAGCACCTGCAACGTTTGGTTTAGGTTTTAGGTGTATTTTTAATTTTATTGCTTAAATCGCATTTTCTCGACGAGCTGAGCACGTTTTCTGAAATGGGCTCCTCCCGTCGCTCTGGTTGGGTGCGCACAGTAAAAAGAGCTCCTGGCAGCTAGGGAGTTCCGCGTTGACCACTGCGCACGAAGAAATAAGCACCTGCAACGTTTGGTTTAGGTTTTAGGTGCATTTATTTTTATTGCTTAAATCGCATTTTCTCGACGAGCTGAGCACGTTTTCTGAAATGTGCTCCTCCCGTCACTCTGGTTGGGTGCGCATAGTAAAAAGTGCTCTTGGCAGCTAAAGAGTGCCGCGTTGACCACTGCGCACAAAGAAATAAGCACCTGCAACGTTTGGTTTAGGTTTTAGGTGCATTTTTAATTTTATTGCTTAAATCGCATTTTCTCGACGAGCTGAGCACGTTTTCTGAAATGTGCTCCTCCCGTCACTCTGGTTGGGTGCGCACAGTGAAAAGAGCTCCTGGCAGCTAGGGAGTGCCGCGTTGACCACTGCGCACGAAGAAATAAGCACCTGCAACGTTTGGTTTAGGTTTTAGGTGCATTTTTAATTTTATTGCTTAAATCGCATTCTCTCGACGAGCTGAGCACGTTTTCTGAAATGTGCTCCTCCCGTCGCTCTGGTTGGGTGCACACAGTAAAAAGTGCTCTTGGCAGCTCGGGAGTGCCGCGTTGACCACTGCACATGAAGAAATAAGCACCTGCAACGTTTGGTTTAGGTTTTAGGTGCATTTTTAATTTTATTGCTTAAATCGCATTTTCTCGACGAGCTGAGCACGTTTTCTGAAATGTGCTCCTCCCGTCGCTCTGGTTGGGCGCGCATAGTAAAAAGTGCTCCTGGCAGCTAGAGAGTGCCGCGTTGACCACTGCGCATAAAAAAATAAGCACCTGCAACGTTTGGTTTAGGTTTTAGGTGCATTTTTTATATTATTGCTTAAATCGCATTCTCTCGACGAGCTGAGCGCGTTTTCTGAAATGTGCTCCTCCCGTCGCTCTGGTTGGGTGCGCATAGTAAAAAGTGCTCTTGGCAGCTAGGGAGTGCCGCGTTGACCACTGCGCATGAAGAAATAAGCACCTGCAACGTTTGGTTTAGGTTTTAGGTGCATTTTTAATTTTTTTGCTTAAATCGCATTTTCTCGACGAGCTGAGCACGTTTTCTGAAATGTGCTCCTCCCGTCACTCTGGTTGGGTGCGCACAGTAAAAAGTGCTCTTGGCAGCTAGAGAGTGACGCGTTGACCACTGCGCATGAAGAAATAACCACCTGCAACGTTTGGTTTAGGGTTTAGGTGCATTTTTAATTTTATTGCTTAAATCGCATTTTCTCGACGAGCTGAGTACGTTTTCTGAAATGTGCTCCTTCCGTCACTCTGGTTGGGTGCGCACAGTAAAAAGTGCTCCTGGCAGCTAGGGAGTGCCGCGTTGACCACTGCGCACGAAGAAATAAGCACCTGCAACGTTTGGTTTAGGTTTTAGGTGCATTTTTAATTTTATTGTTTAAATCGCATTTTCTCGACGAGCTGAGCACGTTTTCTGAAATGTGCTCCTCCTGTCACTCTGGTTGGGTGCGCATAGTAAAAAGTGCTCTTGGCAGCTAAAGAGTGCCGCGTTGACCACTGCGCACAAAGAAATAAGCACCTGCAACGTTTGGTTTAGGTTTTAGGTGCATTTTAAATTTTATTGCTTAAATCGCATTTTCTCGACGAGCTGAGCACGTTTTCTGAAATGTGCTCGTCCCGTCGCTCTGGTTGGGTGCGCACAGTAAAAAGAGCTCCTGGCAGCTAGGGAGTTCCGCGTTGACCACTGCGCACGAAGAAATAAGCACCTGCAACGTTTGGTTTAGGTTTTAGGTGCATTTTTAATTTTATTGCTTAAATCGCATTTTCTCGACGAGCTGAGCACGTTTTCTGAAATGTGCTCCTCCCGTCGCTCTGGTTGGGCGCGCATAGTAAAAAGTGCTCCTGGCAGCTAAAGAGTGCCGCGTTGACCACTGCGCATGAAGAAATAAGCTCCTGCAACGTTTGGTTTAGGTTTTAGGTGCATTTTTAATTTTATTGCTTAAATCGCATTTTCTCGACGAGCTGAGCACGTTTTCTGAAATGTGCTCCTCCCGTCACTCTGGTTGGGTGCGCACATTAAAAAGTGCTCCTGGCAGCTAGGGAGTGCCGCGTTGAGCACTGCGCACGAAGAAATAAGCACCTGCAACGTTTGGTTTAGGTTTTAGGTGCATTTTTAATTTTATTGCTTAAATCGCATTTTCTCAACGAGCTGAGCACGTTTTCTGAAATGTGCTCCTCCCGTCACTCTGGTTGGGTGCGCACAGTAAAAAGTGCTTCTGGCAGCTAGGGAGTGCCGCGTTGAGCACTGCGCACGAAGAAATAAGCACTTGCAACGTTTGGTTTAGGTTTTAGGTGCATTTTTAATTTTATTGCTTAAATCGCATTTTCTCGACGAGCTGAGCACGTTTTCTGAAATGGGCTCCTACCGTCGCTCTGGTTGGGTGCGCACAGTAAAAAGAGCTCCTGGCAGCTAGGGAGTTCCGCGTTGACCACTGCGCACGAAGAAATAAGCACCTGCAACGTTTGGTTTAGGTTTTAGGTGCATTTTTTATTTTATTGCTTAAATCGCATTCGTTCGACGAGCTGAGCACGTTTTCTGAAATGTGCTCCTCCCGTCGCTCTGGTTGGGTGCACACAGTAAAAAGAGCTCCTGGCAGCTAGGGAGTGCCGCGTTGACCACTGCGCACGAAGAAATAAGCACCTGCAACGTTTGGTTTAGGTTTTAGGTGCATTTTTTTATTTTATTGCTTAAATCGCATTCTCTCGACGAGCTGAGCACGTTTTCTGAAATGTGCTCCTCCCGTCGCTCTGGTTGGGTGCGCGTAGTAAAAAGTGCTCCTGGCAGCTAGAGAGTGCCGCGTTGACCACTGCGCATGAAGAAATAAGCACCTGCAACGTTTGGTTTAGGTTTTAGGTGCATTTTTAATTTTATTGCTTAAATCGCATTTTCTCGACGAGCTGAGCACGTTTTCTGAAATGTGCTCCTCCCGTCGCTCTGGTTGGGTGCGCACAGTAAAAAGAGCTCCTGGCAGCTAGGGAGTGCCGCGTTGACCACTGCGCACGAAGAAATAAGCACCTGCAACGTTTGGTTTAGGTTTTAGGTGCATTTTTAATTTTATTGCTTGAATCGCATTCTCTCGACGAGCTGAGCACGTTTTCTGAAATGTGCTCCTCCCGTCACTCTGGTTGGGTGCGCACAGTAAAAAGTGCTCCTGGCAGCTAGGGAGTGCCGCGTTGAGCACTACGCACGAAGAAATAAGCACCTGCAACGTTTGGTTTAGGTTTTAGCTGCATTTTTAATTTTATTGCTTAAATCGCATTTTCTCGACGAGCTGAGCACGTTTTCTGAAATGTGCTCCTCCCGTCGCTCTGGTTGGGTGCGCACAGTAAAAAGAGCTCCTGGCAGCTAGGGAGTTCCGCGTTGACCACTGCGCACGAAGAAATAAGCACCTGCAACGTTTGGTTTAGGTTTTAGGTGCATTTTTAATTTTATTGCTTAAATCGCATTCTCTCGACGAGCTGAGCACGTTTTCTGAAATGTGCTCCTCCCGTCGCTCTGGTTGGGTGCGCACAGTAAAAAGTGCTCTTGGCAGCTCGGGAGTGCCGCGTTGACCACTGCGCATGAAGAAATAAGCACCTGCAACGTTTGGTTTAGGTTTTAGGTGCATTTTTAATTTTATTGCTTAAATCGCATTTTCTCGACGAGCTGAGCACGTTTTCTGAAATGTGCTCCTCCCGTCACTCTGGTTGGGTGCGCACATTAAAAAGTGCTCCTGGCAGCTAGGGAGTGCCGCGTTGAGCACTGCGCACGAAGAAATAAGCACCTGCAACGTTTGGTTTAGGTTTTAGGTGCATTTTTAATTTTATTGCTTAAATCGCTTTTTCTCGACGAGCTGAGCACGTTTTCTGAAATGTGCTCCTCCCGTCACTCTGGTTGGGTGCGCACAGTAAAAAGTGCTCTTGGCAGCTAGAGAGTGCCGCGTTGACCACTGCGCATGAAGAAATAAGCACCTGCAACGTTTGGTTTAGGTTTTAGGTGCATTTTTAATTTTATTGCTTAAATCGCATTTTCTCGACGAGCTGAGCACGTTTTCTGAAATGTGCTCCTCCCGTCACTCTGGTTGGGTGCGCACAGTAAAAAGTGCTCCTGGCAGCTAGGGAGTGCCGCGTTGAGCACTGCGCACGAAGAAATAAGCACCTGCAACGTTTGGTTTAGGTTTTAGGTGTATTTTTAATTTTATTGCTTAAATCGCATTTTCTCGACGAGCTGAGCACGTTTTCTGAAATGGGCTCCTCCCGTCGCTCTGGTTGGGTGCGCACAGTAAAAAGAGCTCCTGGCAGCTAGGGAGTTCCGCGTTGACCACTGCGCACGACGAAATAAGCACCTGCAACGTTTGGTTTAGGTTTTAGGTGCATTTTTAATTTTATTGCTTAAATCGCATTTTCTCGACGAGCTGAGCACGTTTTCTGAAATGTGCTCCTCCCGTCACTCTGGTTGGGTGCGCATAGTAAAAAGTGCTCTTGGCAGCTAAAGAGTGCCGCGTTGACCACTGCGCATGAAGAAATAAGCACCTGCAACGTTTGGTTTAGGTTTTAGGTGCATTTTTAATTTTATTGCTTAAATCGCATTTTCTCGACGAGCTGAGCACGTTTTCTGAATTGTGCTCCTCCCGTCACTCTGGTTGGGTGCACAAAGTAAAAAGTGCTCCTGGCAGCTAGACAGTGCCGCGTTGACCACTGCGCATGAAGAAATAAGCACCTGCAACGTTTGGTTTAGGTTTTAGGTGCATTTTTAATCTTATTGCTTAAATCGCATTTTCTCGACGAGCTGAGCACGTTTTCTGAAATGTGCTCCTCCCGTCACTCTGGTTGGGTGCGCACAGTAAAAAGTTCTCTTGGCAGCTAGAGAGTGCCGCGTTGACCACTGCGCATGAAGAAATAAGCACCTGCAACGTTTGGTTTAGGTTTTAGGTGCATTTTTAATTTTATTGCTTAAATCGCATTTTCTCGACGAGCTGAGCACGTTTTCTGAAATGTGCTCCTCCCGTCACCCTGGTTGGGTGCGCACAGTAAAAAGTGCTCCTGGCAGCTAGGGAGTGCCGCGTTGAGCACTACGCACGAAGAAATAAGCACCTGCAACGTTTTGTTTAGGTTTTAGCTGCATTTTTAATTTTATTGCTTAAATCGCATTTTCTCGACGAGCTGAGCACGTTTTCTGAAATGTGCTCCTCCCGTCACTCTGGTTGGGTGCGCACAGTAAAAAGTGCTCTTGGCAGCTAGAGAGTGCCGCGTTGACCACTGCGCATGAAGAAATAACCACCTGCAACGTTTGGTTTAGGTTTTAGGTGCATTTTTAATTTTATTGCTTAAATCGCATTTTCTCGACGAGCTGAGCACGTTTTCTGAAATGTGCTCCTCCCGTCGCTCTGGTTGGGTGCGCGTAGTAAAAAGTGCTCCTGGCAGCTAGAGAGTGCCGCGTTGACCACTGCGCATGAAGAAATAAGCACCTGCAACGTTTGGTTTAGGTTTTGTGTGCATTTTTAATTTTATTGCTTAAATCGCATTTTCTCGACGAGCTGAGCACGTTTTCTGAAATGTGCTCCTCCCGTCGCTCTGGTTGGGTGCGCACAGTAAAAAGTGCTCTTGGCAGCTAGAGAGTGCCACGTTGACCACTGCGCACGAAGAAATAAGCACCTGCAACGTTTGGTTTAGGTTTTAGGTGCATTTTTAATTTTATTGCTTAAATTGCATTCTCTCGACGAGCTGAGCACGTTTTCTGAAATGTGCTCCTCCCGTCGCTCTGGTTGGGTGCGCGTAGTAAAAAGTGCTCCTGGCAGCTAGAGAGTGCCGCGTTGACCACTGCGCATGAAGAAATAAGCACCTGCAACGTTTGGTTTAGGTTTTAGGTGCATTTTTAATCTTATTGCTTAAATCGCATTTTCTCGACGAGCTGAGCACGTTTTCTGAAATGTGCTCCTCCCGTCACTCTGGTTGGGTGCGCACAGTAAAAAGTGCTCTTGGCAGCTAGAGAGTGCCGCGTTGACCACTGCGCATGAAGAAATAAGCACCTGCAACGTTTGGTTTAGGTTTTAGGTGCATTTTTAATTTTATTGCTTAAATCGCATTTTCTCGACGAGCTGAGCACGTTTTCTGAAATGTGCTCCTCCCGTCACTCTGGTTGGGTGCGCACAGTAAAAAGTGCTCCTGGCAGCTAGAGAGTGCCGCGTTGACCACTGCGCATGAAGAAATAAGCACCTGCAACGTTTGGTTTAGGTTTTAGGTGCATTTTTAATCTTATTGCTTAAATCGCATTTTCTCGACGAGCTGAGCACGTTTTCTGAAATGTGCTCCTCCCGTCACTCTGGTTGGGTGCGCACAGTAAAAAGTGCTCTTGTCAGCTAGAGAGTGCCGCGTTGACCACTGCGCATGAAGAAATAAGCACCTGCAACGTTTGGTTTAGGTTTTAGGTACATTTTTAATTTTATTGCTTAAATCGCATTTTCTCGACGAGCTGAGCACGTTTTCTGAAATGTGCTCCGCCCGTCACTCTGGTTGGGTGCGCACAGTAAAAAGTGCTCCTGGCAGCTAGGGAGTGCCGCGTTGAGCACTACGCACGAAGAAATAAGCACCTGCAACGTTTGGTTTAGGTTTTGGCTGCATTTTTAATTTTATTGCTTAAATCGCATTTTCTCGACGAGCTGAGCACGTTTTCTGAAATGTGCTCCTCCCGTCGCTCTGGTTGGGTGCGCACAGTAAAAAGAGCTCCTGGCAGCTAGGGAGTTTCGCGTTGACCACTGCGCACGAAGAAATAAGCACCTGCAACGTTTGGTTTAGGTTTTAGGTGCATTTTTAATTTTATTGCTCAAATCGCATTCTCTCGACGAGCTGAGCACGTTTTCTGAAATGTGCTCCTCCCGTCACTCTGGTTGGGTGCGCACAGTAAAAAGTTCTCTTGGCAGCTAGAGAGTGCCGCGTTGACCACTGCGCATGAAGAAATAAGCACCTGCAACGTTTGGTTTAGGTTTTAGGTGCATTTTTAATTTTATTGCTTAAATCGCATTTTCTCGACGAGCTGAGCACGTTTTCTGAAATGTGCTCCTCCCGTCACCCTGGTTGGGTGCGCACAGTAAAAAGTGCTCCTGGCAGCTAGGGAGTGCCGCGTTGAGCACTACGCACGAAGAAATAAGCACCTGCATTGTTTTGTTTAGGTTTTAGCTGCATTTTTAATTTTATTGCTTAAATCGCATTTTCTCGACGAGCTGAGCACGTTTTCTGAAATGTGCTCCTCCCGTCACTCTGGTTGGGTGCGCACAGTAAAAAGTGCTCTTGGCAGCTAGAGAGTGCCGCGTTGACCACTGCGCATGAAGAAATAACCACCTGCAACGTTTGGTTTAGGTTTTAGGTGCATTTTTAATTTTATTGCTTAAATCGCATTTTCTCGACGAGCTGAGCACGTTTTCTGAAATGTGCTCCTCCCGTCGCTCTGGTTGGGTGCGCGTAGTAAAAAGTGCTCCTGGCAGCTAGAGAGTGCCGCGTTGACCACTGCGCATGAAGAAATAAGCACCTGCAACGTTTGGTTTAGGTTTTGTGTGCATTTTTAATTTTATTGCTTAAATCGCATTTTCTCGACGAGCTGAGCACGTTTTCTGAAATGTGCTCCTCCCGTCGCTCTGGTTGGGTGCGCACAGTAAAAAGTGCTCTTGGCAGCTAGAGAGTGCCACGTTGACCACTGCGCACGAAGAAATAAGCACCTGCAACGTTTGGTTTAGGTTTTAGGTGCATTTTTAATTTTATTGCTTAAATTGCATTCTCTCGACGAGCTGAGCACGTTTTCTGAAATGTGCTCCTCCCGTCGCTCTGGTTGGGTGTGCACAGTAAAAAGTGCTCCTGGCAGCTAGAGAGTGCCGCGTTGACCACTGCGCATGAAGAAATAAGCACCTGCAACGTTTGGTTTAGGTTTTAGGTGCATTTTTAATCTTATTGCTTAAATCGCATTCTCTCGACGAGCTGAGCACGTTTTCTGAAATGTGCTCCTCCCGTCGCTCTGGTTGGGTGCGGGTAGTAAAAAGTGCTCCTGGCAGCTAGAGAGTGCCGCGTTGACCACTGCGCATGAAGAAATAAGCACCTGCAACGTTTGGTTTAGGTTTTAGGTGCATTTTTAATCTTATTGCTTAAATCGCATTTTCTCGACGAGCTGAGCACGTTTTCTGAAATGTGCTCCTCCCGTCGCTCTGGTTGGGCGCGCATAGTAAAAAGTGCTCCTGGCAGCTAAAGAGTGCCGCGTTGACCACTGCGCATGAAGAAATAAGCACCTGCAACGTTTGGTTTAGGTTTTAGGTGCATTTTTAATTTTATTGCTTAAATCGCATTTTCTCGACGAGCTGAGCACGTTTACTGAAATGTGTCCTCCCGTCACTCTGGTTTTGTGCGCACAGTAAAAAGTGCTCCTGGCAGCTAGGGAGTGCCGCGTTGACCACTGCGCACGAAGAAATAAGCACCTGCAACGTTTGGTTTAGGTTTTAGGTGCATTTTTTATTTTATTGCTTAAATCGCATTCTCTCGACGAGCTGAGCACGTTTTCTGAAATGTGCTCCTCCCGTCGCTCTGGTTGGGCGTGCATAGTAAAAAGTGCTCCTGGCAGCTAGAGAGTGCCGCGTTGACCACTGCGCATGAAGAAATAAGCACCTGCAACGTTTGGTTTAGGTTTTGGGTGCATTTTTGATTTTATTGCTTAAATTGCATTTTCTCGACGAGCTGAGCACGTTTTCTGAAATGTGCTCCTCCCGTCACTCTGGTTGGGTGCGCATAGTAAAAAGTGCTCTTGGCAGCTAGGGAGTGCCGCGTTGACCACTGCGCACGAAGAAATAAGCACCTGCAACGTTTGGTTTAGGTTTTAGGTGCATTTTTAATTTTATTGCTTAAATCGCATTTTCTCGACGAGCTGAGCACGTTTTCTGAAATGTGCTCCTCCCGTCACTCTGGTTGGGTGCGCATAGTAAAAAGTGCTCTTGGCAGCTAAAGAGTGCCGCGTTGACCACTGCGCACAAAGAAATAAGCACCTGCAACGTTTGGTTTAGGTTTTAGGTGCATTTTAAATTTTATTGCTTAAATCGCATTTTCTCGACGAGCTGAGCACGTTTTCTGAAATGTGCTCCTCCCGTCGCTCTGGTTGTGCACGCATAGTAAAAAGTGCTCCTGGCAGCTAGAGAGTGCCGCGTTGACCACTGCACATGATGAAATAAGCACCTGCAACGTTTGGTTTAGGTTTTAGGTGCATTTTTAATTTTATTGCTTAAATCGCATTTTCTCGACGAGCTGAGCACGTTTTCTGAAATGTGCTCCTCCCGTCACTCTGGTTGGGTGCGCATAGTAAAAAGTGCTCTTGGCAGCTAAAGAGTGCCGCGTTGACCACTGCGCACAAAGAAATAAGCACCTGCAACGTTTGGTTTAGGTTTTAGGTGCATTTTAAATTTTATTGCTTAAATCGCATTTTCTCGACAAGCTGAGCACGTTTTCTGAAATGTGCTCCTCCCGTCGCTCTGGTTGTGCGCGCATAGTAAAAAGTGCTCCTGGCAGCTAGAGAGTGCCGCGTTGACCACTGCACATGAAGAAATAAGCACCTGCAACGTTTGGTTTAGGTTTTAGGTGCATTTTTAATTTTATTGCTTAAATCGCATTTTCTCGACGAGCTGAGCACGTTTTCTGAAATGTGCTCCTCCCGTCGCTCTGGTTGGGTGCGCACAGTAAAAAGTGCTCTTGGCAGCTAGAGAGTCCCGCGTTGACCACTGCGCATGAAGAAATAAGCACCTGCAACGTTTGGTTTAGGTTTTAGGTGCATTTTTAATTTTACTGCTTAAATCGCATTTTCTCGGCGAGCTGAGCACGTTTTCTGAAATGTGCTCCTCCCGTCACTCTGGTTGGGTGCGCACAGTAAAAAGTGCTCCTGGCAGCTAGGGAGTTCCGCGTTGAGCACTGCGCACAAAGAAATAAGCACCTGCAACGTTTGGTTTAGGTTTTAGGTGCATTTTTAATTTTATTGCTTAAATCGCATTTTCTCGACGAGCTGAGCACGTTTTCTGAAATGTGCTCCTCCCGTCACTCTGGTTGGGTGCGCACAGTAAAAAGTGCTCCTGGCAGCTAGGGAGTGCCGCGTTGAGCACTGCGCACGAAGAAATAAGCACCTGCAACGTTTGGTTTAGGTTTTAGGTGCATTTTTAATTTTATTGCTTAAATCGCATTTTCTCGACGAGCTGAGCACGTTTTCTGAAATGTGCTCCTCCCGTCACTCTGGTTGGGTGCGCACAGTAAAAAGTGCTCTTGGCAGCTAGAGAGTGCCGCGTTGACCACTGCGCATGAAGAAATAATCACCTGGAGCGTTTGGTTTAGGTTTTAGGTGCATTTTTAATTTTATTGCTTAAATTGCATTTTCTCGACGAGCTGAGCACGTTTTCTGAAATGTGCTCCTCCCGTCGCTCTGGTTGGGTGCACACAGTAAAAAGAGCTCCTGGCAGCTAGGGAGTGCCGCGTTGACCACTGCGCACGAAGAAATAAGCACCTGCAACGTTTGGTTTAAGTTTTAGGTGCATTTTTTATTTTATTGCTTAAATCGCATTCTCTCGACGAGCTGAGCACGTTTTCTGAAATGTGCTCCTCCCGTCACTCTGGTTGGGTGCGCACAGTAAAAAGTGCTCTTGGCAGCTAGAGAGTGCCGCGTTGACCACTGCGCATGAAGAAATAAGCACCTGCAACGTTTGGTTTAGGTTTTAGGTGCATTTTTAATTTTATTGCTTAAATCGCATTTTCTCGACGAGCTGAGCACGTTTTCTGAAATGTGCTCCTCCCGTCACTCTGGTTGGGTGCGCACAGTAAAAAGTGCTCTTGGCAGCTAGAGAGTGCCGCGTTGACCACTGCGCATGAAGAAATAACCACCTGCAACGTTTGGTTTAGGTTTTAGGTGCATTTTTAATTTTATTGCTTAAATCGCATTTTCTCGACGAGCTGAGCACGTTTTCTGAAATGTGCTCCTCCCGTCACTCTGGTTGGGTGCGCACAGTAAAAAGTGCTCCTGGCAGCTAGAGAGTGCCGCGTTGACCACTGCGCATGAAGAAATAAGCACCTGCAACGTTTGATTTAGGTTTTAGGTGCATTTTTAATCTTATTGCTTAAATCGCGTTTTCTCGACGAGCTGAGCACGTTTTCTGAAATGTGCTCCTCCCGTCACTCTGGTTGGGTGCGCATAGTAAAAAGTGCTCTTGGCAGCTAGGGAGTGCCGCGTTGACCACTGCACATGAAGAAATAAGCACCTGCAACGTTTGGTTTAGGTTTTAGGTGCATTTTTAATTTTATTGCTTAAATCGCATTTTCTCGACGAGCTGAGTACGTTTTCTGAAATGTGCTCCTTCCGTCACTCTGGTTGGGTGCGCACAGTAAAAAGTGCTCCTGGCAGCTAGGGAGTGCCGCGTTGACCACTGCGCACGAAGAAATAAGCACCTGCAACGTTTGGTTTAGGTTTTAGGTGCATTTTTTATTTTATTGCTTAAATCGCATTCTCTCGACGAGCTGAGCACGTTTTCTGAAATGTGCTCCTCCCGTCACTCTGGTTGGGTGTGCATAGTAAAAAGTGCTCCTGGCAGCTAGAGAGTGCCGCGTTGACCACTGCGCATGAAGAAATAAGCACCTGCAACGTTTGATTTAGGTTTTAGGTGCATTTTTAATCTTATTGCTTAAATCGCATTTTCTCGACGAGCTGAGCACGTTTTCTGAAATGTGCTCCTCCCGTCACTCTGGTTGGGTGCGCACAGTAAAAAGTGCTCTTGGCAGCTAGAGAGTGCCGCGTTGACCACTGCGCATGAAGAAATAAGCACCTGCAACGTTTGGTTTAGGTTTTAGGTGCATTTTTAATTTTATTGCTTAAATCGCATTTTCTCGACGAGCTGAGCACGTTTTCTGAAATGTGCTCCTCCCGTCACCCTGGTTGGGTGCGCACATTAAAAAGTGCTCCTGGCAGCTAGGGAGTGCCGCGTTGAGCACTACGCACGAAGAAATAAGCACCTGCAACGTTTGGTTTAGGTTTTAGCTGCATTTTTAATTTTATTGCTTAAATCGCATTTTCTCGACGAGCTGAGCACGTTTTCTGAAATGTGCTCCTCCCGTCGCTCTGGTTGGGTGCGCACAGTAAAAAGAGCTCCTGGCAGCTAGAGAGTTCCGCGTTGACCACTGCGCACGAAGAAATAAGCACCTGCAACGTTTGGTTTAGGTTTTAGGTGCATTTTTTATTTTATTGCTTAAATCGCATTCTCTCGACGAGCTTAGCACGTTTTCTGAAATGTGCTCCTCCCGTCGCTCTGGTTGGGTGCGCACAGTAAAAAGTGCTCTTGGCAGCTCGGGAGTGCCGCGTTGACCACTGCGCATGAAGAAATAAGCACCTGCAACGTTTGGTTTAGGTTTTAGGTGCATTTTTAATTTTATTGCTTAAATCGCATTTTCTCGACGAGCTGAGCACGTTTTCTGAAATGTGCTCCTCCCGTCGCTCTGGTTGGGCGCGCATAGTAAAAAGTGCTCCTGGCAGCTAGAGAGTGCCGCGTTGACCACTGCGCAAGAAGAAATAAGCACCTGCAACGTTTGGTTTAGGTTTTAGGTGCATTTTTAATTTTATTGCTTAAATCGCATTTTCTCGACAAGCTGAGCACGTTTTCTGAAATGTGCTCCTCCCGTCGCTCTGGTTGGGTGCGCACAGTAAAAAGAGCTCCTGGCAGCTAGGGAGTGCCGGGTTGACAACTCCGCACGAAGAAATAAGCACCTGCAACGTTTGGTTTAGGTTTTAGGTGCATTTTTAATTTTATTGCTTAAATCGCGTTCTCTCGACGAGCTGAGCACGTTTTCTGAAATGTGCTCCTCCCGTCACTCTGGTTGGGTGCGCACAGTAAAAAGTGCTCTTGGCAGCTAGGGAGTGCCGCGTTGACCACTGCGCATGAAGAAATAAGCACCTGCAACGTTTGGTTTAGGTTTTAGGTGCATTTTTAATTTTATTGCTTAAATCGCATTTTCTCGACGAGCTGAGCACGTTTTCTGAAATGTGCTCCTCCCGTCACTCTGGTTGGGTGCGCACAGTAAAAAGTGCTCCTGGCAGCTAGAGAGTGCCGCGTTGACCACTGCGCATGAAGAAATAAGCACCTGCAACGTTTGATTTAGGTTTTAGGTGCATTTTTAATCATATTGCTTAAATCGCGTTTTCTCGACGAGCTGAGCACGTTTTCTGAAATGTGCTCCTCCCGTCACTCTGGTTGGGTGCGCATAGTAAAAAGTGCTCTTGGCAGCTAGGGACTGCCGCGTTGACCACTGCACATCAAGAAATAAGCACCTGCAACGTTTGGTTTAGGTTTTAGGTGCATTTTTAATTTTATTGCTTAAATCGCATTTTCTCGACGAGCTGAGCACGTTTTCTGAAATGTGCTCCTCCCGTCACTCTGGTTGGGTGCGCACAGTAAAAAGTGCTCTTGGCAGCTAGAGAGTGCCGCGTTGACCACTGCGCATGAAGAAATAACCACCTGCAACGTTTGGTTTAGGTTTTAGGTGCATTTTTTATTTTATTGCTTAAATCGCATTTTCTCGACGAGCTGAGCACGTTTTCTGAAATGTGCTCCTCCCGTCATTCTGGTTGGGTGCGCATAGTAAAAAGTGCTCTTGGCAGCTAAAAAGTGCCGCGTTGACCACTGCGCACAAAGAAATAAGCACCTGCAACGTTTGGTTTAGGTTTTAGGTGCATTTTAAATTTTATTGCTTAAATCGCATTTTCTCGACGAGCTGAGCACGTTTTCTGAAATGTGCTCCTCCCGTCGCTCTGGTTGTGCGCGCATAGTAAAAAGTGCTCCTGGCAGCTAGAGAGTGCCGCGTTGACCACTGCACATGAAGAAATAAGCACCTGCAACGTTTGGTTTAGGTTTTAGGTGCATTTTTAATTTTATTGCTTAAATCGCATTTTCTCGACGAGCTGAGCACGTTTTCTGAAATGTGCTCCTCCCGTCGCTCTGGTTGGGTGCGCACAGTAAAAAGTGCTCTTGGCAGCTAGAGAGTGCCGCGTTGACCACTGCGCATGAAGAAATAAGCACCTGCAACGTTTGGTTTAGGTTTTAGGTGCATTTTTAATTTTATTGCTTAAATCGCATTTTCTCGACGAGCTGAGCACGTTTTCTGAAATGTGCTCCTCCCGTCACTCTGGTCGGGTGCGCACAGTAAAAAGTGCTCCTGGCAGCTAGGGAGTGCCGCGTTGAGCACTGCGCACGAAGAAATAAGCACCTGCAACGTTTGGTTTAGGTTTTAGGTGCATTTTTAATTTCATTGCTTAAATCGCATTTTCTCGACGAGCTGAGCACGTTTTCTGAAATGTGCTCCTCCCGTCACTCTGGTTGGGTGCGCACAGTAAAAAGTGCTCCTGGCAGCTAGGGAGTGCCGCTTTGAGCACTTCGCACGAAGAAATAAGCACCTGCAACGTTTGGTTTAGGTTTTAGGTTCATTTTTAATTTTATTGCTTAAATCGCATTTTCTCGACGAGCTGAGCACGTTTTCTGAAATGTGCTCCTCCCGTCACTCTGGTTGGGTGCGCACAGTAAAAAGTGCTCTTGGCAGCTAGAGAGTGCCGCGTTGACCACTGCGCATGAAGAAATAACCACCTGCAACGTTTGGTTTAGGGTTTAGGTGCATTTTTAATTTTATTGCTTAAATCGCATTTTCTCGACGAGCTGAGTACGTTTTCTGAAATGTGCTCCTTCCGTCACTCTGGTTGGGTGCGCACAGTAAAAAGTGCTCCTGGCAGCTAGGGAGTGCCGCGTTGACCACTGCGCACGAAGAAATAAGCACCTGCAACGTTTGGTTTAGGTTTTAGGTGCATATTTAATTTTATTGTTTAAATCGCATTTTCTCGACGAGCTGAGCACGTTTTCTGAAATGTGCTCCTCCCGTCGCTCTGGTTGGGTGCGCACAGTAAAAAGAGCTCCTGGCAGCTAGGGAGTGCCGCGTTGACCACTGCGAACGAAGAAATAAGCACCTGCAACGTTTGGTTTAGGTTTTAGGTGCATTTTTAATTTTATTGCTCAAATCGCATTCTCTCGACGAGCTGAGCACGTTTTCTGAAATGTGCTCCTCCCGTCGCTCTGGTTGGGCGTGCATAGTAAAAAGTGCTCCTGGCAGCAAGAGAGTGCCGCGTTGACCACTGCGCATGAAGAAATAAGCACCTGCAACGTTTGGTTTAGGTTTTAGGTGCATTTTTAATTTTATTGCTTAAATCGCATTTTCTCGACAAGCTGAGCACGTTTTCTGAAATGTGCTCCTCCCGTCGCTCTGGTTGGGTGCGCATAGGAAAAAGTGCTCTTGGCAGCTAGAGAGTGCCTGCGCTTGAAGAAAAAACCACCTGCAACGTTTGGTTTAGGTTTTGGGTGCATTTTTAATTTTATTGCTTAAATTGCATTTTCTCGACGAGCTGAGCACGTTTTCTGAAATGTGCTCCTCCCGTCACTCTGGTTGGGTGCGCATAGTAAAAAGTGCTCTTGGCAGCTAGGGAGTGCCGCGTTGACCACTGCACATGAAGAAATAAGCACCTGCAACGTTTGGTTTAGGTTTTAGGTGCATTTTTAATTTTATTGCTTAAATCGCATTTTCTCGACGAGCTGAGCACGTTTTCTGAAATGTGCTCCTCCCGTCACTCTGGTTGGGTGCGCACAGTAAAAAGTGCTCTTGGCAGCTAGAGAGTGCCGCGTTGACCACTGCGCATGAAGAAATAACCACCTGCAACGTTTGGTTTAGGTTTTAGGTGCATTTTTAATTTTATTGCTTAAATCGCATTTTCTCGACGAGCTGAGCACGTTTTCTGAAATGTGCTCCTCCCGTCACTCTGGTTGGGTGCGCATAGTAAAAAGTGCTCTTGGCAGCTAAAGAGTGCCGCGTTGACCACTGCGCACAAAGAAATAAGCACCTGCAACGTTTGGTTTAGGTTTTAGGCGCATTTTAAATTTTATTGCTTAAATCGCATTTTCTCGACGAGCTGAGCACGTTTTCTGAAATGTGCTCCTCCCGTCGCTCTGGTTGTGCGCGCATAGTAAAAAGTGCTCCTGGCAGCTAGAGAGTGCCGCGTTGACCACTGCACATGAAGAAATAAGCACCTGCAACGTTTGGTTTAGGTTTTAGGTGCATTTTTAATTTTATTGCTTAAATCGCATTTTCTCGACGAGCTGAGCACGTTTTCTGAAATGTGCTCCTCCCGTCGCTCTGGTTGGGTGCGCACAGTAAAAAGTTCTCTTGGCAGCTAGAGAGTCCCGCGTTGACCACTGCGCATGAAGAAATAAGCACCTGCAACGTTTGGTTTAGGTTTTAGGTGCATTTTTAATTTTATTGCTTAAATCGCATTTTCTCGGCGAGCTGAGCACGTTTTCTGAAATGTGCTCCTCCCGTCACTCTGGTTGGGTGCGCACAGTAAAAAGTGCTCCTGGCAGCTAGGGAGTTCCGCGTTGAGCACTGCGCACAAAGAAATAAGCACCTGCAACGTTTGGTTTAGGTTTTAGGTGCATTTTTAATTTTATTGCTTAAATCGCATTTTCTCGACGAGCTGAGCACGTTTTCTGAAATGTGCTCCTCCCGTCACTCTGGTTGGGTGCGCACAGTAAAAAGTGCTCCTGGCAGCTAGGGAGTGCCGCGTTGAGCACTGCGCACGAAGAAATAAGCACCTGCAACGTTTGGTTTAGGTTTTAGGTGCATTTTTAATTTTATTGCTTAAATCGCATTTTCTCGACGAGCTGAGCACGTTTTCTGAAATGTGCTCCTCCCGTCACTCTGGTTGGGTGCGCAAAGTAAAAAGTGCTCTTGGCAGCTAGAGAGTGCCGCGTTGACCACTGCGCATGAAGAAATAAGCACCTGGAACGTTTGGTTTAGGTTTTAGGTGCATTTTTAATTTTATTGCTTAAATCGCATTTTCTCGACGAGCTGAGCACGTTTTCTGAAATGTGCTCCTCCCGTCTCTCTGGTTGGGTGCGCACAGTAAAAAGAGCTCCTGGCAGCTAGGGAGTGCCGCGTTGACCACTGCGCACGAAGAAATAAGCACCTGCAACGTTTGGTTTAGGTTTTAGGTGCATTTTTAATTTTATTGCTTAAATCGCATTTTCTCGACGAGCTGAGCACGTTTTCTGAAATGTGCTCCTCCCGTCAGTCTGGTTGGGTGCGCACAGTAAAAAGTGCTCCTGGCAGCTAGGGAGTGCCGCGTTGAGCACTGCGCACGAAGAAATAAGCACCTGCAACGTTTGGTTTAGGTTTTAGGTGCATTTTTAATTTTATTGCTTAAATCGCATTTTCTCGACGAGCTGAGCACGTTTTCTGAAATGTGCTCCTCCCGTCACTCTGGTTGGGTGCGCACAGTAAAAAGTGCTCTTGGCAGCTAGAGGGTGCCGCGTTGACCACTGCGCATGAAGAAATAAGCACCTGCAACGTTTGGTTTAGGTTTTAGGTGCATTTTTAATTTTATTGCTTAAATCGCATTTTCTCTACGAGCTGAGCACGTTTTCTGAAATGTGCTCCTCCCGTCGCTCTGGTTGGGTGCACACAGTAAAAAGTGCTCCTGGCAGCTAGAGAGTGCCGCGTTGACCACTGCGCATGAAGAAATAAGCACCTGCAACGTTTGGTTTAGGTTTTAGGTGCATTTTTAATCTTATTGCTTAAATCGCATTTTCTCGACGAGCTGAGCACGTTTTCTGAAATGTGCTCCTCCCGTCACTCTGGTTGGGTGCGCACAGTAAAAAGTGCTCTTGGCAGCTAGGGAGTGCCGCGTTGAGCACTGCGCACGAAGAAATAAGCACCTGCAACGTTTGGTTTAGGTTTTAGGTGCATTTTTAATTTTATTGCTTAAATCGCATTTTCTCGACGAGCTGAGTACGTTTTCTGAAATGTGCTCCTTCCGTCACTCTGGTTGGGTGCGCACAGTAAAAAGTGCTCCTGGCAGCTAGGGAGTGCCGCGTTGACCACTGCGCACGAAGAAATAAGCACCTGCAACGTTTGGTTTAGGTTTTAGGTGCATTTTTTATTTTATTGCTTAAATCGCATTCTCTCGACGAGCTGAGCACGTTTTCTGAAATGTGCTCCTCCCGTCACTCTGGTTGGGTGTGCATAGTAAAAAGTGCTCCTGGCAGCTAGAGAGTGCCGCGTTGACCACTGCGCATGAAGAAATAAGCACCTGCAACGTTTGATTTAGGTTTTAGGTGCATTTTTAATCTTATTGCTTAAATCGCATTTTCTCGACGAGCTGAGCACGTTTTCTGAAATGTGCTCCTCCCGTCACTCTGGTTGGGTGCGCACAGTAAAAAGTGCTCTTGGCAGCTAGAGAGTGCCGCGTTGACCACTGCGCATGAAGAAATAAGCACCTGCAACGTTTGGTTTAGGTTTTAGGTGCATTTTTAATTTTATTGCTTAAATCGCATTTTCTCGACGAGCTGAGCACGTTTTCTGAAATGTGCTCCTCCCGTCACCCTGGTTGGGTGCGCACATTAAAAAGTGCTCCTGGCAGCTAGGGAGTGCCGCGTTGAGCACTACGCACGAAGAAATAAGCACCTGCAACGTTTGGTTTAGGTTTTAGCTGCATTTTTAATTTTATTGCTTAAATCGCATTTTCTCGACGAGCTGAGCACGTTTTCTGAAATGTGCTCCTCCCGTCGCTCTGGTTGGGTGCGCACAGTAAAAAGAGCTCCTGGCAGCTAGAGAGTTCCGCGTTGACCACTGCGCACGAAGAAATAAGCACCTGCAACGTTTGGTTTAGGTTTTAGGTGCATTTTTTATTTTATTGCTTAAATCGCATTCTCTCGACGAGCTTAGCACGTTTTCTGAAATGTGCTCCTCCCGTCGCTCTGGTTGGGTGCGCACAGTAAAAAGTGCTCTTGGCAGCTCGGGAGTGCCGCGTTGACCACTGCGCATGAAGAAATAAGCACCTGCAACGTTTGGTTTAGGTTTTAGGTGCATTTTTAATTTTATTGCTTAAATCGCATTTTCTCGACGAGCTGAGCACGTTTTCTGAAATGTGCTCCTCCCGTCGCTCTGGTTGGGCGCGCATAGTAAAAAGTGCTCCTGGCAGCTAGAGAGTGCCGCGTTGACCACTGCGCAAGAAGAAATAAGCACCTGCAACGTTTGGTTTAGGTTTTAGGTGCATTTTTAATTTTATTGCTTAAATCGCATTTTCTCGACAAGCTGAGCACGTTTTCTGAAATGTGCTCCTCCCGTCGCTCTGGTTGGGTGCGCACAGTAAAAAGAGCTCCTGGCAGCTAGGGAGTGCCGGGTTGACAACTCCGCACGAAGAAATAAGCACCTGCAACGTTTGGTTTAGGTTTTAGGTGCATTTTTAATTTTATTGCTTAAATCGCGTTCTCTCGACGAGCTGAGCACGTTTTCTGAAATGTGCTCCTCCCGTCACTCTGGTTGGGTGCGCACAGTAAAAAGTGCTCTTGGCAGCTAGGGAGTGCCGCGTTGACCACTGCGCATGAAGAAATAAGCACCTGCAACGTTTGGTTTAGGTTTTAGGTGCATTTTTAATTTTATTGCTTAAATCGCATTTTCTCGACGAGCTGAGCACGTTTTCTGAAATGTGCTCCTCCCGTCACTCTGGTTGGGTGCGCACAGTAAAAAGTGCTCCTGGCAGCTAGAGAGTGCCGCGTTGACCACTGCGCATGAAGAAATAAGCACCTGCAACGTTTGATTTAGGTTTTAGGTGCATTTTTAATCTTATTGCTTAAATCGCGTTTTCTCGACGAGCTGAGCACGTTTTCTGAAATGTGCTCCTCCCGTCACTCTGGTTGGGTGCGCATAGTAAAAAGTGCTCTTGGCAGCTAGGGAGTGCCGCGTTGACCACTGCACATCAAGAAATAAGCACCTGCAACGTTTGGTTTAGGTTTTAGGTGCATTTTTAATTTTATTGCTTAAATCGCATTTTCTCGACGAGCTGAGCACGTTTTCTGAAATGTGCTCCTCCCGTCACTCTGGTTGGGTGCGCACAGTAAAAAGTGCTCTTGGCAGCTAGAGAGTGCCGCGTTGACCACTGCGCATGAAGAAATAACCACCTGCAACGTTTGGTTTAGGTTTTAGGTGCATTTTTTATTTTATTGCTTAAATCGCATTTTCTCGACGAGCTGAGCACGTTTTCTGAAATGTGCTCCTCCCGTCATTCTGGTTGGGTGCGCATAGTAAAAAGTGCTCTTGGCAGCTAAAAAGTGCCGCGTTGACCACTGCGCACAAAGAAATAAGCACCTGCAACGTTTGGTTTAGGTTTTAGGTGCATTTTAAATTTTATTGCTTAAATCGCATTTTCTCGACGAGCTGAGCACGTTTTCTGAAATGTGCTCCTCCCGTCGCTCTGGTTGTGCGCGCATAGTAAAAAGTGCTCCTGGCAGCTAGAGAGTGCCGCGTTGACCACTGCACATGAAGAAATAAGCACCTGCAACGTTTGGTTTAGGTTTTAGGTGCATTTTTAATTTTATTGCTTAAATCGCATTTTCTCGACGAGCTGAGCACGTTTTCTGAAATGTGCTCCTCCCGTCGCTCTGGTTGGGTGCGCACAGTAAAAAGTGCTCTTGGCAGCTAGAGAGTGCCGCGTTGACCACTGCGCATGAAGAAATAAGCACCTGCAACGTTTGGTTTAGGTTTTAGGTGCATTTTTAATTTTATTGCTTAAATCGCATTTTCTCGACGAGCTGAGCACGTTTTCTGAAATGTGCTCCTCCCGTCACTCTGGTCGGGTGCGCACAGTAAAAAGTGCTCCTGGCAGCTAGGGAGTGCCGCGTTGAGCACTGCGCACGAAGAAATAAGCACCTGCAACGTTTGGTTTAGGTTTTAGGTGCATTTTTAATTTCATTGCTTAAATCGCATTTTCTCGACGAGCTGAGCACGTTTTCTGAAATGTGCTCCTCCCGTCACTCTGGTTGGGTGCGCACAGTAAAAAGTGCTCCTGGCAGCTAGGGAGTGCCGCTTTGAGCACTTCGCACGAAGAAATAAGCACCTGCAACGTTTGGTTTAGGTTTTAGGTTCATTTTTAATTTTATTGCTTAAATCGCATTTTCTCGACGAGCTGAGCACGTTTTCTGAAATGTGCTCCTCCCGTCACTCTGGTTGGGTGCGCACAGTAAAAAGTGCTCTTGGCAGCTAGAGAGTGCCGCGTTGACCACTGCGCATGAAGAAATAACCACCTGCAACGTTTGGTTTAGGGTTTAGGTGCATTTTTAATTTTATTGCTTAAATCGCATTTTCTCGACGAGCTGAGTACGTTTTCTGAAATGTGCTCCTTCCGTCACTCTGGTTGGGTGCGCACAGTAAAAAGTGCTCCTGGCAGCTAGGGAGTGCCGCGTTGACCACTGCGCACGAAGAAATAAGCACCTGCAACGTTTGGTTTAGGTTTTAGGTGCATATTTAATTTTATTGTTTAAATCGCATTTTCTCGACGAGCTGAGCACGTTTTCTGAAATGTGCTCCTCCCGTCGCTCTGGTTGGGTGCGCACAGTAAAAAGAGCTCCTGGCAGCTAGGGAGTGCCGCGTTGACCACTGCGAACGAAGAAATAAGCACCTGCAACGTTTGGTTTAGGTTTTAGGTGCATTTTTAATTTTATTGCTCAAATCGCATTCTCTCGACGAGCTGAGCACGTTTTCTGAAATGTGCTCCTCCCGTCGCTCTGGTTGGGCGTGCATAGTAAAAAGTGCTCCTGGCAGCAAGAGAGTGCCGCGTTGACCACTGCGCATGAAGAAATAAGCACCTGCAACGTTTGGTTTAGGTTTTAGGTGCATTTTTAATTTTATTGCTTAAATCGCATTTTCTCGACAAGCTGAGCACGTTTTCTGAAATGTGCTCCTCCCGTCGCTCTGGTTGGGTGCGCATAGGAAAAAGTGCTCTTGGCAGCTAGAGAGTGCCTGCGCTTGAAGAAAAAACCACCTGCAACGTTTGGTTTAGGTTTTGGGTGCATTTTTAATTTTATTGCTTAAATTGCATTTTCTCGACGAGCTGAGCACGTTTTCTGAAATGTGCTCCTCCCGTCACTCTGGTTGGGTGCGCATAGTAAAAAGTGCTCTTGGCAGCTAGGGAGTGCCGCGTTGACCACTGCACATGAAGAAATAAGCACCTGCAACGTTTGGTTTAGGTTTTAGGTGCATTTTTAATTTTATTGCTTAAATCGCATTTTCTCGACGAGCTGAGCACGTTTTCTGAAATGTGCTCCTCCCGTCACTCTGGTTGGGTGCGCACAGTAAAAAGTGCTCTTGGCAGCTAGAGAGTGCCGCGTTGACCACTGCGCATGAAGAAATAACCACCTGCAACGTTTGGTTTAGGTTTTAGGTGCATTTTTAATTTTATTGCTTAAATCGCATTTTCTCGACGAGCTGAGCACGTTTTCTGAAATGTGCTCCTCCCGTCACTCTGGTTGGGTGCGCATAGTAAAAAGTGCTCTTGGCAGCTAAAGAGTGCCGCGTTGACCACTGCGCACAAAGAAATAAGCACCTGCAACGTTTGGTTTAGGTTTTAGGCGCATTTTAAATTTTATTGCTTAAATCGCATTTTCTCGACGAGCTGAGCACGTTTTCTGAAATGTGCTCCTCCCGTCGCTCTGGTTGTGCGCGCATAGTAAAAAGTGCTCCTGGCAGCTAGAGAGTGCCGCGTTGACCACTGCACATGAAGAAATAAGCACCTGCAACGTTTGGTTTAGGTTTTAGGTGCATTTTTAATTTTATTGCTTAAATCGCATTTTCTCGACGAGCTGAGCACGTTTTCTGAAATGTGCTCCTCCCGTCGCTCTGGTTGGGTGCGCACAGTAAAAAGTTCTCTTGGCAGCTAGAGAGTCCCGCGTTGACCACTGCGCATGAAGAAATAAGCACCTGCAACGTTTGGTTTAGGTTTTAGGTGCATTTTTAATTTTATTGCTTAAATCGCATTTTCTCGGCGAGCTGAGCACGTTTTCTGAAATGTGCTCCTCCCGTCACTCTGGTTGGGTGCGCACAGTAAAAAGTGCTCCTGGCAGCTAGGGAGTTCCGCGTTGAGCACTGCGCACAAAGAAATAAGCACCTGCAACGTTTGGTTTAGGTTTTAGGTGCATTTTTAATTTTATTGCTTAAATCGCATTTTCTCGACGAGCTGAGCACGTTTTCTGAAATGTGCTCCTCCCGTCACTCTGGTTGGGTGCGCACAGTAAAAAGTGCTCCTGGCAGCTAGGGAGTGCCGCGTTGAGCACTGCGCACGAAGAAATAAGCACCTGCAACGTTTGGTTTAGGTTTTAGGTGCATTTTTAATTTTATTGCTTAAATCGCATTTTCTCGACGAGCTGAGCACGTTTTCTGAAATGTGCTCCTCCCGTCACTCTGGTTGGGTGCGCAAAGTAAAAAGTGCTCTTGGCAGCTAGAGAGTGCCGCGTTGACCACTGCGCATGAAGAAATAAGCACCTGGAACGTTTGGTTTAGGTTTTAGGTGCATTTTTAATTTTATTGCTTAAATCGCATTTTCTCGACGAGCTGAGCACGTTTTCTGAAATGTGCTCCTCCCGTCTCTCTGGTTGGGTGCGCACAGTAAAAAGAGCTCCTGGCAGCTAGGGAGTGCCGCGTTGACCACTGCGCACGAAGAAATAAGCACCTGCAACGTTTGGTTTAGGTTTTAGGTGCATTTTTAATTTTATTGCTTAAATCGCATTTTCTCGACGAGCTGAGCACGTTTTCTGAAATGTGCTCCTCCCGTCAGTCTGGTTGGGTGCGCACAGTAAAAAGTGCTCCTGGCAGCTAGGGAGTGCCGCGTTGAGCACTGCGCACGAAGAAATAAGCACCTGCAACGTTTGGTTTAGGTTTTAGGTGCATTTTTAATTTTATTGCTTAAATCGCATTTTCTCGACGAGCTGAGCACGTTTTCTGAAATGTGCTCCTCCCGTCACTCTGGTTGGGTGCGCACAGTAAAAAGTGCTCTTGGCAGCTAGAGGGTGCCGCGTTGACCACTGCGCATGAAGAAATAAGCACCTGCAACGTTTGGTTTAGGTTTTAGGTGCATTTTTAATTTTATTGCTTAAATCGCATTTTCTCTACGAGCTGAGCACGTTTTCTGAAATGTGCTCCTCCCGTCGCTCTGGTTGGGTGCACACAGTAAAAAGTGCTCCTGGCAGCTAGAGAGTGCCGCGTTGACCACTGCGCATGAAGAAATAAGCACCTGCAACGTTTGGTTTAGGTTTTAGGTGCATTTTTAATCTTATTGCTTAAATCGCATTTTCTCGACGAGCTGAGCACGTTTTCTGAAATGTGCTCCTCCCGTCACTCTGGTTGGGTGCGCACAGTAAAAAGTGCTCCTGGCAGCTAGGGAGTGCCGCGTTGAGCACTGCGCACGAAGAAATAAGCACCTGCAACGTTTGGTTTAGGTTTTAGGTGCATTTTTAATTTTATTGCTTAAATCGCATTGTCTCGACGAGCTGAGCACGTTTTCTGAAATGGGCTCCTCCCGTCGCTCTGGTTGGGTGCGCACAGTAAAAAGAGCTCCTGGCAGCTAGGGAGTTCCGCATTGACCACTGCGCACGAAGAAATAAGCACCTGCAACGTTTGGTTTAGGTTTTAGGTGCATTTTTTATTTTATTGCTTAAATCGCATTCTCTCGACGAGCTGAGCACGTTTTCTGAAATGTGCTCCTCCCGTCGCTCTGGTTGGGTGCGCGTAGTAAAAAGTGCTCCTGGCAGCTAGAGAGTGCCGCGTTGACCACTGCGCATGAAGAAATAAGCACCTGCAACGTTTGGTTTAGGTTTTAGGTGCATTTTTAATCTTATTGCTTAAATCGCATTTTCTCGACGAGCTGAGCACGTTTTCTGAAATGTGCTCCTCCCGTCACTCTGGTTGGGTGCGCACAGTAAAAAGTGCTCTTGGCAGCTAGAGAGTGCCGCGTTGACCACTGCGCATTAAGAAATAAGCACCTGCAACGTTTGATTTAGGTTTTAGGTGCATTTTTAATTTTATTGCTTAAATCGCATTCTCTCGACGAGCTGAGCACGTTTTCTGAAATGTGCTCCTCCCGTCACTCTGGTTGGGTACGCACAGTAAAAAGTGCTCCTGGCAGCTAGGGAGTGCCGCGTTGAGCACTACGCACGAAGAAATAAGCACCTGCAACGTTTGGTTTAGGTTTTAGCTGCATTTTTAATTTTATTGCTTAAATCGCATTTTCTCGACGAGCTGAGCACGTTTTCTGAAATGTGCTCCTCCCGTCGCTCTGGTTGTGCGCGCATAGTAAAAAGTGCTCCTGGCAGCTAGAGAGTGCCGCGTTGACCACTGCGCATGAAGAAATAAGCACCTGCAACGTTTGGTTTAGGTTTTAGGTGCATTTTTAATTTTATTGCTTAAATCGCATTTTCTCGACGAGCTGAGCACGTTTTCTGAAATGTGCTCCTCCCGTCGCTCTGGTTGGGTGCGCACAGTAAAAAGAGCTCCTGGCAGCTAGGGAGTGCCGCGTTGACCACTGCGCACGAAGAAATAAGCACCTGCAACGTTTGGTTTAGGTTTTAGGTGCATTTTTTATTTTATTGCTTAAATCGCATTCTCTCGACGAGCTGAGCACGTTTTCTGAAATGTGCTCCTCCCGTCGCTCTGGTTGGGTGCGCGTAGTAAAAAGTGCTACTGGCAGCTAGAGAGTGCCGCGTTGACCACTGCGCATGAAGAAATAAGCACCTGCAACGTTTGGTTTAGGTTTTAGGTGCATTTTTAATCTTATTGCTTAAATCGCATTTTCTCGACGAGCTGAGCACGTTTTCTGAAATGTGCTCCTCCCGTCACTCTGGTTGGGTGCGCACAGTAAAAAGTGCTCTTGGCAGCTAGAGAGTGCCGCGTTGACCACTGCGCATGAAGAAATAAGCACCTGCAACGTTTGGTTTAGGTTTTAGGTGCATTTTTAATTTTATTGCTTAAATCGCATTTTCTCGACGAGCTGAGCACGTTTTCTGAAATGTGCTCCTCCCGTCACTCTGGTTGGGTGCGCACAGTAAAAAGTGCTCCTGGCAGCTAGAGAGTGCCGCGTTGACCACTGCGCATGAAGAAATAAGCACCTGCAACGTTTGGTTTAGGTTTTAGGTGCATTTTTAATCTTATTGCTTAAATCGCATTTTCTCGACGAGCTGAGCACGTTTTCTGAAATGTGCTCCTTCCGTCACTCTGGTTGGGTGCGCACAGTAAAAAGTGCTCCTGGCAGCTAGGGAGTGCCGCGTTGACCACTGCGCACGAAGAAATAAGCACCTGCAACGTTTGGTTTAGGTCTTAGGTGCATTTTTAATTTTATTGTTTAAATCGCATTTTCTCGACGAGCTGAGCACGTTTTCTGAAATGTGCTCCTCCCGTCGCTCTGGTTGGGTGCGCACAATAAAAAGAGCTCCTGGCAGCTAGGGAGTGCCGCGTTGACCACTGCGCACGAAGAAATAAGCACCTGCAACGTTTGGTTTAGGTTTTAGGTGCATTTTTAATTTTATTGCTTAAATCGCATTTTCTCGACGAGCTGAGCACGTTTTCTGAAATGTGCTCCTCCCGTCACTCTGGTTGGGTGCGCATAGTAAAAAGTGCTCTTGGCAGCTAGGGAGTGCCGCGTTGACCACTGCGCATGAAGAAATAAGCACCTGCAACGTTTGGTTTAGGTTTTAGGCTCATTTTTAATTTTATTTCTTAAATCGCATTTTCTCGACAAGCTGAGCACGTTTTCTGAAATGTGCTCCTCCCGTCGCTCTGGTTGGGCGCGCATAGTAAAAAGTGTTCTTGGCAGCTAGAGAGTGCCGCGTTGACAACTGCGCATGAAGAAATAAGCACCTGCAACGTTTGGTTTAGGTTTTAGGTGCATTTTTAATTTTATTGCTTAAATCGCATTTTCTCGACGAGCTGAGCACGTTTTCTGAAATGTGCTTCTCCCGTCGCTCTGGTTGTGCGCGCATAGTAAAAAGTGCTCCTGGCAGCTAGAGAGTGCCGCGTTGACCACTGCGCATGAAGAAAAAAGCACCTGCAACGTTTGGTTTAGGTTTTAGGTGCATTTTTAATTTTATTGCTTAAATCGCATTTCCTCGACGAGCTGAGTACGTTTTCTGAAATGTGCTCCTTCCGTCACTCTGGTTGGGTGCGCACAGTAAAAAGTGCTCCTGGCAGCTAGGGAGTGCCGCGTTGACCACTGCGCATGAAGAAATAAGCACCTGCAACGTTTGGTTTAAGTTTTAGGTGCATTTTTGATTTTATTGCTTAAATCGCATTTTCTCGACGAGCTGAGCACGTTTTCTGAAATGTGCTCCTCCCGTCGCTCTGGTTGTGCGCGCATAGTAAAAAGTGCCCCTGGCAGCTAGAGAGTGCCGCGTTGACCACTGCACATGAAGAAATAAGCTTCTGCAACGTTTGGTTTAGGTTTTAGGTGCATTTTTAATTTTATTGCTTAAATCGCATTTTCTCGACGAGCTGAGCACGTTTTCTGAAATGTGCTCCTTCCGTCACTCTGGTTGGGTGCGCACAGTAAAAAGTGCTCCTGGCAGCTAGGGAGTGCCGCGTTGACCACTGCGCACGAAGAAATAAGCACCTGCAATGTTTGGTTTAGGTCTTAGGTGCATTTTTAATTTTATTGCTTAAATCGCATTTTCTCGACGAGCTGAGCACGTTTTCTGAAATGGGCTCCTCCCGTCGCTCTAGTTGGGTGCGCACAGTAAAAAGAGCTCCTGGCAGCTAGGGAGTTCCGCGTTGACCACTGCGCACGAAGAAATAAGCACCTGCAACGTTTGGTTTAGGTTTTAGGTGCATTTTTTATTTTATTGCTTAAATCGCATTCTCTCGACGAGCTGAGCACGTTTTCTGAAATGTGCTCCTCCCGTCGCTCTGGTTGGGTGCACACAGTAAAAAGAGCTCCTGGCAGCTAGGGAGTGCCGCGTTGACCACTGCGCACGAAGAAATAAGCACCTGCAACGTTTGGTTTAGGTTTTAGGTGCATTTTTTATTTTATTGCTTAAATCGCATTCTCTCGACGAGCTGAGCACGTTTTCTGAAATGTGCTGCTCCCGTCGCTCTGGTTGGGTGCGCGTAGTAAAAAGTGCTCCTGGCAGCTAGAGAGTGCCGCGTTGACCACTGCGCATGAAGAAATAAGCACCTGCAACGTTTGGTTTAGGTTTTAGGTGCATTTTTAATTTTATTGCTTAAATCGCATTTTCTCGACGAGCTGAGCACGTTTTCTGAAATGTGCTCCTCCCGTCGCTCTGGTTGGGTGCGCACAGTAAAAAGAGCTCCTGGCAGCTAGGGAGTGCCGCGTTGACCACTGCGCACGAAGAAATAAGCACCTGCAACGTTTGGTTTAGGTTTTCCGTGCATTTTTTATTTTATTGCTTAAATCGCATTCTCTCGACGAGCTGAGCACGTTTTCTGAAATGTGCTCCTCCCGTCGCTCTGGTTGGGTGCGCGTAGTAAAAAGTGCTCCTGGCAGCTAGAGAATGCCGCGTTGACCACTGCGCATGAAGAAATAAGCACCTGCAACGTTTGGTTTAGGTTTTAGGTGCATTTTTAATCTTATTGCTTAAATCGCATTTTCTCGACGAGCTGAGCACGTTTTCTGAAATGTGCTCCTCCCGTCACTCTGGTTGGGTGCGCACAGTAAAAAGTGCTCTTGAGAGCTAGAGAGTGCCGCGTTGACCACTGCGCATGAAGAAATAAGCACCTGCAACGTTTGGTTTAGGTTTTAGGTGCATTTTTAATTTTATTGCTTAAATCGCATTTTCTCGACGAGCTGAGCACGTTTTCTGAAATGTGCTCCTCCCGTCACTCTGGTTGGGTGCGCACAGTAAAAAGTGCTCCTGGCAGCTAGAGAGTGCCGCGTTGACCACTGCACATGAAGAAATAAGCACCTGCAACGTTTGGTTGAGGTTTTAGGTGCATTTTTAATCTTATTGCTTAAATCGCATTTTCTCGACGAGCTGAGCACGTTTTCTGAAATGTGCTCCTCCCGTCACTCTGGTTGGGCGCGCATAGTAAAAAGTGCTCTTGGCAGCTAGAGAGTGCCGCGTTGACAACTGCGCATGAAGAATTAAGCACCTGCAACGTTTGGTTTAGGTTTTAGGTGCATTTTTAATTTTATTGCTTAAATCGCATTTTCTCGACGAGCTGAGCACGTTTTCTGAAATGTGCTTCTCCCGTCGCTCTGGTTTTGCGCGCATAGTAAAAAGTGCTCCTGGCAGCTAGAGAGTGCCGCGTTGACCACTGCGCATGAAGAAAAAAGCACCTGCAACGTTTGGTTTAGGTTTTAGGTGCATTTTTAATTTTATTGCTTAAATTGCATTTTCTCGACGAGCTGAGTACGTTTTCTGAAATGTGCTCCTTCCGTCACTCTGGTTGGGTGCGCACAGTAAAAAGTGCTCCTGGCAGCTAGGGAGTGCCGCGTTGACCACTGCGCATGAAGAAATAAGCACCTGCAACGTTTGGTTTAAGTTTTAGGTGCATTTTTAATTTTATTGCTTAAATCGCATTTTCTCGACGAGCTGAGCACGTTTTCTGAAATGTGCTCCTCTCGTCGCTCTGGTTGGGTGCGCACAGTAAAAAGAGCTCCTGGCAGCTAGGAAGTGCCGCGTTGACCACTGCGCACGAAGAAATAAGCACCTGCAACGTTTGGTTTAGGTTTTAGGTGCATTTTTAATTTTATTGCTTAAATCGCATTCTCTCGACGAGCTGAGCGCGTTTTCTGAAATGTGCTCCTCCCGTCACTCTGGTTGGGTACGCACAGTAAAAAGTGCTCCTGGCAGCTAGGGAGTTCCGCGTTGACCACTGCGCACGAAGAAATAAGCACCTGCAACGTTTGGTTTAGGTTTTAGGTGGATTTTTTATTTTATTGCTTAAATCGCATTCTCTCGACGAGCTGAGCACGTTTTCTGAAATGTGCTCCTCCCGTCGCTCTGGTTGGGTGCACACAGTAAAAAGAGCTCCTGGCAGCTAGGGAGTGCCGCGTTGACCACTGCGCACGAAGAAATAAGCACCTGCAACGTTTGGTTTAGGTTTTAGGTGCATTTTTTATTTTATTGCTTAAATCGCATTCTCTCGACGAGCTGAGCACGTTTTCTGAAATGTGCTGCTCCCGTCACTCTGGTTGGGTGCGCGTAGTAAAAAGTGCTCCTGGCAGCTAGAGAGTGCCGCGTTGACCACTGCGCATGAAGAAATAAGCACCTGCAACGTTTGGTTTAGGTTTAAGGTGCATTTTTAATTTTATTGCTTAAATCGCATTTTCTCGACGAGCTGAGCACGTTTTCTGAAATGTGCTCCTCCCGTCGCTCTGGTTGGGTGCGCACAGTAAAAAGAGCTCCTGGCAGCTAGGGAGTGCCAAGTTGACCACTGCGCACGAAGAAATAAGCACCTGCAACGTTTGGTTTAGGTTTTCCGTGCATTTTTTATTTTATTGCTTAAATCGCATTCTCTCGACGAGCTGAGCACGTTTTCTGAAATGTGCTCCTCCCGTCGCTCTGGTTGGGTTCGCGTAGTAAAAAGTCCTCCTGGCAGCTAGAGAGTGCCGCGTTGACCACTGCGCATGAAGAAATAAGCACCTGCAACGTTTGGTTTAGGTTTTAGGTGCATTTTTAATCTTATTGCTTAAATCGCATTTTCTCGACGAGCTGAGCACGTTTTCTGAAATGTGCTCCTCCCGTCGCTCTGGTTGGGTGCGCACAGTAAAAAGAGCTCCTGGCAGCTAGGGAGTGCCGCGTTGACCACTGCGCACGAAGAAATAAGCACCTGCAACGTTTGGTTTAGGTTTTCCGTGCATTTTTTATTTTATTGCTTAAATCGCATTCTCTCGACGAGCTGAGCACGTTTTCTGAAATGTGCTCCTCCCGTCGCTCTGGTTGGGTGCGCGTAGTAAAAAGTGCTCCTGGCAGCTAGAGAGTGCCGCGTTGACCACTGCGCATGAAGAAATAAGCACCTGCAACGTTTGGTTTAGGTTTTAGGTGCATTTTTAATCTTATTGCTTAAATCGCATTTTCTCGACGAGCTGAGCACGTTTTCTGAAATGTGCTCCTCCCGTCACTCTGGTTGGGTGCGCACAGTAAAAAGTGCTCTTGAGAGCTAGAGAGTGCCGCGTTGACCACTGCGCATGAAGAAATAAGCACCTGCAACGTTTGGTTTAGGTTTTAGGTGCATTTTTAATTTTATTGCTTCAATCGCATTTTCTCGACGAGCTGAGCACGTTTTCTGAAATGTGCTCCTCCCGTCACTCTGGTTGGGTGCGCACAGTAAAAAGTGCTCCTGGCAGCTAGAGAGTGCCGCGTTGACCACTTCGCATGAAGAAATAAGCACCTGCAACGTTTGGTTTAGGTTTTAGGTGCATTTTTAATCTTATTGCTTAAATCGCATTTTCTCGACGAGCTGAGCACGTTTTCTGAAATGTGCTCCTCCCGTCACTCTGGTTGGGCGCGCATAGTAAAAAGTGCTCTTGGCAGCTAGAGAGTGCCGCGTTGACAACTGCGCATGAAGAATTAAGCACCTGCAACGTTTGGTTTAGGTTTTAGGTGCATTTTTAATTTTATTGCTTAAATCGCATTTTCTCGACGAGCTGAGCACGTTTTCTGAAATGTGCTTCTCCCGTCGCTCTGGTTGTGCGCGCATAGTAAAAAGTGCTCCTGGCAGCTAGAGAGTGCCGCGTTGACCACTGCGCATGAAGAAAAAAGCACCTGCAACGTTTGGTTTAGGTTTTAGGTGCATTTTTAATTTTATTGCTTAAATTGCATTTTCTCGACGAGCTGAGTACGTTTTCTGAAATGTGCTCCTTCCGTCACTCTGGTTGGGTGCGCACAGTAAAAAGTGCTCCTGGCAGCTAGGGAGTGCCGCGTTGACCACTGCGCATGAAGAAATAAGCACCTGCAACGTTTGGTTTAGGTTTTAGGTGCATTTTTACTTTTATTGCTTAAATCGCATTTTCTCGACGAGCTGAGCACGTTTTCTGAAATGTGCTCCTCCCGTCACTCTGGTTGGGTGCGCACAGTAAAAAGTGCTCCTGGCAGCTAGGGAGTGCCGCGTTGACCACTGCGCACGAAGAAATAAGCACCTGCAACGTTTGGTTTAGGTTTTAGGTGCATTTTTAATTTTATTGCTTAAATCGCATTTTCTCGACGAGCTGAGCACGTTTTCTGAAATGTGCTCCTCCCGTCGCTCTGGTTGGGTGCGCACAGTAAAAAGAGCTCCTGGCAGCTAGGGAGTTCCGCGTTGACCACTGCGCACGAAGAAATAAGCACCTGCAATGTTTGGTTTAGGTTTTAGGTGCATTTTTAATTTTATTGCTTAAATCGCATTCTCTCGACGAGCTGAGCACGTTTTCTGAAATGTGCTCCTCCCGTCGCTCTGGTTGGGTGCGCACAGTCAAAAGTGCTCTTGGCAGCTCGGGAGTTCCGCGTTGACCACTGCACATGAAGAAATAAGCACCTGCAACGTTTGGTTTAGGTTTTAGGTGCATTTTTAATTTTATTGCTTAAATCGCATTTTCTCGACGAGCTGAGCACGTTTTCTGAAATGTGCTCCTCCCGTCGCTCTGGTTGGGCGCGCATAGTAAAAAGTGCTCCTGGCAGCTAGAGAGTGCCGCGTTGACCACTGCGCATGAAGAAATAAGCACCTGCAACGTTTGGTTTAGGTTTTAGGTGCATTTTTAATTTTATTGCTAGAATCGCATTCTCTCGACGAGCTGAGCACGTTTTCTGAAATGTGCTCCTCCCGTCGCTCTGGTTGGGTGCACACAGTAAAAAGAGCTCCTGGCAGCTAGGGAGTGCCGCGTTGACCACTGCGCACGAAGAAATAAGCACCTGCAACGTTTGGTTTAGGTTTTAGGTGCATTTTTAATTTTATTGCTTAAATCGCATTCTCTCGACGAGCTGAGCACGTTTTCTGAAATGTGCTCCTCCCGTCGCTCTGGTTGGGTGCGCACAGTAAAAATAGCTCCTGGCAGCTAGGGAGTTCCGCGTTGACCACTGCGCACGAAGAAATAAGCACCTGCAACGTTTGGTTTAGATTTTAGGTGCATTTTTAATTGTATTGCTTAAATCGCATTTTCTCGACGAGCTGAGCACGTTTTCTGAAATGTGCTCCTCCCGTCACTCTTGTTGGGTGCGCACAGTAAAAAGTGCTCTTGGCAGCTAGAGAGTGCCGCGTTGACCACTGCGCATGAAGAAATAACCACCTGAAACGTTTGGTTTAGGTTTTAGGTGCATTTTTAATTTTATTGCTTAAATCGCATTTTCTCGACGAGCTGAGCACGTTTTCTGAAATGTGCTCCTCCCGTCACTCTGGTTGGGTGCGCATAGTAAAAAATGCTCTTGGCAGCTAAAGAGTGCCGCGTTGACCACTGCGCACAAAGAAATAAGCACCTGCAACGTTTGGTTTAGGTTTTAGATGCATTTTAAATTTAATTGCTTAAATCGCATTTTCTCGACGAGCTGAGCACGTTTTCTGAAATGTGCTCCTCCCGTCGCTCTGGTTGTGCGCGCATAGTAAAAAGTGCTCCTGGCAGCTAGAGAGTGCCACGTTGACCACTGCACATGAAGAAATAGGCACCTGCAACGTTTGGTTTAGGTTTTAGGTGCATTTTTAATTTTATTGCTTAAATCGCATTTTCTCGACGAGCTGAGCACGTTTTCTGAAATGTGCTCCTCCCATCACTCTGGTTGGGTGCGCACAGTAAAAAGTGCTCTTGGCAGCTAGAGAGTGCCGCGTTGACCACTGCGCATGAAGAAATAAGCACCTGGAACGTTTGGTTTAGGTTTTAGGTGCATTTTTAATTTTATTGCTTAAATCGCATTTTCTCGACGAGCTGAGCACGTTTTCTAAAATGTGCTCCTCCCGTCGCTCTGGTTGGGTGCGCGTAGTAAAAAGTGCTCCTGGCAGCTAGAGAGTGCCGCGTTGACCACTGCACATGAAGAAATAAGCACCTGCAACGTTTGGTTTAGGTTTTAGGTGCATTTTTAATTTTATTGCTTAAATCGCATTTTCTCGACGAGCTGAGCACGTTTTCTGTAATGTGCTCCTCCCGTCGTTCTGGTTGGGTGCGCACAGTAAAAAGAGCTCCTGGCAGCTAGGGAGTGCCGCGTTGACCACTGTGCACGAAGAAATAAGCACCTGCAACGTTTGGTTTAGGTTTTAGGTGCATTTTTTATTTTATTGCTTAAATCGCATTCTCTCGACGAGCTGAGCACGTTTTCTGAAATGTGCTCCTCCCGTCACTCTGGTTGGGTGCGCACAGTAAAAAGTGCTCCTGGCAGCTAGGGAGTGCCGCGTTGAGCACTGCGCACGAAGAAATAAGCACCTGCAACGTTTGGTTTAGGTTTTAGGTGCATTTTTAATTTTATTGCTTAAATCGCATTTTCTCGACGAGCTGAGCACGTTTTCTGAAATGTGCTCCTCCCGTCGCTCTGGTTGGGTGCGCACAGTAAAAAGAGCTCCTGGCAGCTAGGGAGTTCCGCGTTGACCACTACGCACGAAGAAATAAGCACCTGCAATGTTTGGTTTAGGTTTTAGGTGCATTTTTAATTTTATTGCTTAAATCGCATTCTCTCGACGAGCTGAGCACGTTTTCTGAAATGTGCTCCTCCCGTCGCTCTGGTTGGGTGCGCACAGTAAAAAGTGCTCTTGGCAGCTCGGGAGTTCCGCGTTGACCACTGCACATGAAGAAATAAGCACCTGCAACGTTTGGTTTAGGTTTTAGGTGCATTTTTAATTTTATTGCTTAAATCGCATTTTCTCGACGAGCTGAGCACGTTTTCTGAAATGTGCTCCTCCCGTCGCTCTGGTTGGGCGCGCATAGTAAAAAGTGCTCCTGGCAGCTAGAGAGTGCCGCGTTGACCACTGCGCATGAAGAAATAAGCACCTGCAACATTTGGTTTAGGTTTTAGGTGCATTTTTAATTTTATTGCTTGAATCGCATTCTCTCGACGAGCTGAGCACGTTTTCTGAAATGTGCTCCTCCCGTCGCTCTGGTTGGGTGCACACAGTAAAAAGAGCTCCTGGCAGCTAGGGAGTGCCGCGTTGACCACTGCGCACGAAGAAATAATCACCTGCAACGTTTGGTTTAGGTTTTAGGTGCATTTTTAATTTTATTGCTTAAATCGCATTCTCTCGACGAGCTGAGCACGTTTTCTGAAATGTGCTCCTCCCGTCGCTCTGGTTGGGTGCGCACAGTAAAAATAGCTCCTGGCAGCTAGGGAGTTCCGCGTTGACCACTGCGCACGAAGAAATAAGCACCTGCAACGTTTGGTTTAGATTTTAGGTGCATTTTTAATTTTATTGCTTAAATCGCATTTTCTCGACGAGCTGAGCACGTTTTCTGAAATGTGCTCCTCCCGTCACTCTGGTTGGGTGCGCACAGTAAAAAGTGCTCTTGGCAGCTAGAGAGTGCCGCGTTGACCACTGCGCATGAAGAAATAACCACCTGCAACGTTTGGTTTAGGTTTTAGGTGCATTTTTAATTTTATTGCTTAAATCGCATTTTCTCGACGAGCTGAGCACGTTTTCTGAAATGTGCTCCTCCCGTCACTCTGGTTGGGTGCGCATAGTAAAAAGTGCTCTTGGCAGCTAAAGAGTGCCGCGTTGACCACTGCGCACAAAGAAATAAGCACCTGCAACGTTTGGTTTAGGTTTTAGATGCATTTTAAATTTTATTGCTTAAATCGCATTTTCTCGACGAGCTGAGCACGTTTTCTGAAATGTGCTCCTCCCGTCGCTCTGGTTGTGCGCGCATAGTAAAAAGTGCTCCTGGCAGCTAGAGAGTGCCACGTTGACCACTGCACATGAAGAAATAGGCACCTGCAACGTTTGGTTTAGGTTTTAGGCCATTTTTAATTTTATTGCTTAAATCGCATTTTCTCGACGAGCTGAGCACGTTTTCTGAAATGTGCTCCTCCCGTCACTCTGGTTGGGTGCGCACAGTAAAAAGTGCTCTTGGCAGCTAGAGAGTGCCGCGTTGACCACTGCGCATGAAGAAATAAGCACCTGGAACGTTTGGTTTAGGTTTTAGGTGCATTTTTAATTTTATTGCTTAAATCGCATTTTCTCGACGAGCTGAGCACGTTTTTTGAAATGTGCTCCTCCCGTCACTCTGGTTGGGTGCGCACAGTAAAAAGTGCTCCTGGCAGCTAGGGAGTGCCGCGTTGAGCACTGCTCACGAAGAAATAAGCACCTGCAACGTTTGGTTTAGGTTTTAGGTGCATTTTTAATTTTATTGCTTAAATCGCATTTTCTCGACGAGCTGAGTACGTTTTCTTAAATGTGCTCCTCCCGTCGCTCTGGTTGGGTGCGCACAGTAAAAATAGCTCCTGGCAGCTAGGGAGTTCCGCGTTGACCACTGCGCACGAAGAAATAAGCACCTGCAACGTTTGGTTTAGGTTTTAGGTGCATTTTTAATTTTATTGCTTAAATCGCATTTTCTCGACGAGCTGAGCACGTTTTCTGAAATGTGCTCCTCCCGTCACTCTGGTTGGGTGCGCGTAGTAAAAAGTGCTCTTGGCAGCTAGAGAGTGCCGCGTTGACCACTGCGCATGAAGAAATAAGCACCTGCAACGTTTGGTTTAGGTTTTAGGTGCATTTTTAATTTTATTGCTTAAATCGCATTTTCTCGACGAGCTGAGCACGTTTTCTGAAATGTGCTCCTCCCGTCACTCTGGTTGGGTGCGCACAGTAAAAAGTGCTCCTGGCCGCTAGGGAGTGCCGCGTTGAGCACTGCGCACGAAGAAATAAGCACCTGCAACGTTTGGTTTAGGTTTTAGGTGCATTTTTAATTTTATTGCTTAAATCGCATTGTCTCGACGAGCTGAGCACGTTTTCTGAAATGTGCTCCTCCCGTCGCTCTGGTTGGGTGCGCACAGTAAAAAGAGCTCCTGGCAGCTAGGGAGTTCCGCGTTGACCACTGCGCACGAAGAAATAAGCACCTGCAACGTTTGGTTTAGGTTTTAGGTGCATTTTTAATTTTATTGCTTAAATCGCATTCTCTCGACGAGCTGAGCACGTTTTCTGAAATGTGCTCCTCCCGTCGCTCTGGTTGGGTGCGCACAGTAAAAAGTGCTCTTGGCAGCTCGGGAGTGCCGCGTTGACCACTGCGCATGAAGAAATAAGCACCTGCAACGTTTGGTTTAGGTTTTAGGTGCATTTTTAATTTTATTGCTTAAATTGCATTTTCTCGACGAGCTGAGCACGTTTTCTGAAATGTGCTCCTCCCGTCGCTCTGGTTGGGCGCGCATAGTAAAAAGTGCTCCTGGCAGCTAGAGAGTGCCGCGTTGACCACTGCGCAAGAAGAAATAAGAACCTGCAACGTTTGGTTTAGGTTTTAGGTGCATTTTTAATTTTATTGCTTAAATCGCATTTTCTCGACAAGCTGAGCACGTTTTCTGAAATGTGCTCCTCCCGTCGCTCTGGTTGGGTGCGCACAGTAAAAAGAGCTCCTGGCAGCTAGGGAGTGCCGCGTTGAGCACTGCGCACGAAGAAATAAGCACCTGCAACGTTTGGTTTAGGTTTTAGGTGCATTTTTAATTTTATTGCTTAAATCGCATTGTCTCGACGAGCTGAGCACGTTTTCTGAAATGTGCTCCTCCCGTCGCTCTGGTTGGGTGCGCACAGTAAAAAGAGCTCCTGGCAGTTAGGGAGTTCCGCGTTGACCACTGCGCACGAAGAAATAAGCACCTGCAACGTTTGGTTTAGGTTTTAGGTGCATTTTTAATTTTATTGCTTAAATCGCATTCTCTCGACGAGCTGAGCACGTTTTCTGAAATGTGCTCCTCCCGTCGCTCTGGTTGGGTGCGCACAGTAAAAAGTGCTCTTGGCAGCTCGGGAGTGCCGCGTTGACCACTGCGCATGAAGAAATAAGCACCTGCAACGTTTGGTTTAGGTTTTAGGTGCATTTTTAATTTTATTGCTTAAATCGCATTTTCTCGACGAGCTGAGCACGTTTTCTGAAATGTGCTCCTCCCGTCGCTCTGGTTGGGCGCGCATAGTAAAAAGTGCTCCTGGCAGCTAGAGAGTGCCGCGTTGACCACTGCGCAAGAAGAAATAAGAACCTGCAACGTTTGGTTTAGGTTTTAGGTGCATTTTTAATTTTATTGCTTAAATCGCATTTTCTCGACAAGCTGAGCACGTTTTCTGAAATGTGCTCCTCCCGTCGCTCTGGTTGGGTGCGCACAGTAAAAAGAGCTCCTGGCAGCTAGGGAGTGCCGCGTTGACCACTGCGCACGAAGAAATAAGCACCTGCAACGTTTGGTTTAGGTTTTAGGTGCATTTTTAATTTTATTGCTTAAATCGCATTCTCTCGACGAGCTGAGCACGTTTTCTGAAATATGCTCCTCGCGTCGCTCTGGTTGGGTGCGCGTAGTAAAAAGTGCTCCTGGCAGCTAGAGAGTGCCGCGTTGACCACTGCGCATGAAGAAATAAGCACCTGCAACGTTTGGTTTAGGTTTTAGGTGCATTTTTAATCTTATTGCTTAAATCGCATTTTCTCGACGAGCTGAGCACGTTTTCTGAAATGTGCTCCTCCCGTCACTCTGGTTGGGTACGCACAGTAAAAAGTGCTCTTGGCAGCTAAAAAGTGCCGCGTTGACCACTGCACACAAAGAAATAAGCACCTGCAACGTTTGGTTTAGGTTTTAGGTGCATTTTTTATTTTATTGCTTAAATCGCATTCTCTCGACGAGCTGAGCACGTTTTCTGAAATGTGCTCCTCCCGTCGCTCTGGTTGGGTGCGCGTAGTAAAAAGTGCTCCTGGCAGCTGGAGAGATCCGCGTCGACCACTGCGCATGAAGAAATAAGCACCTGCAACGTTTGGTTTAGGTTTTAGGTGCATTTTTAATCTTATTGCTTAAATCGCATTTTCTCGACGAGCTGAGCACGTTTTCTGAAATGTGCTCCTCCCGTCACTCTGGTATGGTGCGCACAGTAAAAAGTGCTCTTGGCAGCTAGAGAGTGCCGCGTTGACCACTGCGCATGAAGAAATAAGCACCTGCAACGTTTGGTTTAGGTTTTAGGTGCATTTTTAATTTTATTGCTTAAATCGCATTTTCTCGACGAGCTGAGCACGTTTTCTGAAATGTGCTCCTCCCGTCACTCTGGTTGGGTGCGCACAGTAAAAAGTGCTCCTGGCAGCTAGGGAGTGCCGCGTTGAGCACTGCGCACGAAGAAATAAGCACCTGCAACGTTTGGTTTAGGTTTTAGGTGCATTTTTAATTTTATTGCTTAAATCGCATTTTCTCGACGAGCTGAGCACGTTTTCTGAAATGTGTTCCTCCCGTCGCTCTGGTTGGGTGCGCACAGTAAAAAGAGCTCCTGGCAGCTAGGGAGTTCCGCGTTGACCACTGCGCACGAAGAAATAAGCACCTGCAATGTTTGGTTTAGGTTTTATGTGCATTTTTAATTTTATTGCTTAAATCGCATTCTCTCGACGAGCTGAGCACGTTTTCTGAAATGTGCTCCTCCCGTCGCTCTGGTTGGGTGCGCACAGTAAAAAGTGCTCTTGGCAGCTAGAGAGTGCCGCGTTGACCACTGCGCATGAAGAAATAAGCACCTGCAACATTTGGTTTAGGTTTTAGGTGCATTTTTAATCTTATTGCTTAAATCGCATTTTCTCGACGAGCTGAGCACGTTTTCTGAAATGTGCTCCTCCCGTCGCTCTGGTTGGGTGAGCACAGTAAAAAGAGCTCCTGGCAGCTAGGGAGTTCCGCGTTGACCACTGCGCACGAAGAAATAAGCACCTGCAACGTTTGGTTTAGGTTTTGGGTGCATTTTTAATTTTATTGCTTAAATCGCATTTTCTCGACGAGCTGAGCACGTTTTCTGAAATGTGCTCCTCCCGTCACTCTGGTTGGGTGCGCATAGTAAAAAGTGCTCTTGGCAGCTAGGGAGTGCCGCGTTGACCACTGCACATGAAGAAATAAGCACCTGCAACGTTTGGTTTAGGTTTTAGGTGCATTTTTAATTTTATTGCTTAAATCGCATTTTCTCGACGAGCTGAGCACGTTTTCTGAAATGTGCTCCTCCCGTCACTCTGGTTGGGTGCGCACAGTAAAAAGTGCTCTTGGCAGCTAGAGAGTGTCGCGTTGACCACTGCGCACGAAGAAATAACCACCTGCAACGTTTGGTTTAGGTTTTAGGTGCATTTTTAATTTTATTACTTAAATCGCATTTTCTCGACGAGCTGAGTACGTTTTCTGAAATGTGCTCCTTTCGTCACTCTGGTTGGGTGCGCACAGTAAAAAGTGCTCCTGGCAGCTAGAGATTGCCGCGTTGACCACTGCGCATGAAGAAATAAGCACCTGCAACGTTTGGTTTAGGTTTTAGGTGCATTTTTAATTTTATTGCTTAAATCGCATTTTCTCGACGAGCTGAGCACGTTTTCTGAAATGTGCTCCTCCCGTCACTCTGGTTGGGTGCGCACAGTAAAAAGTGCTCTTGGCAGCTAGAGAGTGCCGCGTTGACCACTGCGCATGAAGAAATAAGCACCTGCAACGTTTGGTTTAGGTTTTAGGTGCATTTTTACTTTTATTGCTTAAATCGCATTTTCTCGACGAGCTGAGCACGTTTTCTGAAATGTGCTCCTCCCGTCACTCTGGTTGGGTGCGCACAGTAAAAAGTGCTCCTGGCAGCTAGGGAGTGCCGCGTTGACCACTGCGCACGAAGAAATAAGCACCTGCAACGTTTGGTTTAGGTTTTAGGTGCATTTTTAATTTTATTGCTTAAATCGCATTTTCTCGACGAGCTGAGCACGTTTTCTGAAATGTGCTCCTCCCGTCGCTCTGGTTGGGTGCGCACAGTAAAAAGAGCTCCTGGCAGCTAGGGAGTTCCGCGTTGACCACTGCGCACGAAGAAATAAGCACCTGCAATGTTTGGTTTAGGTTTTAGGTGCATTTTTAATTTTATTGCTTAAATCGCATTCTCTCGACGAGCTGAGCACGTTTTCTGAAATGTGCTCCTCCCGTCGCTCTGGTTGGGTGCGCACAGTAAAAAGTGCTCTTGGCAGCTCGGGAGTTCCGCGTTGACCACTGCACATGAAGAAATAAGCACCTGCAACGTTTGGTTTAGGTTTTAGGTGCATTTTTAATTTTATTGCTTAAATCGCATTTTCTCGACGAGCTGAGCACGTTTTCTGAAATGTGCTCCTCCCGTCGCTCTGGTTGGGCGCGCATAGTAAAAAGTGCTCCTGGCAGCTAGAGAGTGCCGCGTTGACCACTGCGCATGAAGAAATAAGCACCTGCAACGTTTGGTTTAGGTTTTAGGTGCATTTTTAATTTTATTGCTTAAATCGCATTTTCTCGACGAGCTGAGCACGTTTTCTGAAATGTGCTCCTCCCGTCACTCTGGTTGGGTGCGCACAGTAAAAAGTGCTCCTGGCAGCTAGGGAGTGCCGCGTTGAGCACTGCGCACGAAGAAATAAGCACCTGCAACGTTTGGTTTAGGTTTTAGCTGCATTATTAATTTTATTGCTCAAATCGCATTTTCTCGACGAGCTAAGCACGTTTTCTGAAATGTGCTCCTCCCGTCGCTCTGGTTGGGTGCGCACAGTAAAAAGAGCTCCTGGCAGCTAGGGAGTTCCGCGTTGACCACTGCGCACGAAGAAATAAGCACCTGCAACGTTTGGTTTAGGTTTTAGGTGCATTTTTAATTTTATTGCTTAAATCGCATTCTCTCGACGAGCTGAGCACGTTTTCTGAAATGTGCTCCTCCCGTCGCTCTGGTTGGGTGCGCACAGTAAAAAGTGCTCTTGGCAGCTCGGGAGTGCCGCGTTGACCACTGCGCATGAAGAAATAAGCACCTGCAACGTTTGGTTTAGGTTTTAGGTGCATTTTTAATTTTATTGCTTAAATCGCATTTTCTCGACGAGCTGAGCACGTTTTCTGAAATGTGCTCCTCCCGTCGCTCTGGTTGGGCGCGCATAGTAAAAAGTGCTCCTGGCAGCTAGAGAGTGCCGCGTTGACCACTGCGCATGAAGAAATAAGCACCTGCAACGTTTGGTTTAGGTTTTAGGTGCATTTTTAATTTTATTGCTTAAATCGCATTTTCTCGACGAGCTGAGCACGTTTTCTGAAATGTGCTCCTCCCGTCACTCTGGTTGGGTGCGCACAGTAAAAAGTGCTCCTGGCAGCTAGGGAGTGCCGCGTTGACCACTGCGCACGAAGAAATAAGCACCTGCAACGTTTGGTTTAGGTTTTAGGTGCATTTTTTTATTTTATTGCTTAAATCGCATTCTCTCGACGAGCTGAGCACGTTTTCTGAAATGTGCTCCTCCCGTCGCTCTGGTTGGGTGCGCGTAGTAAAAAGTGCTCCTGGCAGCTAGAGAGTGCCGCGTTGACCACTGCGCATGAAGAAATAAGCACCTGCAACGTTTGGTTTAGGTTTTAGGTGCATTTTTAATCTTATTGCTTAAATCGCATTTTCTCGACGAGCTGAGCACGTTTTCTGAAATGTGCTCCTCCCGTCACTCTGGTTGGGTGCGCACAGTAAAAAGTGCTCTTGGCAGCTAGAGAGCTCCGCGTTGACCACTGCGCATGAAGAAATAAGCACCTGCAACGTTTGGTTTAGGTTTTAGGTGCATTTTTAATTTTATTGCTTAAATCGCATTTTCTCGACGAGCTGAGCACGTTTTCTGAAAAGTGCTCCTCCCGCCACTCTGGTTGGGTGCGCACAGTAAAAAGTGCTCCTGGCAGCTAGAGAGTGCCGCGTTGACCACTGCGCATGAAGAAATAAGCACCTGCAACTTTTGGTTTAGGTTTTAGGTGCATTTTTAATTTTATTGCTTAAATCGCATTTTCTCGACGAGCTGAGCACGTTTTCTGAAATGTGCTCCTCCCGTCACTCTGGTTGGGTGCGCACAGTAAAAAGTGCTCCTGGCAGCTAGGGAGTGCCGCGTTGAGCACTGCGCACGAAGAAATAAGCACCTGCAACGTTTGGTTTAGGTTTTAGGTGCATTTTTAATTTTATTGCTTAAATCGCATTGTCTCGACGAGCTGAGCACGTTTTCTGAAATGTGCTCCTCCCGTCGCTCTGGTTGGGTGCGCAGAGTAAAAAGAGCTCCTGGCAGCTAGGGAGTTCCGCGTTGACCACTGCGCACGAAGAAATAAGCACCTGCAACGTTTGGTTTAGGTTTTAGGTGCATTTTTAATGTTATTGCTTAAATCGCATTCTCTCGACGAGCTGAGCACGTTTTCTGAAATGTGCTCCTCCCGTCGCTCTGGTTGGGTGCGCACAGTAAAAAGTGCTCTTGGCAGCTCGGGAGTGCCGCGTTGACCACTGCGCATGAAGAAAAAGGCACCTGCAACGTTTGGTTTAGGTTTTAGGTGCATTTTTAATTTTATTGCTTAAATCGCATTTTCTCGACGAGCTGAGCACGTTTTCTGAAATGTGCTCCTCCCGTCGCTCTGGTTGGGTGCGCACAGTAAAAAGTGCTCCTGGCAGCTAGAGAGTGCCGCGTTGACCACTGCGCATGAAAAAATAAGCACCTGCAACGTTTCGTTTAGGTTTTAGGTGCATTTTTTATATTATTGCTTAAATCGCATTCTCTCGACGAGCTGAGCACGTTTTCTGAAATGTGCTCCTCCCGTCGCTCTGGTTGGGTGCGCATAGTAAAAAGTGCTCTTGGCAGCTAGGGAGTGCCGCGTTGACCACTGCGCATGAAGAAATAAGCACCTGCAACGTTTGGTTTAGGTTTTAGGAGCATTTTTAATTTTATTGCTTAAATCGCATTTTCTCGACGAGCTGAGCACGTTTTCTGAAATGTGCTCCTCCCGTCACTCTGGTTGGGTGCGCACAGTAAAAAGTGCTCCTGGCAGCTAGAGAGTGCCGCGTTGACCACTGCGCATGAAAAAATAAGCACCTGCAACGTTTCGTTTAGGTTTTAGGTGCATTTTTTATATTATTGCTTAAATCGCATTCTCTCGACGAGCTGAGCACGTTTTCTGAAATGTGCTCCTCCCGTCGCTCTGGTTGGGTGCGCATAGTAAAAAGTGCTCTTGGCAGCTAGGGAGTGCCGCGTTGACCACTGCACATGAAGAAATAAGCACCTGCAACGTTTGGTTTAGGTTTTAGGTGCATTTTTAATTTTATTGCTTAAATCGCATTTTCTTGACGAGCTGAGCACGTTTTCTGAAATGTGCTCCTCCCGTCACTCTGGTTGGGTGCGCACAGTAAAAAGTGCCCCTGGCAGCTAGGGAGTGCCGCGTTGAGCACTACGCACGAAGAAATAAGCACCTGCAACGTTTGGTTTAGGTTTTAGCTGCATTATTAATTTTATTGCTTAAATCGCATTTTCTCGACGAGCTAAGCACGTTTTCTGAAATGTGCTCCTCCCGTCGCTCTGGTTGGGTGCGCACAGTAAAAAGAGCTCCTGGCAGCTAGGGAGTTCCGCGTTGACCACTGCGCACGAAGAAATAAGCACCTGCAACGTTTGGTTTAGGTTTTAGGTGCATTTTTAATTTTATTGCTTAAATCGCATTCTCTCGACGAGCTGAGCACGTTTTCTGAAATGTGCTCCTCCCGTCGCTCTGGTTGGGTGCGCACAGTAAAAAGTGCTCCTGGCAGCTCGGGAGTGCCGCGTTGACCACTGCGCATGAAGAAATAAGCACCTGCAACGTTTGGTTTAGGTTTTAGGTGCATTTTTAATTTTATTGCTTAAATCGCATTTTCTCGACGAGCTGAGCACGTTTTCTGAAATGTGCTCCTCCCGCCGCTCTGGTTGGGCGCGCATAGTAAAAAGTGCTCCTGGCAGCTAGAGAGTGCCGCGTTGACCACTGCGCATGAAGAAATAAGCACCTGCAACGTTTGGTTTAGGTTTTAGGTGCATTTTTAATTTTATTGCTTAAATCGCATTTTCTCGACGAGCTGAGCACGTTTTCTGAAATGTGCTCCTCCCGTCACTCTGGTTGGGTGCGCACAGTAAAAAGTGCTCCTGGCAGCTAGGGAGTGCCGCGTTGATCACTGCGCACGAAGAAATAAGCACCTGCAACGTTTGGTTTAGGTTTTAGGTGCATTTTTTTATTTTATTGCTTAAATCGCATTCTCTCGACGAGCTGAGCACGTTTTCTGAAATGTGCTCCTCCCGTCGCTCTGGTTGGGTGCGCGTAGTAAAAAGTGCTCCTGGCAGCTAGAGAGTGCCGCGTTGACCACTGCGCATGAAGAAATAAGCACCTGCAACGTTTGGTTTAGGTTTTAGGTGCATTTTTAATCTTATTGCTTAAATCGCATTTTCTCGACGAGCTGAGCACGTTTTCTGAAATGTGCTCCTCCCGTCACTCTGGTTGGGTGCGCACAGTAAAAAGTGCTCTTGGCAGCTAGAGAGCTCCGCGTTGACCACTGCGCATGAAGAAATAAGCACCTGCAACGTTTGGTTTAGGTTTTAGGTGCATTTTTAATTTTATTGCTTAAATCGCATTTTCTCGACGAGCTGAGCACGTTTTCTGAAATGTGCTCCTCCCGCCACTCTGGTTGGGTGCGCACAGTAAAAAGTGCTCCTGGCAGCTCGGGAGTGCCGCGTTGACCACTGCGCACGAAGAATTAAGGACCTGCAACGTTTGGTTTAGGTTTTAGGTGCTTTTTTTATTTTATTGCTTAAATCGCATTCTCTCGACGAGCTGAGCACGTTTTCTGAAATGTGCTCCTCCCGTCGCTCTGGTTGGGTGCGCGTAGTAAAAAGTGCTCCTGGCAGCTGGAGAGTGCCGCGTCGACCACTGCGCATGAAGAAATAAGCACCTGCAACGTTTGGTTTAGGTTTTAGGTGCATTTTTAATCTTATTGCTTAAATCGCATTTTCTCGACGAGCTGAGCACGTTTTCTGAAATGTGCTCCTCCCGTCACTCTGGTTGGGTGCGCACAGTAAAAAGTGCTCTTGGCAGCTAGAGAGTGCCGCGTTGACCACTGCGCATGAAGAAATAAGCACCTGCAACGTTTGGTTTAGGTTTTAGGTGCATTTTTAATTTTATTGCTTAAATCGCATTTTCTCGACGAGCTGAGCACGTTTTCTGAAATGTGCTCCTCCCGTCACTCTGGTTGGGTGCGCACAGTAAAAAGTGCTCCTGGCAGCTAGGGAGTGCCGCGTTGAGCACTGCGCACGAAGAAATAAGCACCTGCAACGTTTGGTTTAGGTTTTAGGTGCATTTTTAATTTTATTGCTTAAATCGCATTTTCTCGACGAGCTGAGCACGTTTTCTGAAATGTGCTCCTCCCGTCGCTCTGGTTGGGTGCGCACAGTAAAAAGAGCTCCTGGCAGCTAGGGAGTTCCGCGTTGACCACTGCGCACGAAGAAATAAGCACCTGCAATGTTTGGTTTAGGTTTTAGGTGCATTTTTAATTTTATTGCTTAAATCGCATTCTCTCGACGAGCTGAGCACGTTTTCTGAAATGTGCTCCTCCCGTTGCTCTGGTTGGGTGCGCACAGTAAAAAGTGCTCTTGGCAGCTCGGGAGTGCCGCGTTGACGACTGCACATGAAGAAATAAGCACCTGCAACGTTTGGTTTAGGTTTTAGGTGCATTTTTAATTTTATTGCTTAAATCGCATTTTCTCGACGAGCTGAGCACGTTTTCTGAAATGTGCTCCTCCCGTCGCTCTGGTTGGGTGCGCATAGTAAAAAGTGCTCCTGGCAGCTAGAGAGTGCCGCGTTGACCACTGCGCATGAAGAAATAAGCACCTGCAACGTTTGGTTTAGGTTTTAGGTGCATTTTTAATTTTATTGCTTAAATCGCATTTTCTCGACAAGCTGAGCACGTTTTATGAAATGTGCTCCTCCCGTCGCTCTGGTTGGGTGCGCACAGTAAAAAGAGCTCCTGGCAGCTAGGGAGTGCCGCGTTGACCACTGCGCACGAAGAAATAAGCACCTGCAACGTTTGGTTTAGGTTTTAGGTGCATTTTTAATTTTATTGCTTAAATCGCATTCTCTTGACGAGCTGAGCACGTTTTCTGAAATGTGCTCCTCCCGTCGCTCTGGTTGGGTGCGCGTAGTAAAAAGTGCTCTTGGCAGGTAGAGAGTGCCGCGTTGACCACTGCGCATGAAGAAATTAGCACCTGCAACGTTTGGTTTAGCTTTTAGGTGCATTTTTAATTTTATTGCTTAAATCGCATTTTCTCGACGAGCTGAGCACGTTTTCTGAAATGTGCTCCTCCCGTCACTCTGGTTGGGTGCGCATAGTAAAAAGTGCTCTTGGCAGCTAGAGAGTGCCGCGTTGACCACTGCACTTGAAGAAATAACCACCTGCAACGTTTGGTTTAGGTTTTGGGTGCATTTTTAATTTTATTGCTTAAATCGCATTTTCTCGACGAGCTGAGCACGTTTTCTGAAATGTGCTCCTCCCGTCACTCTGGTTGGGTGCGCATAGTAAAAAGTGCTCTTGGCAGCTAGGGAGTGCCGCGTTGACCACTGCACATGAAGAAATAAGCACCTGCAACGTTTGGTTTAGGTTTTAGGTGCATTTTTAATTTTATTGCTTAAATCGCATTTTCTCGACGAGCTGAGCACGTTTTCTGAAATGTGCTCCTCCCGTCACTCTGGTTGGGTGCGCACAGTAAAAAGTGCTCTTGGCAGCTAGAGAGTGTCGCGTTGACCACTGCGCACGAAGAAATAACCACCTGCAACGTTTGGTTTAGGTTTTAGGTGCATTTTTAATTTTATTACTTAAATCGCATTTTCTCGACGAGCTGAGTACGTTTTCTGAAATGCGCTCCTTTCGTCACTCTGGTTGGGTGCGCACAGTAAAAAGTGCTCCTGGCAGCTAGGGAGTGCCGCGTTGACCACTGCGCACGAAGAAATAAGCACCTGCAACGTTTGGTTTAGGTTTTAGGTGCATTTTTAATTTTATTTTTTAAATCGCATTTTCTCGACGAGCTGAGCACGTTTTCTGAAATGTGCTCCTCCCGTCGCTCTGGTTGGGTGCGCACAGTAAAAAGAGCTCCTGGCAGCTAGGGAGTGCCGCGTTGACCACTGCGCACGAAGAAATAAGCACCTGCAACGTTTGGTTTAGGTTTTAGGTGCATTTTTTATTTTATTGCTTGAATCGCATTCTCTCGACGAGCTGAGCACGTTTTCTGAAATGTGCTCCTCCCGTCGCTCTGGTTGGGTGCACACAGTAAAAAGAGCTCCTGGCAGCTAGGGAGTGCCGCGTTGACCACTGCGCACGAAGAAATAAGCACCTGCAACGTTTGGTTTAGGTTTTAGGTGCATTTTTTATTTTATTGCTTAAATCGCATTCTCTCGACGAGCTGAGCACGTTTTCTGAAATGTGCTCCTCCCGTCGCTCTGGTTGGGTGCGCGTAGTAAAAAGTGCTCCTGGCAGCTAGAGAGTGCCGCGTTGACCACTGCGCATGAAGAAATAAGCACCTGCAACGTTTGGTTTAGGTTTTAGGTGCATTTTTAATTTTATTGCTTAAATCGCATTTTCTCGACGAGCTGAGCACGTTTTCTGAAATGTGCTCCTCCCGTCGCTCTGGTTGGGTGCGCACAGTAAAAAGAGCTCCTGGCAGCTAGGGAGTGCCGCGTTGACCACTGCGCACGTAGAATTAAGCACCTGCAACGTTTGGTTTAGGTTTTAGGTGCATTTTTAATTTTATTGCTTAAATCGCATTCTCTCGACGAGCTGAGCGCGTTTTCTGAAATGTGCTCCTCCCGTCGCTCTAGTTGGGTGCGCGTAGTAAAAAGTCCTCCTGGCAGCTAGAAAGTGCCGCGTTGACCACTGCGCATGAAGAAATAACCACCTGCAACGTTTGGTTTAGGTTTTAGGTGCATTTTTAATTTTATTGCTTAAATCGCATTTTCTCGACGAGCTGAGCACGTTTTCTGAAATGTGCTCATCCCGTCACTCTGGTTGGGTGCGCATAGTAAAAAGTGCTCTTGGCAGCTAGAGAGTGCCGCGTTGACCACTGCGCACAAAGAAATAAGCACCTGCAACGTTTTGTTTAGGTTTTAGGTGCATTTTTTATATTATTGCTTAAATCGCATTCTCTCGACGAGCTGAGCACGTTTTCTGGAATGTGCTCCTCCCGTCGCTCTGGTTGGGTGCGCGTAGTAAAAAGTGCTCCTGGCAGCTAGAGAGTGCCGCGTTGACCACTGCGCATGAAGAAATAAGCACCTGCAACGTTTGGTTTAGGTTTTAGGTGCATTTTTAATTTTATTGCTTAAATCGCATTTTCTCGACGAGCTGAGCACGTTTTCTGAAATGTGCTCCTACCGTCACTCTGGTTGGGTGCGCACAGTAAAAAGTGCTCCTGGCAGCTAGGGAGTGCCGCGTTGACCACTGCGCACGAAGAAATAAGCACCTGCAACGTTTGGTTTAGGTTTTAGGTGCATTTTTAATTTTATTTTTTAAATCGCATTTTCTCGACGAGCTGAGCACGTTTTCTGAAATGTGCTCCTCCCGTCGCTCTGGTTGGGTGCGCACAGTAAAAAGAGCTCCTGGCAGCTAGGGAGTGCCGCGTTGACCACTGCGCATGAAGAAATAAGCACCTGCAACGTTTGGTTTAGGTTTTAGGTGCATTTTTAATTTTATTGCTTAAATCGCATTTTCTCGACAAGCTGAGCACGTTTTATGAAATGTGCTCCTCCCGTCGCTCTGGTTGGGTGCGCACAGTAAAAAGAGCTCCTGGCAGCTAGGGAGTGCCGCGTTGACCACTGCGCAAGAAGAAATAAGCACCTGCAACGTTTGGTTTATGTTTTAGGTGCATTTTTAATTTTATTGCTTAAATCGCATTCTCTTGACGAGCTGAGCACGTTTTCTGAAATGTGCTCCTCCCGTCGCTCTGGTTGGGTGCGCGTAGTAAAAAGTGCTCCTGGCAGCTAGAGAGTGCCGCGTTGACCACTGCGCATGAAGAAATTAGCACCTGCAACGTTTGGTTTAGCTTTTAGGTGCATTTTTAATTTTATTGCTTAAATCGCATTTTCTCGACGAGCTGAGCACGTTTTCTGAAATGTGCTCCTCCCGTCACTCTGGTTGGGTGCGCATAGTAAAAAGTGCTCTTGGCAGCTAGAGAGTGCCGCGTTGACCACTGCGCTTGAAGAAATAACCACCTGCAACGTTTGGTTTAGGTTTTGGGTGCATTTTTAATTTTATTGCTTAAATCGCATTTTCTCGACGAGCTGAGCACGTTTTCTGAAATGTGCTCCTCCCGTCACTCTGGTTGGGTGCGCATAGTAAAAAGTGCTCTTGGCAGCTAGGGAGTGCCGCGTTGACCACTGCTCATGAAGAAATAAGCACCTGCAACGTTTGGTTTAGGTTTTAGGTGCATTTTTATTTTTATTGCTTAAATCGCATTTTCTCGACGAGCTGAGCACGTTTTCTGAAATGTGGTCCTCCCGTCGCTCTGGTTGGGTGCGCACAGTAAAAAGAGCTCCTGGCAGCTAGGGAGTGCCGCGTTGACCACTGCGCACGTAGAAATAAGCACCTGCAACGTTTGGTTTAGGTTTTAGGTGCATTTTTAATTTTATTGCTTAAATCGCATTCTCTCGACGAGCTGAGCACGTTTTCTGAAATGTGCTCCTCCCGTCGCTCTGGTTGGGTGCGCACAGTAAAAAGTGCTCTTGGCAGCTCGGGAGTGCCGCGTTGACCACTGCGCATGAAGAAAAAGGCACCTGCAACGTTTGGTTTAGGTTTTAGGTGCATTTTTAATTTTATTGCTTAAATCGCATTTTCTCGACGAGCTGAGCACGTTTTCTGAAATGTGCTCCTCCCGTCGCTCTGGTTGGGTGCGCACAGTAAAAAGAGCTCCTGGCAGCTAGGGAGTGCCGCGTTGACCACTGCGCACGAAGAAATAAGCACCTGCAACGTTTGGTTTAGGTTTTAGGTGCATTTTTAATTTTATTGCTTAAATCGCATTCTCTCGACGAGCTGAGCACGTTTTCTGAAATGTGCTCCTCCCGTCGCTCTGGTTGGGTGCGCGTAGTAAAAAGTGCTCCTGGCAGCTAGAGAGTGCCGCGTTGACCACTGCGCATGAAGAAATAAGCACCTGCAACGTTTGGTTTAGGTTTTAGGAGCATTTTTAATTTTATTGCTTAAATCGCATTTTCTCGACTAGCTGAGCACGTTTTCTGAAATGTGCTCCTCCCGTCACTCTGGTTGGGTCCGCACAGTAAAAAGTGCTCCTGGCAGCTAGAGAGTGCCGCGTTGACCACTGCGCATGAAAAAATAAGCACCTGCAACGTTTCGTTTAGGTTTTAGGTGCATTTTTTATATTATTGCTTAAATCGCATTCTCTCGACGAGCTGAGCACGTTTTCTGAAATGTGCTCCTCCCGTCGCTCTGGTTGGGTGCGCACAGTAAAAAGTGCTCCTGGCAGCTAGGGAGTGCCGCGTTGAGCACTGCGCACGAAGAAATAAGCACCTGCAACGTTTGGTTTAGGTTTTAGCTGCATTATTAATTTTATTGCTCAAATCGCATTTTCTCGACGAGCTAAGCACGTTTTCTGAAATGTGCTCCTCCCGTCGCTCTGGTTGGGTGCGCACAGTAAAAAGAGCTCCTGGCAGCTAGGGAGTTCCGCGTTGACCACTGCGCACGAAGAAATAAGCACCTGCAACGTTTGGTTTAGGTTTTAGGTGCATTTTTAATTTTATTGCTTAAATCGCATTCTCTCGACGAGCTGAGCACGTTTTCTGAAATGTGCTCCTCCCGTCGCTCTGGTTGGGTGCGCACAGTAAAAAGTGCTCTTGGCAGCTCGGGAGTGCCGCGTTGACCACTGCGCATGAAGAAATAAGCACCTGCAACGTTTGGTTTAGGTTTTAGGTGCATTTTTAATTTTATTGCTTAAATCGCATTTTCTCGACGAGCTGAGCACGTTTTCTGAAATGTGCTCCTCCCGTCGCTCTGGTTGGGCGCGCATAGTAAAAAGTGCTCCTGGCAGCTAGAGAGTGCCGCGTTGACCACTGCGCATGAAGAAATAAGCACCTGCAACGTTTGGTTTAGGTTTTAGGTGCATTTTTAATTTTATTGCTTAAATCGCATTTTCTCGACGAGCTGAGCACGTTTTCTGAAATGTGCTCCTCCCGTCGCTCTGGTTGGGTGCGCACAGTAAAAAGAGCTCCTGGCAGCTAGGGAGTGCCGAGTTGACCACTGCGCACGAAGAAATAAGCACCTGCAACGTTTGGTTTAGGTTTTAGGTGCATTTTTAATTTTATTGCTTAAATCGCGTTTTCTCGACGAGCTGAGCACGTTTTCTGAAATGTGCTCCTCCCGTTGCTCTGGTTGGGCGCGCATAGTAAAAAGTGCTCCTGGCAGCTAGAGAGTGCCGCGTTGACCACTGCGCATGAAGAAATAAGCACCTGCAACGTTTGGTTTAGGTTTTAGGTGCATTTTTAATTTTATTGCTTAAATCGCATTTTCTCGACGAGCTGAGCACGTTTTCTGAAATGTGCTCCTCCCGTCGCTCTGGTTGGGCGCGCATAGTAAAAAGAGCTCCTGGCAGCTAAAGAGTGCCGCGTTGACCACTGCGTACGAAGAAATAAGCACCTGCAACGTTTGGTTTAGGTTTTAGGTGCATTTTTTATTTTATTGCTTAAATCGCATTCTCTCGACGAGCTGAGCACGTTTTCTGAAATGTGCTCCTCCCGTCGCTCTGGTTGGGTGCGCGTAGTAAAAAGTGCTCCTGGCAGCTAGAGAGTGCCGCGTTGACCACTGCGCATGAAGAAATAAGCACCTGCAACGTTTGGTTTAGGTTTTAGGTGCATTTTTAATCTTATTGCTTAAATCGCATTTTCTCGACGAGCTTAGCACGTTTTCTGAAATGTGCTCCTCCCGTCACTCTGGTTGGGTGCGCACAGTAAAAAGTGCTCTTGGCAGCTAGAGAGTGCCGCGTTGACCACTGCGCATGAAGAAATAAGCACCTGCAACGTTTGGTTTAGGTTTTAGGTGCATTTTTAATTTTATTGCTTAAATCGCATTTTCTCGACGAGCTGAGCACGTTTTCTGAAATGTGCTCCTCCCGTCACTCTGGTTGGGTGCGCACAGTAAAAAGTGCTCCTGGCAGCTAGGGAGTGCCGCGTTGAGCACTGCGCACGAAGAAATAAGCACCTGCAACGTTTGGTTTAGGTTTTAGCTGCATTATTAATTTTATTGCTCAAATCGCATTTTCTCGACGAGCTAAGCACGTTTTCTGAAATGTGCTCCTCCCGTCGCTCTGGTTGGGTGCGCACAGTAAAAAGAGCTCCTGGCAGCTAGGGAGTTCCGCGTTGACCACTGCGCACGAAGAAATAAGCACCTGCAACGTTTGGTTTAGGTTTTAGGTGCATTTTTAATTTTATTGCTTAAATCGCATTCTCTCGACGAGCTGAGCACGTTTTCTGAAATGTGCTCCTCCCGTCGCTCTGGTTGGGTGCGCACAGTAAAAAGTGCTCTTGGCAGCTCGGGAGTGCCGCGTTGACCACTGCGCATGAAGAAATAAGCACCTGCAACGTTTGGTTTAGGTTTTAGGTGCATTTTTAATTTTATTGCTTAAATCGCATTTTCTCGACGAGCTGAGCACGTTTTCTGAAATGTGCTCCTCCCGTCGCTCTGGTTGGGCGCGCATAGTAAAAAGTGCTCCTGGCAGCTAGAGAGTGCCGCGTTGACCACTGCGCATGAAGAAATAAGCACCTGCAACGTTTGGTTTAGGTTTTAGGTGCATTTTTAATTTTATTGCTTAAATCGCATTTTCTCGACGAGCTGAGCACGTTTTCTGAAATGTGCTCCTCCCGTCACTCTGGTTGGGTGCGCACAGTAAAAAGTGCTCCTGGCAGCTAGGGAGTGCCGCGTTGACCACTGCGCACGAAGAAATAAGCACCTGCAACGTTTGGTTTAGGTTTTAGGTGCATTTTTTTATTTTATTGCTTAAATCGCATTTTCTCGACGAGCTGAGCACGTTTTCTGAAATGTGCTCCTCCCGTCGCTCTGGTTGGGTGCGCACAGTAAAAAGAGCTCCTGGCAGCTAGGGAGTTCCGCGTTGACCACTGCGCACGAAGAAATAAGCACCTGCAATGTTTGGTTTAGGTTTTAGGTGCATTTTTAATTTTATTGCTTAAATCGCATTCTCTCGACGAGCTGAGCACGTTTTCTGAAATGTGCTCCTCCCGTCGCTCTGGTTGGGTGCGCACAGTAAAAAGTGCTCTTGGCAGCTCGGGAGTTCCGCGTTGACCACTGCACATGAAGAAATAAGCACCTGCAACGTTTGGTTTAGGTTTTAGGTGCATTTTTAATTTTATTGCTTAAATCGCATTTTCTCGACGAGCTGAGCACGTTTTCTGAAATGTGCTCCTCCCGTCGCTCTGGTTGGGCGCGCATAGTAAAAAGTGCTCCTGGCAGCTAGAGAGTGCCGCGTTGACCACTGCGCATGAAGAAATAAGCACCTGCAACGTTTGGTTTAGGTTTTAGGTGCATTTTTAATTTTATTGCTAGAATCGCATTCTCTCGACGAGCTGAGCACGTTTTCTGAAATGTGCTCCTCCCGTCGCTCTGGTTGGGTGCACACAGTAAAAAGAGCTCCTGGCAGCTAGGGAGTGCCGCGTTGACCACTGCGCACGAAGAAATAAGCACCTGCAACGTTTGGTTTAGGTTTTAGGTGCATTTTTAATTTTATTGCTTAAATCGCATTCTCTCGACGAGCTGAGCACGTTTTCTGAAATGTGCTCCTCCCGTCGCTCTGGTTGGGTGCGCACAGTAAAAATAGCTCCTGGCAGCTAGGGAGTTCCGCGTTGACCACTGCGCACGAAGAAATAAGCACCTGCAACGTTTGGTTTAGATTTTAGGTGCATTTTTAATTGTATTGCTTAAATCGCATTTTCTCGACGAGCTGAGCACGTTTTCTGAAATGTGCTCCTCCCGTCACTCTGGTTGGGTGCGCACAGTAAAAAGTGCTCTTGGCAGCTAGAGAGTGCCGCGTTGACCACTGCGCATGAAGAAATAACCACCTGAAACGTTTGGTTTAGGTTTTAGGTGCATTTTTAATTTTATTGCTTAAATCGCATTTTCTCGACGAGCTGAGCACGTTTTCTGAAATGTGCTCCTCCCGTCACTCTGGTTGGGTGCGCATAGTAAAAAATGCTCTTGGCAGCTAAAGAGTGCCGCGTTGACCACTGCGCACAAAGAAATAAGCACCTGCAACGTTTGGTTTAGGTTTTAGATGCATTTTAAATTTAATTGCTTAAATCGCATTTTCTCGACGAGCTGAGCACGTTTTCTGAAATGTGCTCCTCCCGTCGCTCTGGTTGTGCGCGCATAGTAAAAAGTGCTCCTGGCAGCTAGAGAGTGCCACGTTGACCACTGCACATGAAGAAATAGGCACCTGCAACGTTTGGTTTAGGTTTTAGGTGCATTTTTAATTTTATTGCTTAAATCGCATTTTCTCGACGAGCTGAGCACGTTTTCTGAAATGTGCTCCTCCCATCACTCTGGTTGGGTGCGCACAGTAAAAAGTGCTCTTGGCAGCTAGAGAGTGCCGCGTTGACCACTGCGCATGAAGAAATAAGCACCTGGAACGTTTGGTTTAGGTTTTAGGTGCATTTTTAATTTTATTGCTTAAATCGCATTTTCTCGACGAGCTGAGCACGTTTTCTAAAATGTGCTCCTCCCGTCGCTCTGGTTGGGTGCGCGTAGTAAAAAGTGCTCCTGGCAGCTAGAGAGTGCCGCGTTGACCACTGCACATGAAGAAATAAGCACCTGCAACGTTTGGTTTAGGTTTTAGGTGCATTTTTAATTTTATTGCTTAAATCGCATTTTCTCGACGAGCTGAGCACGTTTTCTGTAATGTGCTCCTCCCGTCGTTCTGGTTGGGTGCGCACAGTAAAAAGAGCTCCTGGCAGCTAGGGAGTGCCGCGTTGACCACTGTGCACGAAGAAATAAGCACCTGCAACGTTTGGTTTAGGTTTTAGGTGCATTTTTTATTTTATTGCTTAAATCGCATTCTCTCGACGAGCTGAGCACGTTTTCTGAAATGTGCTCCTCCCGTCACTCTGGTTGGGTGCGCACAGTAAAAAGTGCTCCTGGCAGCTAGGGAGTGCCGCGTTGAGCACTGCGCACGAAGAAATAAGCACCTGCAACGTTTGGTTTAGGTTTTAGGTGCATTTTTAATTTTATTGCTTAAATCGCATTTTCTCGACGAGCTGAGCACGTTTTCTGAAATGTGCTCCTCCCGTCGCTCTGGTTGGGTGCGCACAGTAAAAAGAGCTCCTGGCAGCTAGGGAGTTCCGCGTTGACCACTACGCACGAAGAAATAAGCACCTGCAATGTTTGGTTTAGGTTTTAGGTGCATTTTTAATTTTATTGCTTAAATCGCATTCTCTCGACGAGCTGAGCACGTTTTCTGAAATGTGCTCCTCCCGTCGCTCTGGTTGGGTGCGCACAGTAAAAAGTGCTCTTGGCAGCTCGGGAGTTCCGCGTTGACCACTGCACATGAAGAAATAAGCACCTGCAACGTTTGGTTTAGGTTTTAGGTGCATTTTTAATTTTATTGCTTAAATCGCATTTTCTCGACGAGCTGAGCACGTTTTCTGAAATGTGCTCCTCCCGTCGCTCTGGTTGGGCGCGCATAGTAAAAAGTGCTCCTGGCAGCTAGAGAGTGCCGCGTTGACCACTGCGCATGAAGAAATAAGCACCTGCAACATTTGGTTTAGGTTTTAGGTGCATTTTTAATTTTATTGCTTGAATCGCATTCTCTCGACGAGCTGAGCACGTTTTCTGAAATGTGCTCCTCCCGTCGCTCTGGTTGGGTGCACACAGTAAAAAGAGCTCCTGGCAGCTAGGGAGTGCCGCGTTGACCACTGCGCACGAAGAAATAATCACCTGCAACGTTTGGTTTAGGTTTTAGGTGCATTTTTAATTTTATTGCTTAAATCGCATTCTCTCGACGAGCTGAGCACGTTTTCTGAAATGTGCTCCTCCCGTCGCTCTGGTTGGGTGCGCACAGTAAAAATAGCTCCTGGCAGCTAGGGAGTTCCGCGTTGACCACTGCGCACGAAGAAATAAGCACCTGCAACGTTTGGTTTAGATTTTAGGTGCATTTTTAATTTTATTGCTTAAATCGCATTTTCTCGACGAGCTGAGCACGTTTTCTGAAATGTGCTCCTCCCGTCACTCTGGTTGGGTGCGCACAGTAAAAAGTGCTCTTGGCAGCTAGAGAGTGCCGCGTTGACCACTGCGCATGAAGAAATAACCACCTGCAACGTTTGGTTTAGGTTTTAGGTGCATTTTTAATTTTATTGCTTAAATCGCATTTTCTCGACGAGCTGAGCACGTTTTCTGAAATGTGCTCCTCCCGTCGCTCTGGTTGGGTGCGCACAGTAAAAAGTGCTCTTGGCAGCTCGGGAGTGCCGCGTTGACCACTGCGCATGAAGAAATAAGCACCTGCAACGTTTGGTTTAGGTTTTAGGTGCATTTTTAATTTTATTGCTTAAATCGCATTTTCTCGACGAGCTGAGCACGTTTTCTGAAATGTGCTCCTCCCGTCGCTCTGGTTGGGCGCGCATAGTAAAAAGTGCTCCTGGCAGCTAGAGAGTGCCGCGTTGACCACTGCGCATGAAGAAATAAGCACCTGCAACGTTTGGTTTAGGTTTTAGGTGCATTTTTAATTTTATTGCTTAAATCGCATTTTCTCGACGAGCTGAGCACGTTTTCTGAAATGTGCTCCTCCCGTCGCTCTGGTTGGGTGCGCACAGTAAAAAGAGCTCCTGGCAGCTAGGGAGTGCCGAGTTGACCACTGCGCACGAAGAAATAAGCACCTGCAACGTTTGGTTTAGGTTTTAGGTGCATTTTTAATTTTATTGCTTAAATCGCGTTTTCTCGACGAGCTGAGCACGTTTTCTGAAATGTGCTCCTCCCGTTGCTCTGGTTGGGCGCGCATAGTAAAAAGTGCTCCTGGCAGCTAGAGAGTGCCGCGTTGACCACTGCGCATGAAGAAATAAGCACCTGCAACGTTTGGTTTAGGTTTTAGGTGCATTTTTAATTTTATTGCTTAAATCGCATTTTCTCGACGAGCTGAGCACGTTTTCTGAAATGTGCTCCTCCCGTCGCTCTGGTTGGGCGCGCATAGTAAAAAGAGCTCCTGGCAGCTAAAGAGTGCCGCGTTGACCACTGCGTACGAAGAAATAAGCACCTGCAACGTTTGGTTTAGGTTTTAGGTGCATTTTTTATTTTATTGCTTAAATCGCATTCTCTCGACGAGCTGAGCACGTTTTCTGAAATGTGCTCCTCCCGTCGCTCTGGTTGGGTGCGCGTAGTAAAAAGTGCTCCTGGCAGCTAGAGAGTGCCGCGTTGACCACTGCGCATGAAGAAATAAGCACCTGCAACGTTTGGTTTAGGTTTTAGGTGCATTTTTAATCTTATTGCTTAAATCGCATTTTCTCGACGAGCTTAGCACGTTTTCTGAAATGTGCTCCTCCCGTCACTCTGGTTGGGTGCGCACAGTAAAAAGTGCTCTTGGCAGCTAGAGAGTGCCGCGTTGACCACTGCGCATGAAGAAATAAGCACCTGCAACGTTTGGTTTAGGTTTTAGGTGCATTTTTAATTTTATTGCTTAAATCGCATTTTCTCGACGAGCTGAGCACGTTTTCTGAAATGTGCTCCTCCCGTCACTCTGGTTGGGTGCGCACAGTAAAAAGTGCTCCTGGCAGCTAGGGAGTGCCGCGTTGAGCACTGCGCACGAAGAAATAAGCACCTGCAACGTTTGGTTTAGGTTTTAGCTGCATTATTAATTTTATTGCTCAAATCGCATTTTCTCGACGAGCTAAGCACGTTTTCTGAAATGTGCTCCTCCCGTCGCTCTGGTTGGGTGCGCACAGTAAAAAGAGCTCCTGGCAGCTAGGGAGTTCCGCGTTGACCACTGCGCACGAAGAAATAAGCACCTGCAACGTTTGGTTTAGGTTTTAGGTGCATTTTTAATTTTATTGCTTAAATCGCATTCTCTCGACGAGCTGAGCACGTTTTCTGAAATGTGCTCCTCCCGTCGCTCTGGTTGGGTGCGCACAGTAAAAAGTGCTCTTGGCAGCTCGGGAGTTCCGCGTTGACCACTGCACATGAAGAAATAAGCACCTGCAACGTTTGGTTTAGGTTTTAGGTGCATTTTTAATTTTATTGCTTAAATCGCATTTTCTCGACGAGCTGAGCACGTTTTCTGAAATGTGCTCCTCCCGTCGCTCTGGTTGGGCGCGCATAGTAAAAAGTGCTCCTGGCAGCTAGAGAGTGCCGCGTTGACCACTGCGCATGAAGAAATAAGCACCTGCAACATTTGGTTTAGGTTTTAGGTGCATTTTTAATTTTATTGCTTGAATCGCATTCTCTCGACGAGCTGAGCACGTTTTCTGAAATGTGCTCCTCCCGTCGGTCTGGTTGGGTGCACACAGTAAAAAGAGCTCCTGGCAGCTAGGGAGTGCCGCGTTGACCACTGCGCACGAAGAAATAATCACCTGCAACGTTTGGTTTAGGTTTTAGGTGCATTTTTAATTTTATTGCTTAAATCGCATTCTCTCGACGAGCTGAGCACGTTTTCTGAAATGTGCTCCTCCCGTCACTCTGGTTGGGTGCGCACAGTAAAAAGTGCTCTTGGCAGCTAGAGAGTGCCGCGTTGACCACTGCGCATGAAGAAATAAGCACCTGGAACGTTTGGTTTAGGTTTTAGGTGCATTTTTAATTTTATTGCTTAAATCGCATTTTCTCGACGAGCTGAGCACGTTTTTTGAAATGTGCTCCTCCCGTCACTCTGGTTGGGTGCGCACAGTAAAAAGTGCTCCTGGCAGCTAGGGAGTGCCGCGTTGAGCACTGCTCACGAAGAAATAAGCACCTGCAACGTTTGGTTTAGGTTTTAGGTGCATTTTTAATTTTATTGCTTAAATCGCATTTTCTCGACGAGCTGAGTACGTTTTCTTAAATGTGCTCCTCCCGTCGCTCTGGTTGGGTGCGCACAGTAAAAATAGCTCCTGGCAGCTAGGGAGTTCCGCGTTGACCACTGCGCACGAAGAAATAAGCACCTGCAACGTTTGGTTTAGGTTTTAGGTGCATTTTTAATTTTATTGCTTAAATCGCATTTTCTCGACGAGCTGAGCACGTTTTCTGAAATGTGCTCCTCCCGTCACTCTGGTTGGGTGCGCGTAGTAAAAAGTGCTCTTGGCAGCTAGAGAGTGCCGCGTTGACCACTGCGCATGAAGAAATAAGCACCTGCAACGTTTGGTTTAGGTTTTAGGTGCATTTTTAATTTTATTGCTTAAATCGCATTTTCTCGACGAGCTGAGCACGTTTTCTGAAATGTGCTCCTCCCGTCACTCTGGTTGGGTGCGCACAGTAAAAAGTGCTCCTGGCCGCTAGGGAGTGCCGCGTTGAGCACTGCGCACGAAGAAATAAGCACCTGCAACGTTTGGTTTAGGTTTTAGGTGCATTTTTAATTTTATTGCTTAAATCGCATTGTCTCGACGAGCTGAGCACGTTTTCTGAAATGTGCTCCTCCCGTCGCTCTGGTTGGGCGCGCATAGTAAAAAGTGCTCCTGGCAGCTAGAGAGTGCCGCGTTGACCACTGCGCAAGAAGAAATAAGAACCTGCAACGTTTGGTTTAGGTTTTAGGTGCATTTTTAATTTTATTGCTTAAATCGCATTTTCTCGACAAGCTGAGCACGTTTTCTGAAATGTGCTCCTCCCGTCGCTCTGGTTGGGTGCGCACAGTAAAAAGAGCTCCTGGCAGCTAGGGAGTGCCGCGTTGAGCACTGCGCACGAAGAAATAAGCACCTGCAACGTTTGGTTTAGGTTTTAGGTGCATTTTTAATTTTATTGCTTAAATCGCATTGTCTCGACGAGCTGAGCACGTTTTCTGAAATGTGCTCCTCCCGTCGCTCTGGTTGGGTGCGCACAGTAAAAAGAGCTCCTGGCAGTTAGGGAGTTCCGCGTTGACCACTGCGCACGAAGAAATAAGCACCTGCAACGTTTGGTTTAGGTTTTAGGTGCATTTTTAATTTTATTGCTTAAATCGCATTCTCTCGACGAGCTGAGCACGTTTTCTGAAATGTGCTCCTCCCGTCGCTCTGGTTGGGTGCGCACAGTAAAAAGTGCTCTTGGCAGCTCGGGAGTGCCGCGTTGACCACTGCGCATGAAGAAATAAGCACCTGCAACGTTTGGTTTAGGTTTTAGGTGCATTTTTAATTTTATTGCTTAAATCGCATTTTCTCGACGAGCTGAGCACGTTTTCTGAAATGTGCTCCTCCCGTCGCTCTGGTTGGGCGCGCATAGTAAAAAGTGCTCCTGGCAGCTAGAGAGTGCCGCGTTGACCACTGCGCAAGAAGAAATAAGAACCTGCAACGTTTGGTTTAGGTTTTAGGTGCATTTTTAATTTTATTGCTTAAATCGCATTTTCTCGACAAGCTGAGCACGTTTTCTGAAATGTGCTCCTCCCGTCGCTCTGGTTGGGTGCGCACAGTAAAAAGAGCTCCTGGCAGCTAGGGAGTGCCGCGTTGACCACTGCGCACGAAGAAATAAGCACCTGCAACGTTTGGTTTAGGTTTTAGGTCCATTTTTAATTTTATTGCTTAAATCGCATTCTCTCGACGAGCTGAGCACGTTTTCTGAAATATGCTCCTCGCGTCGCTCTGGTTGGGTGCGCGTAGTAAAAAGTGCTCCTGGCAGCTAGAGAGTGCCGCGTTGACCACTGCGCATGAAGAAATAAGCACCTGCAACGTTTGGTTTAGGTTTTAGGTGCATTTTTAATCTTATTGCTTAAATCGCATTTTCTCGACGAGCTGAGCACGTTTTCTGAAATGTGCTCCTCCCGTCACTCTGGTTGGGTACGCACAGTAAAAAGTGCTCTTGGCAGCTAAAAAGTGCCGCGTTGACCACTGCACACAAAGAAATAAGCACCTGCAACGTTTGGTTTAGGTTTTAGGTGCATTTTTTATTTTATTGCTTAAATCGCATTCTCTCGACGAGCTGAGCACGTTTTCTGAAATGTGCTCCTCCCGTCGCTCTGGTTGGGTGCGCGTAGTAAAAAGTGCTCCTGGCAGCTGGAGAGTGCCGCGTCGACCACTGCGCATGAAGAAATAAGCACCTGCAACGTTTGGTTTAGGTTTTAGGTGCATTTTTAATCTTATTGCTTAAATCGCATTTTCTCGACGAGCTGAGCACGTTTTCTGAAATGTGCTCCTCCCGTCACTCTGGTTGGGTGCGCACAGTAAAAAGTGCTCTTGGCAGCTAGAGAGTGCCGCGTTGACCACTGCGCATGAAGAAATAAGCACCTGCAACGTTTGGTTTAGGTTTTAGGTGCATTTTTAATTTTATTGCTTAAATCGCATTTTCTCGACGAGCTGAGCACGTTTTCTGAAATGTGCTCCTCCCGTCACTCTGGTTGGGTGCGCACAGTAAAAAGTGCTCCTGGCAGCTAGGGAGTGCCGCGTTGAGCACTGCGCACGAAGAAATAAGCACCTGCAACGTTTGGTTTAGGTTTTAGGTGCATTTTTAATTTTATTGCTTAAATCGCATTTTCTCGACGAGCTGAGCACGTTTTCTGAAATGTGTTCCTCCCGTCGCTCTGGTTGGGTGCGCACAGTAAAAAGAGCTCCTGGCAGCTAGGGAGTTCCGCGTTGACCACTGCGCACGAAGAAATAAGCACCTGCAATGTTTGGTTTAGGTTTTATGTGCATTTTTAATTTTATTGCTTAAATCGCATTCTCTCGACGAGCTGAGCACGTTTTCTGAAATGTGCTCCTCCCGTCGCTCTGGTTGGGTGCGCACAGTAAAAAGTGCTCTTGGCAGCTAGAGAGTGCCGCGTTGACCACTGCGCATGAAGAAATAAGCACCTGCAACATTTGGTTTAGGTTTTAGGTGCATTTTTAATCTTATTGCTTAAATCGCATTTTCTCGACGAGCTGAGCACGTTTTCTGAAATGTGCTCCTCCCGTCGCTCTGGTTGGGTGAGCACAGTAAAAAGAGCTCCTGGCAGCTAGGGAGTTCCGCGTTGACCACTGCGCACGAAGAAATAAGCACCTGCAACGTTTGGTTTAGGTTTTGGGTGCATTTTTAATTTTATTGCTTAAATCGCATTTTCTCGACGAGCTGAGCACGTTTTCTGAAATGTGCTCCTCCCGTCACTCTGGTTGGGTGCGCATAGTAAAAAGTGCTCTTGGCAGCTAGGGAGTGCCGCGTTGACCACTGCACATGAAGAAATAAGCACCTGCAACGTTTGGTTTAGGTTTTAGGTGCATTTTTAATTTTATTGCTTAAATCGCATTTTCTCGACGAGCTGAGCACGTTTTCTGAAATGTGCTCCTCCCGTCACTCTGGTTGGGTGCGCACAGTAAAAAGTGCTCTTGGCAGCTAGAGAGTGTCGCGTTGACCACTGCGCACGAAGAAATAACCACCTGCAACGTTTGGTTTAGGTTTTAGGTGCATTTTTAATTTTATTACTTAAATCGCATTTTCTCGACGAGCTGAGTACGTTTTCTGAAATGTGCTCCTTTCGTCACTCTGGTTGGGTGCGCACAGTAAAAAGTGCTCCTGGCAGCTAGAGATTGCCGCGTTGACCACTGCGCATGAAGAAATAAGCACCTGCAACGTTTGGTTTAGGTTTTAGGTGCATTTTTAATTTTATTGCTTAAATCGCATTTTCTCGACGAGCTGAGCACGTTTTCTGAAATGTGCTCCTCCCGTCACTCTGGTTGGGTGCGCACAGTAAAAAGTGCTCTTGGCAGCTAGAGAGTGCCGCGTTGACCACTGCGCATGAAGAAATAAGCACCTGCAACGTTTGGTTTAGGTTTTAGGTGCATTTTTACTTTTATTGCTTAAATCGCATTTTCTCGACGAGCTGAGCACGTTTTCTGAAATGTGCTCCTCCCGTCACTCTGGTTGGGTGCGCACAGTAAAAAGTGCTCCTGGCAGCTAGGGAGTGCCGCGTTGACCACTGCGCACGAAGAAATAAGCACCTGCAACGTTTGGTTTAGGTTTTAGGTGCATTTTTAATTTTATTGCTTAAATCGCATTTTCTCGACGAGCTGAGCACGTTTTCTGAAATGTGCTCCTCCCGTCGCTCTGGTTGGGTGCGCACAGTAAAAAGAGCTCCTGGCAGCTAGGGAGTTCCGCGTTGACCACTGCGCACGAAGAAATAAGCACCTGCAATGTTTGGTTTAGGTTTTAGGTGCATTTTTAATTTTATTGCTTAAATCGCATTCTCTCGACGAGCTGAGCACGTTTTCTGAAATGTGCTCCTCCCGTCGCTCTGGTTGGGTGCGCACAGTAAAAAGTGCTCTTGGCAGCTCGGGAGTTCCGCGTTGACCACTGCACATGAAGAAATAAGCACCTGCAACGTTTGGTTTAGGTTTTAGGTGCATTTTTAATTTTATTGCTTAAATCGCATTTTCTCGACGAGCTGAGCACGTTTTCTGAAATGTGCTCCTCCCGTCGCTCTGGTTGGGCGCGCATAGTAAAAAGTGCTCCTGGCAGCTAGAGAGTGCCGCGTTGACCACTGCGCATGAAGAAATAAGCACCTGCAACGTTTGGTTTAGGTTTTAGGTGCATTTTTAATTTTATTGCTAGAATCGCATTCTCTCGACGAGCTGAGCACGTTTTCTGAAATGTGCTCCTCCCGTCGCTCTGGTTGGGTGCACACAGTAAAAAGAGCTCCTGGCAGCTAGGGAGTGCCGCGTTGACCACTGCGCACGAAGAAATAAGCACCTGCAACGTTTGGTTTAGGTTTTAGGTGCATTTTTAATTTTATTGCTTAAATCGCATTCTCTCGACGAGCTGAGCACGTTTTCTGAAATGTGCTCCTCCCGTCGCTCTGGTTGGGTGCGCACAGTAAAAATAGCTCCTGGCAGCTAGGGAGTTCCGCGTTGACCACTGCGCACGAAGAAATAAGCACCTGCAACGTTTGGTTTAGATTTTAGGTGCATTTTTAATTGTATTGCTTAAATCGCATTTTCTCGACGAGCTGAGCACGTTTTCTGAAATGTGCTCCTCCCGTCACTCTGGTTGGGTGCGCACAGTAAAAAGTGCTCTTGGCAGCTAGAGAGTGCCGCGTTGACCACTGCGCATGAAGAAATAAGCACCTGCAACGTTTGGTTTAGGTTTTAGGTGCATTTTTAATTTTATTGCTTAAATCGCATTTTCTCGACGAGCTGAGCACGTTTTCTGAAATGTGCTCCTCCCGTCGCTCTGGTTGGGTGCGCACAGTAAAAAGAGCTCCTGGCAGCTAGGGAGTGCCGCGTTGACCACTGCTCACGTAGAATTAAGCACCTGCAACGTTTGGTTTAGGTTTTAGGTGCATTTTTAATTTTATTGCTTAAATCGCATTCTCTCGACGAGCTGAGCGCGTTTTCTGAAATGTGCTCCTCCCGTCGCTCTAGTTGTGTGCGCGTAGTAAAAAGTCCTCCTGGCAGCTAGAAAGTGCCGCGTTGACCACTGCGCATGAAGAAATAAGCACCTGCAACGTTTGGTTTAGGTTTTAGGTGCATTTTTAATTTTATTGCTTAAATCGCATTTTCTCGACGAGCTGAGCACGTTTTCTGAAATGTGCTCCTCCCGTCACTCTGGTTGGGTGCACACAGTAAAAAGTGCTCCTGGCAGCTGGAGAGTACCGCGTTGACCACTGCGCATGAAGAAATAAGCACCTGCAACGTTTGGTTTAGGTTTTAGGTGCATTTTTAATCTTATTGCTTAAATCGCATTTTCTCGACGAGCTGAGCACGTTTTCTGAAATGTGCTCCTCCCGTCACTCTGGTTGGGTGCGCACAGTAAAAAGTGCTCTTGGCAGCTAGAGAGTGCCGCGTTGACCACTGCGCATGAAGAAATAAGCACCTGCAACGTTTGGTTTAGGTTTTAGGTGCATTTTTAATTTTATTGCTTAAATCGCATTTTCTCGACGAGCTGAACACGTTTTCTGAAATGTGCTCCTCCCGTCGCTCTGGTTGGGCGCGCATAGTAAAAAGTGCTCCTGGCAGCTAGAGAGTGCCGCGTTGACCATTGCGCAAGAAGAAATAAGCACCTGCAACGTTTGGTTTAGGTTTTAGGTGCATTTTTAATTTTATTGCTTAAATCGCATTTTCTCGACAAGCTGAGCACGTTTTCTGAAATGTGCTCCTCCCGTCGCTCTGGTTGGGTGCGCACAGTAAAAAGAGCTCCTGGCAGCTAGGGAGTGCCGAGTTGACCACTGCGCACGAAGAAATAAGCACCTGCAACGTTTGGTTTAGGTTTTAGGTGCATTTTTAATTTTATTGCTTAAATCGCGTTTTCTCGACGAGCTGAGCACGTTTTCTGAAATGTGCTCCTCCCGTTGCTCTGGTTGGGCGCGCATAGTAAAAAGTGCTCCTGGCAGCTAGAGAGTGCCGCGTTGACCACTGCGCATGAAGAAATAAGCACCTGCAACGTTTGGTTTAGGTTTTAGGTGCATTTTTAATTTTATTGCTTAAATCGCATTTTCTCGACGAGCTGAGCACGTTTTCTGAAATGTGCTCCTCCCGTCGCTCTGGTTGGGCGCGCATAGTAAAAAGAGCTCCTGGCAGCTAAAGAGTGCCGCGTTGACCACTGCGTACGAAGAAATAAGCACCTGCAACGTTTGGTTTAGGTTTTAGGTGCATTTTTTATTTTATTGCTTAAATCGCATTCTCTCGACGAGCTGAGCACGTTTTCTGAAATGTGCTCCTCCCGTCGCTCTGGTTGGGTGCGCGTAGTAAAAAGTGCTCCTGGCAGCTAGAGAGTGCCGCGTTGACCACTGCGCATGAAGAAATAAGCACCTGCAACGTTTGGTTTAGGTTTTAGGTGCATTTTTAATCTTATTGCTTAAATCGCATTTTCTCGACGAGCTTAGCACGTTTTCTGAAATGTGCTCCTCCCGTCACTCTGGTTGGGTGCGCACAGTAAAAAGTGCTCTTGGCAGCTAGAGAGTGCCGCGTTGACCACTGCGCATGAAGAAATAAGCACCTGCAACGTTTGGTTTAGGTTTTAGGTGCATGTTTAATTTTATTGCTTAAATCGCATTTTCTCGACGAGCTGAGCACGTTTTCTGAAATGTGCTCCTCCCGTCACTCTGGTTGGGTGCGCACAGTAAAAAGTGCTCCTGGCAGCTAGGGAGTGCCGCGTTGAGCACTGCGCACGAAGAAATAAGCACCTGCAACGTTTGGTTTAGGTTTTAGCTGCATTATTAATTTTATTGCTCAAATCGCATTTTCTCGACGAGCTAAGCACGTTTTCTGAAATGTGCTCCTCCCGTCGCTCTGGTTGGGTGCGCACAGTAAAAAGAGCTCCTGGCAGCTAGGGAGTTCCGCGTTGACCACTGCGCACGAAGAAATAAGCACCTGCAACGTTTGGTTTAGGTTTTAGGTGCATTTTTAATTTTATTGCTTAAATCGCATTCTCTCGACGAGCTGAGCACGTTTTCTGAAATGTGCTCCTCCCGTCGCTCTGGTTGGGTGCGCACAGTAAAAAGTGCTCTTGGCAGCTCGGGAGTGCCGCGTTGACCACTGCGCATGAAGAAATAAGCACCTGCAACGTTTGGTTTAGGTTTTAGGTGCATTTTTAATTTTATTGCTTAAATCGCATTTTCTCGACGAGCTGAGCACGTTTTCTGAAATGTGCTCCTCCCGTCGCTCTGGTTGGGCGCGCATAGTAAAAAGTGCTCCTGGCAGCTAGAGAGTGCCGCGTTGACCACTGCGCATGAAGAAATAAGCACCTGCAACGTTTGGTTTAGGTTTTAGGTGCATTTTTAATTTTATTGCTTAAATCGCATTTTCTCGACGAGCTGAGCACGTTTTCTGAAATGTGCTCCTCCCGTCACTCTGGTTGGGTGCGCACAGTAAAAAGTGCTCCTGGCAGCTAGGGAGTGCCGCGTTGACCACTGCGCACGAAGAAATAAGCACCTGCAACGTTTGGTTTAGGTTTTAGGTGCATTTTTTTATTTTATTGCTTAAATCGCATTCTCTCGACGAGCTGAGCACGTTTTCTGAAATGTGCTCCTCCCGTCGCTCTGGTTGGGTGCGCGTAGTAAAAAGTGCTCCTGGCAGCTAGAGAGTGCCGCGTTGACCACTGCGCATGAAGAAATAAGCACCTGCAACGTTTGGTTTAGGTTTTAGGTGCATTTTTAATCTTATTGCTTAAATCGCATTTTCTCGACGAGCTGAGCACGTTTTCTGAAATGTGCTCCTCCCGTCACTCTGGTTGGGTGCGCACAGTAAAAAGTGCTCTTGGCAGCTAGAGAGCTCCGCGTTGACCACTGCGCATGAAGAAATAAGCACCTGCAACGTTTGGTTTAGGTTTTAGGTGCATTTTTAATTTTATTGCTTAAATCGCATTTTCTCGACGAGCTGAGCACGTTTTCTGAAAAGTGCTCCTCCCGCCACTCTGGTTGGGTGCGCACAGTAAAAAGTGCTCCTGGCAGCTAGAGAGTGCCGCGTTGACCACTGCGCATGAAGAAATAAGCACCTGCAACGTTTGGTTTAGGTTTTAGGTGCATTTTTAATTTTATTGCTTAAATCGCATTTTCTCGACGAGCTGAGCACGTTTTCTGAAATGTGCTCCTCCCGTCACTCTGGTTGGGTGCGCACAGTAAAAAGTGCTCCTGGCAGCTAGGGAGTGCCGCGTTGAGCACTGCGCACGAAGAAATAAGCACCTGCAACGTTTGGTTTAGGTTTTAGGTGCATTTTTAATTTTATTGCTTAAATCGCATTGTCTCGACGAGCTGAGCACGTTTTCTGAAATGTGCTCCTCCCGTCGCTCTGGTTGGGTGCGCAGAGTAAAAAGAGCTCCTGGCAGCTAGGGAGTTCCGCGTTGACCACTGCGCACGAAGAAATAAGCACCTGCAACGTTTGGTTTAGGTTTTAGGTGCATTTTTAATGTTATTGCTTAAATCGCATTCTCTCGACGAGCTGAGCACGTTTTCTGAAATGTGCTCCTCCCGTCGCTCTGGTTGGGTGCGCACAGTAAAAAGTGCTCTTGGCAGCTCGGGAGTGCCGCGTTGACCACTGCGCATGAAGAAAAAGGCACCTGCAACGTTTGGTTTAGGTTTTAGGTGCATTTTTAATTTTATTGCTTAAATCGCATTTTCTCGACGAGCTGAGCACGTTTTCTGAAATGTGCTCCTCCCGTCGCTCTGGTTGGGTGCGCACAGTAAAAAGTGCTCCTGGCAGCTAGAGAGTGCCGCGTTGACCACTGCGCATGAAAAAATAAGCACCTGCAACGTTTCGTTTAGGTTTTAGGTGCATTTTTTATATTATTGCTTAAATCGCATTCTCTCGACGAGCTGAGCACGTTTTCTGAAATGTGCTCCTCCCGTCGCTCTGGTTGGGTGCGCATAGTAAAAAGTGCTCTTGGCAGCTAGGGAGTGCCGCGTTGACCACTGCGCATGAAGAAATAAGCACCTGCAACGTTTGGTTTAGGTTTTAGGAGCATTTTTAATTTTATTGCTTAAATCGCATTTTCTCGACGAGCTGAGCACGTTTTCTGAAATGTGCTCCTCCCGTCACTCTGGTTGGGTGCGCACAGTAAAAAGTGCTCCTGGCAGCTAGAGAGTGCCGCGTTGACCACTGCGCATGAAAAAATAAGCACCTGCAACGTTTCGTTTAGGTTTTAGGTGCATTTTTTATATTATTGCTTAAATCGCATTCTCTCGACGAGCTGAGCACGTTTTCTGAAATGTGCTCCTCCCGTCGCTCTGGTTGGGTGCGCATAGTAAAAAGTGCTCTTGGCAGCTAGGGAGTGCCGCGTTGACCACTGCACATGAAGAAATAAGCACCTGCAACGTTTGGTTTAGGTTTTAGGTGCATTTTTAATTTTATTGCTTAAATCGCATTTTCTTGACGAGCTGAGCACGTTTTCTGAAATGTGCTCCTCCCGTCACTCTGGTTGGGTGCGCACAGTAAAAAGTGCCCCTGGCAGCTAGGGAGTGCCGCGTTGAGCACTACGCACGAAGAAATAAGCACCTGCAACGTTTGGTTTAGGTTTTAGCTGCATTATTAATTTTATTGCTTAAATCGCATTTTCTCGACGAGCTAAGCACGTTTTCTGAAATGTGCTCCTCCCGTCGCTCTGGTTGGGTGCGCACAGTAAAAAGAGCTCCTGGCAGCTAGGGAGTTCCGCGTTGACCACTGCGCACGAAGAAATAAGCACCTGCAACGTTTGGTTTAGGTTTTAGGTGCATTTTTAATTTTATTGCTTAAATCGCATTCTCTCGACGAGCTGAGCACGTTTTCTGAAATGTGCTCCTCCCGTCGCTCTGGTTGGGTGCGCACAGTAAAAAGTGCTCCTGGCAGCTCGGGAGTGCCGCGTTGACCACTGCGCATGAAGAAATAAGCACCTGCAACGTTTGGTTTAGGTTTTAGGTGCATTTTTAATTTTATTGCTTAAATCGCATTTTCTCGACGAGCTGAGCACGTTTTCTGAAATGTGCTCCTCCCGCCGCTCTGGTTGGGCGCGCATAGTAAAAAGTGCTCCTGGCAGCTAGAGAGTGCCGCGTTGACCACTGCGCATGAAGAAATAAGCACCTGCAACGTTTGGTTTAGGTTTTAGGTGCATTTTTAATTTTATTGCTTAAATCGCATTTTCTCGACGAGCTGAGCACGTTTTCTGAAATGTGCTCCTCCCGTCACTCTGGTTGGGTGCGCACAGTAAAAAGTGCTCCTGGCAGCTAGGGAGTGCCGCGTTGATCACTGCGCACGAAGAAATAAGCACCTGCAACGTTTGGTTTAGGTTTTAGGTGCATTTTTTTATTTTATTGCTTAAATCGCATTCTCTCGACGAGCTGAGCACGTTTTCTGAAATGTGCTCCTCCCGTCGCTCTGGTTGGGTGCGCGTAGTAAAAAGTGCTCCTGGCAGCTAGAGAGTGCCGCGTTGACCACTGCGCATGAAGAAATAAGCACCTGCAACGTTTGGTTTAGGTTTTAGGTGCATTTTTAATCTTATTGCTTAAATCGCATTTTCTCGACGAGCTGAGCACGTTTTCTGAAATGTGCTCCTCCCGTCACTCTGGTTGGGTGCGCACAGTAAAAAGTGCTCTTGGCAGCTAGAGAGCTCCGCGTTGACCACTGCGCATGAAGAAATAAGCACCTGCAACGTTTGGTTTAGGTTTTAGGTGCATTTTTAATTTTATTGCTTAAATCGCATTTTCTCGACGAGCTGAGCACGTTTTCTGAAATGTGCTCCTCCCGCCACTCTGGTTGGGTGCGCACAGTAAAAAGTGCTCCTGGCAGCTCGGGAGTGCCGCGTTGACCACTGCGCACGAAGAATTAAGGACCTGCAACGTTTGGTTTAGGTTTTAGGTGCTTTTTTTATTTTATTGCTTAAATCGCATTCTCTCGACGAGCTGAGCACGTTTTCTGAAATGTGCTCCTCCCGTCGCTCTGGTTGGGTGCGCGTAGTAAAAAGTGCTCCTGGCAGCTGGAGAGTGCCGCGTCGACCACTGCGCATGAAGAAATAAGCACCTGCAACGTTTGGTTTAGGTTTTAGGTGCATTTTTAATCTTATTGCTTAAATCGCATTTTCTCGACGAGCTGAGCACGTTTTCTGAAATGTGCTCCTCCCGTCACTCTGGTTGGGTGCGCACAGTAAAAAGTGCTCTTGGCAGCTAGAGAGTGCCGCGTTGACCACTGCGCATGAAGAAATAAGCACCTGCAACGTTTGGTTTAGGTTTTAGGTGCATTTTTAATTTTATTGCTTAAATCGCATTTTCTCGACGAGCTGAGCACGTTTTCTGAAATGTGCTCCTCCCGTCACTCTGGTTGGGTGCGCACAGTAAAAAGTGCTCCTGGCAGCTAGGGAGTGCCGCGTTGAGCACTGCGCACGAAGAAATAAGCACCTGCAACGTTTGGTTTAGGTTTTAGGTGCATTTTTAATTTTATTGCTTAAATCGCATTTTCTCGACGAGCTGAGCACGTTTTCTGAAATGTGCTCCTCCCGTCGCTCTGGTTGGGTGCGCACAGTAAAAAGAGCTCCTGGCAGCTAGGGAGTTCCGCGTTGACCACTGCGCACGAAGAAATAAGCACCTGCAATGTTTGGTTTAGGTTTTAGGTGCATTTTTAATTTTATTGCTTAAATCGCATTCTCTCGACGAGCTGAGCACGTTTTCTGAAATGTGCTCCTCCCGTCGCTCTGGTTGGGTGCGCACAGTAAAAAGTGCTCTTGGCAGCTCGGGAGTGCCGCGTTGACGACTGCACATGAAGAAATAAGCACCTGCAACGTTTGGTTTAGGTTTTAGGTGCATTTTTAATTTTATTGCTTAAATCGCATTTTCTCGACGAGCTGAGCACGTTTTCTGAAATGTGCTCCTCCCGTCGCTCTGGTTGGGTGCGCATAGTAAAAAGTGCTCCTGGCAGCTAGAGAGTGCCGCGTTGACCACTGCGCATGAAGAAATAAGCACCTGCAACGTTTGGTTTAGGTTTTAGGTGCATTTTTAATTTTATTGCTTAAATCGCATTTTCTCGACAAGCTGAGCACGTTTTATGAAATGTGCTCCTCCCGTCGCTCTGGTTGGGTGCGCACAGTAAAAAGAGCTCCTGGCAGCTAGGGAGTGCCGCGTTGACCACTGCGCACGAAGAAATAAGCACCTGCAACGTTTGGTTTAGGTTTTAGGTGCATTTTTAATTTTATTGCTTAAATCGCATTCTCTTGACGAGCTGAGCACGTTTTCTGAAATGTGCTCCTCCCGTCGCTCTGGTTGGGTGCGCGTAGTAAAAAGTGCTCTTGGCAGGTAGAGAGTGCCGCGTTGACCACTGCGCATGAAGAAATTAGCACCTGCAACGTTTGGTTTAGCTTTTAGGTGCATTTTTAATTTTATTGCTTAAATCGCATTTTCTCGACGAGCTGAGCACGTTTTCTGAAATGTGCTCCTCCCGTCACTCTGGTTGGGTGCGCATAGTAAAAAGTGCTCTTGGCAGCTAGAGAGTGCCGCGTTGACCACTGCACTTGAAGAAATAACCACCTGCAACGTTTGGTTTAGGTTTTGGGTGCATTTTTAATTTTATTGCTTAAATCGCATTTTCTCGACGAGCTGAGCACGTTTTCTGAAATGTGCTCCTCCCGTCACTCTGGTTGGGTGCGCATAGTAAAAAGTGCTCTTGGCAGCTAGGGAGTGCCGCGTTGACCACTGCACATGAAGAAATAAGCACCTGCAACGTTTGGTTTAGGTTTTAGGTGCATTTTTAATTTTATTGCTTAAATCGCATTTTCTCGACGAGCTGAGCACGTTTTCTGAAATGTGCTCCTCCCGTCACTCTGGTTGGGTGCGCACAGTAAAAAGTGCTCTTGGCAGCTAGAGAGTGTCGCGTTGACCACTGCGCACGAAGAAATAACCACCTGCAACGTTTGGTTTAGGTTTTAGGTGCATTTTTAATTTTATTACTTAAATCGCATTTTCTCGACGAGCTGAGTACGTTTTCTGAAATGCGCTCCTTTCGTCACTCTGGTTGGGTGCGCACAGTAAAAAGTGCTCCTGGCAGCTAGGGAGTGCCGCGTTGACCACTGCGCACGAAGAAATAAGCACCTGCAACGTTTGGTTTAGGTTTTAGGTGCATTTTTAATTTTATTTTTTAAATCGCATTTTCTCGACGAGCTGAGCACGTTTTCTGAAATGTGCTCCTCCCGTCGCTCTGGTTGGGTGCGCACAGTAAAAAGAGCTCCTGGCAGCTAGGGAGTGCCGCGTTGACCACTGCGCACGAAGAAATAAGCACCTGCAACGTTTGGTTTAGGTTTTAGGTGCATTTTTTATTTTATTGCTTGAATCGCATTCTCTCGACGAGCTGAGCACGTTTTCTGAAATGTGCTCCTCCCGTCGCTCTGGTTGGGTGCACACAGTAAAAAGAGCTCCTGGCAGCTAGGGAGTGCCGCGTTGACCACTGCGCACGAAGAAATAAGCACCTGCAACGTTTGGTTTAGGTTTTAGGTGCATTTTTTATTTTATTGCTTAAATCGCATTCTCTCGACGAGCTGAGCACGTTTTCTGAAATGTGCTCCTCCCGTCGCTCTGGTTGGGTGCGCGTAGTAAAAAGTGCTCCTGGCAGCTAGAGAGTGCCGCGTTGACCACTGCGCATGAAGAAATAAGCACCTGCAACGTTTGGTTTAGGTTTTAGGTGCATTTTTAATTTTATTGCTTAAATCGCATTTTCTCGACGAGCTGAGCACGTTTTCTGAAATGTGCTCCTCCCGTCGCTCTGGTTGGGTGCGCACAGTAAAAAGAGCTCCTGGCAGCTAGGGAGTGCCGCGTTGAGCACTGCGCACGAAGAAATAAGCAGCTGCAACGTTTGGTTTAGGTTTTAGGTGCATTTTTAATTTTATTGCTTAAATCGCATTTTCTCGACGAGCTGAGCACGTTTTCTGAAATGTGCTCCTACCGTCACTCTGGTTGGGTGCGCACAGTAAAAAGTGCTCCTGGCAGCTAGGGAGTGCCGCGTTGACCACTGCGCACGAAGAAATAAGCACCTGCAACGTTTGGTTTAGGTTTTAGGTGCATTTTTAATTTTATTTTTTAAATCGCATTTTCTCGACGAGCTGAGCACGTTTTCTGAAATGTGCTCCTCCCGTCGCTCTGGTTGGGTGCGCACAGTAAAAAGAGCTCCTGGCAGCTAGGGAGTGCCGCGTTGACCACTGCGCATGAAGAAATAAGCACCTGCAACGTTTGGTTTAGGTTTTAGGTGCATTTTTAATTTTATTGCTTAAATCGCATTTTCTCGACAAGCTGAGCACGTTTTATGAAATGTGCTCCTCCCGTCGCTCTGGTTGGGTGCGCACAGTAAAAAGAGCTCCTGGCAGCTAGGGAGTGCCGCGTTGACCACTGCGCAAGAAGAAATAAGCACCTGCAACGTTTGGTTTAGGTTTTAGGTGCATTTTTAATTTTATTGCTTAAATCGCATTCTCTTGACGAGCTGAGCACGTTTTCTGAAATGTGCTCCTCCCGTCGCTCTGGTTGGGTGCGCGTAGTAAAAAGTGCTCCTGGCAGCTAGAGAGTGCCGCGTTGACCACTGCGCATGAAGAAATTAGCACCTGCAACGTTTGGTTTAGCTTTTAGGTGCATTTTTAATTTTATTGCTTAAATCGCATTTTCTCGACGAGCTGAGCACGTTTTCTGAAATGTGCTCCTCCCGTCACTCTGGTTGGGTGCGCATAGTAAAAAGTGCTCTTGGCAGCTAGAGAGTGCCGCGTTGACCACTGCGCTTGAAGAAATAACCACCTGCAACGTTTGGTTTAGGTTTTGGGTGCATTTTTAATTTTATTGCTTAAATCGCATTTTCTCGACGAGCTGAGCACGTTTTCTGAAATGTGCTCCTCCCGTCACTCTGGTTGGGTGCGCATAGTAAAAAGTGCTCTTGGCAGCTAGGGAGTGCCGCGTTGACCACTGCTCATGAAGAAATAAGCACCTGCAACGTTTGGTTTAGGTTTTAGGTGCATTTTTATTTTTATTGCTTAAATCGCATTTTCTCGACGAGCTGAGCACGTTTTCTGAAATGTGGTCCTCCCGTCGCTCTGGTTGGGTGCGCACAGTAAAAAGAGCTCCTGGCAGCTAGGGAGTGCCGCGTTGACCACTGCGCACGTAGAAATAAGCACCTGCAACGTTTGGTTTAGGTTTTAGGTGCATTTTTAATTTTATTGCTTAAATCGCATTCTCTCGACGAGCTGAGCACGTTTTCTGAAATGTGCTCCTCCCGTCGCTCTGGTTGGGTGCGCACAGTAAAAAGTGCTCTTGGCAGCTCGGGAGTGCCGCGTTGACCACTGCGCATGAAGAAAAAGGCACCTGCAACGTTTGGTTTAGGTTTTAGGTGCATTTTTAATTTTATTGCTTAAATCGCATTTTCTCGACGAGCTGAGCACGTTTTCTGAAATGTGCTCCTCCCGTCGCTCTGGTTGGGTGCGCACAGTAAAAAGAGCTCCTGGCAGCTAGGGAGTGCCGCGTTGACCACTGCGCACGAAGAAATAAGCACCTGCAACGTTTGGTTTAGGTTTTAGGTGCATTTTTAATTTTATTGCTTAAATCGCATTCTCTCGACGAGCTGAGCACGTTTTCTGAAATGTGCTCCTCCCGTCGCTCTGGTTGGGTGCGCGTAGTAAAAAGTGCTCCTGGCAGCTAGAGAGTGCCGCGTTGACCACTGCGCATGAAGAAATAAGCACCTGCAACGTTTGGTTTAGGTTTTAGGAGCATTTTTAATTTTATTGCTTAAATCGCATTTTCTCGACTAGCTGAGCACGTTTTCTGAAATGTGCTCCTCCCGTCACTCTGGTTGGGTCCGCACAGTAAAAAGTGCTCCTGGCAGCTAGAGAGTGCCGCGTTGACCACTGCGCATGAAAAAATAAGCACCTGCAACGTTTCGTTTAGGTTTTAGGTGCATTTTTTATATTATTGCTTAAATCGCATTCTCTCGACGAGCTGAGCACGTTTTCTGAAATGTGCTCCTCCCGTCGCTCTGGTTGGGTGCGCACAGTAAAAAGTGCTCCTGGCAGCTAGGGAGTGCCGCGTTGAGCACTGCGCACGAAGAAATAAGCACCTGCAACGTTTGGTTTAGGTTTTAGCTGCATTATTAATTTTATTGCTCAAATCGCATTTTCTCGACGAGCTAAGCACGTTTTCTGAAATGTGCTCCTCCCGTCGCTCTGGTTGGGTGCGCACAGTAAAAAGAGCTCCTGGCAGCTAGGGAGTTCCGCGTTGACCACTGCGCACGAAGAAATAAGCACCTGCAACGTTTGGTTTAGGTTTTAGGTGCATTTTTAATTTTATTGCTTAAATCGCATTCTCTCGACGAGCTGAGCACGTTTTCTGAAATGTGCTCCTCCCGTCGCTCTGGTTGGGTGCGCACAGTAAAAAGTGCTCTTGGCAGCTCGGGAGTGCCGCGTTGACCACTGCGCATGAAGAAATAAGCACCTGCAACGTTTGGTTTAGGTTTTAGGTGCATTTTTAATTTTATTGCTTAAATCGCATTTTCTCGACGAGCTGAGCACGTTTTCTGAAATGTGCTCCTCCCGTCGCTCTGGTTGGGCGCGCATAGTAAAAAGTGCTCCTGGCAGCTAGAGAGTGCCGCGTTGACCACTGCGCATGAAGAAATAAGCACCTGCAACGTTTGGTTTAGGTTTTAGGTGCATTTTTAATTTTATTGCTTAAATCGCATTTTCTCGACGAGCTGAGCACGTTTTCTGAAATGTGCTCCTCCCGTCACTCTGGTTGGGTGCGCACAGTAAAAAGTGCTCCTGGCAGCTAGGGAGTGCCGCGTTGACCACTGCGCACGAAGAAATAAGCACCTGCAACGTTTGGTTTAGGTTTTAGGTGCATTTTTTTATTTTATTGCTTAAATCGCATTCTCTCGACGAGCTGAGCACGTTTTCTGAAATGTGCTCCTCCCGTCGCTCTGGTTGGGTGCGCGTAGTAAAAAGTGCTCCTGGCAGCTAGAGAGTGCCGCGTTGACCACTGCGCATGAAGAAATAAGCACCTGCAACGTTTGGTTTAGGTTTTAGGTGCATTTTTAATCTTATTGCTTAAATCGCATTTTCTCGACGAGCTGAGCACGTTTTCTGAAATGTGCTCCTCCCGTCACTCTGGTTGGGTGCGCACAGTAAAAAGTGCTCTTGGCAGCTAGAGAGCTCCGCGTTGACCACTGCGCATGAAGAAATAAGCACCTGCAACGTTTGGTTTAGGTTTTAGGTGCATTTTTAATTTTATTGCTTAAATCGCATTTTCTCGACGAGCTGAGCACGTTTTCTGAAAAGTGCTCCTCCCGCCACTCTGGTTGGGTGCGCACAGTAAAAAGTGCTCCTGGCAGCTAGAGAGTGCCGCGTTGACCACTGCGCATGAAGAAATAAGCACCTGCAACGTTTGGTTTAGGTTTTAGGTGCATTTTTAATTTTATTGCTTAAATCGCATTTTCTCGACGAGCTGAGCACGTTTTCTGAAATGTGCTCCTCCCGTCACTCTGGTTGGGTGCGCACAGTAAAAAGTGCTCCTGGCAGCTAGGGAGTGCCGCGTTGAGCACTGCGCACGAAGAAATAAGCACCTGCAACGTTTGGTTTAGGTTTTAGGTGCATTTTTAATTTTATTGCTTAAATCGCATTGTCTCGACGAGCTGAGCACGTTTTCTGAAATGTGCTCCTCCCGTCGCTCTGGTTGGGTGCGCAGAGTAAAAAGAGCTCCTGGCAGCTAGGGAGTTCCGCGTTGACCACTGCGCACGAAGAAATAAGCACCTGCAACGTTTGGTTTAGGTTTTAGGTGCATTTTTAATGTTATTGCTTAAATCGCATTCTCTCGACGAGCTGAGCACGTTTTCTGAAATGTGCTCCTCCCGTCGCTCTGGTTGGGTGCGCACAGTAAAAAGTGCTCTTGGCAGCTCGGGAGTGCCGCGTTGACCACTGCGCATGAAGAAAAAGGCACCTGCAACGTTTGGTTTAGGTTTTAGGTGCATTTTTAATTTTATTGCTTAAATCGCATTTTCTCGACGAGCTGAGCACGTTTTCTGAAATGTGCTCCTCCCGTCGCTCTGGTTGGGTGCGCACAGTAAAAAGTGCTCCTGGCAGCTAGAGAGTGCCGCGTTGACCACTGCGCATGAAAAAATAAGCACCTGCAACGTTTCGTTTAGGTTTTAGGTGCATTTTTTATATTATTGCTTAAATCGCATTCTCTCGACGAGCTGAGCACGTTTTCTGAAATGTGCTCCTCCCGTCGCTCTGGTTGGGTGCGCATAGTAAAAAGTGCTCTTGGCAGCTAGGGAGTGCCGCGTTGACCACTGCGCATGAAGAAATAAGCACCTGCAACGTTTGGTTTAGGTTTTAGGAGCATTTTTAATTTTATTGCTTAAATCGCATTTTCTCGACGAGCTGAGCACGTTTTCTGAAATGTGCTCCTCCCGTCACTCTGGTTGGGTGCGCACAGTAAAAAGTGCTCCTGGCAGCTAGAGAGTGCCGCGTTGACCACTGCGCATGAAAAAATAAGCACCTGCAACGTTTCGTTTAGGTTTTAGGTGCATTTTTTATATTATTGCTTAAATCGCATTCTCTCGACGAGCTGAGCACGTTTTCTGAAATGTGCTCCTCCCGTCGCTCTGGTTGGGTGCGCATAGTAAAAAGTGCTCTTGGCAGCTAGGGAGTGCCGCGTTGACCACTGCACATGAAGAAATAAGCACCTGCAACGTTTGGTTTAGGTTTTAGGTGCATTTTTAATTTTATTGCTTAAATCGCATTTTCTTGACGAGCTGAGCACGTTTTCTGAAATGTGCTCCTCCCGTCACTCTGGTTGGGTGCGCACAGTAAAAAGTGCCCCTGGCAGCTAGGGAGTGCCGCGTTGAGCACTACGCACGAAGAAATAAGCACCTGCAACGTTTGGTTTAGGTTTTAGCTGCATTATTAATTTTATTGCTTAAATCGCATTTTCTCGACGAGCTAAGCACGTTTTCTGAAATGTGCTCCTCCCGTCGCTCTGGTTGGGTGCGCACAGTAAAAAGAGCTCCTGGCAGCTAGGGAGTTCCGCGTTGACCACTGCGCACGAAGAAATAAGCACCTGCAACGTTTGGTTTAGGTTTTAGGTGCATTTTTAATTTTATTGCTTAAATCGCATTCTCTCGACGAGCTGAGCACGTTTTCTGAAATGTGCTCCTCCCGTCGCTCTGGTTGGGTGCGCACAGTAAAAAGTGCTCCTGGCAGCTCGGGAGTGCCGCGTTGACCACTGCGCATGAAGAAATAAGCACCTGCAACGTTTGGTTTAGGTTTTAGGTGCATTTTTAATTTTATTGCTTAAATCGCATTTTCTCGACGAGCTGAGCACGTTTTCTGAAATGTGCTCCTCCCGCCGCTCTGGTTGGGCGCGCATAGTAAAAAGTGCTCCTGGCAGCTAGAGAGTGCCGCGTTGACCACTGCGCATGAAGAAATAAGCACCTGCAACGTTTGGTTTAGGTTTTAGGTGCATTTTTAATTTTATTGCTTAAATCGCATTTTCTCGACGAGCTGAGCACGTTTTCTGAAATGTGCTCCTCCCGTCACTCTGGTTGGGTGCGCACAGTAAAAAGTGCTCCTGGCAGCTAGGGAGTGCCGCGTTGATCACTGCGCACGAAGAAATAAGCACCTGCAACGTTTGGTTTAGGTTTTAGGTGCATTTTTTTATTTTATTGCTTAAATCGCATTCTCTCGACGAGCTGAGCACGTTTTCTGAAATGTGCTCCTCCCGTCGCTCTGGTTGGGTGCGCGTAGTAAAAAGTGCTCCTGGCAGCTAGAGAGTGCCGCGTTGACCACTGCGCATGAAGAAATAAGCACCTGCAACGTTTGGTTTAGGTTTTAGGTGCATTTTTAATCTTATTGCTTAAATCGCATTTTCTCGACGAGCTGAGCACGTTTTCTGAAATGTGCTCCTCCCGTCACTCTGGTTGGGTGCGCACAGTAAAAAGTGCTCTTGGCAGCTAGAGAGCTCCGCGTTGACCACTGCGCATGAAGAAATAAGCACCTGCAACGTTTGGTTTAGGTTTTAGGTGCATTTTTAATTTTATTGCTTAAATCGCATTTTCTCGACGAGCTGAGCACGTTTTCTGAAATGTGCTCCTCCCGCCACTCTGGTTGGGTGCGCACAGTAAAAAGTGCTCCTGGCAGCTCGGGAGTGCCGCGTTGACCACTGCGCACGAAGAATTAAGGACCTGCAACGTTTGGTTTAGGTTTTAGGTGCTTTTTTTATTTTATTGCTTAAATCGCATTCTCTCGACGAGCTGAGCACGTTTTCTGAAATGTGCTCCTCCCGTCGCTCTGGTTGGGTGCGCGTAGTAAAAAGTGCTCCTGGCAGCTGGAGAGTGCCGCGTCGACCACTGCGCATGAAGAAATAAGCACCTGCAACGTTTGGTTTAGGTTTTAGGTGCATTTTTAATCTTATTGCTTAAATCGCATTTTCTCGACGAGCTGAGCACGTTTTCTGAAATGTGCTCCTCCCGTCACTCTGGTTGGGTGCGCACAGTAAAAAGTGCTCTTGGCAGCTAGAGAGTGCCGCGTTGACCACTGCGCATGAAGAAATAAGCACCTGCAACGTTTGGTTTAGGTTTTAGGTGCATTTTTAATTTTATTGCTTAAATCGCATTTTCTCGACGAGCTGAGCACGTTTTCTGAAATGTGCTCCTCCCGTCACTCTGGTTGGGTGCGCACAGTAAAAAGTGCTCCTGGCAGCTAGGGAGTGCCGCGTTGAGCACTGCGCACGAAGAAATAAGCACCTGCAACGTTTGGTTTAGGTTTTAGGTGCATTTTTAATTTTATTGCTTAAATCGCATTTTCTCGACGAGCTGAGCACGTTTTCTGAAATGTGCTCCTCCCGTCGCTCTGGTTGGGTGCGCACAGTAAAAAGAGCTCCTGGCAGCTAGGGAGTTCCGCGTTGACCACTGCGCACGAAGAAATAAGCACCTGCAATGTTTGGTTTAGGTTTTAGGTGCATTTTTAATTTTATTGCTTAAATCGCATTCTCTCGACGAGCTGAGCACGTTTTCTGAAATGTGCTCCTCCCGTCGCTCTGGTTGGGTGCGCACAGTAAAAAGTGCTCTTGGCAGCTCGGGAGTGCCGCGTTGACGACTGCACATGAAGAAATAAGCACCTGCAACGTTTGGTTTAGGTTTTAGGTGCATTTTTAATTTTATTGCTTAAATCGCATTTTCTCGACGAGCTGAGCACGTTTTCTGAAATGTGCTCCTCCCGTCGCTCTGGTTGGGTGCGCATAGTAAAAAGTGCTCCTGGCAGCTAGAGAGTGCCGCGTTGACCACTGCGCATGAAGAAATAAGCACCTGCAACGTTTGGTTTAGGTTTTAGGTGCATTTTTAATTTTATTGCTTAAATCGCATTTTCTCGACAAGCTGAGCACGTTTTATGAAATGTGCTCCTCCCGTCGCTCTGGTTGGGTGCGCACAGTAAAAAGAGCTCCTGGCAGCTAGGGAGTGCCGCGTTGACCACTGCGCACGAAGAAATAAGCACCTGCAACGTTTGGTTTAGGTTTTAGGTGCATTTTTAATTTTATTGCTTAAATCGCATTCTCTTGACGAGCTGAGCACGTTTTCTGAAATGTGCTCCTCCCGTCGCTCTGGTTGGGTGCGCGTAGTAAAAAGTGCTCTTGGCAGGTAGAGAGTGCCGCGTTGACCACTGCGCATGAAGAAATTAGCACCTGCAACGTTTGGTTTAGCTTTTAGGTGCATTTTTAATTTTATTGCTTAAATCGCATTTTCTCGACGAGCTGAGCACGTTTTCTGAAATGTGCTCCTCCCGTCACTCTGGTTGGGTGCGCATAGTAAAAAGTGCTCTTGGCAGCTAGAGAGTGCCGCGTTGACCACTGCACTTGAAGAAATAACCACCTGCAACGTTTGGTTTAGGTTTTGGGTGCATTTTTAATTTTATTGCTTAAATCGCATTTTCTCGACGAGCTGAGCACGTTTTCTGAAATGTGCTCCTCCCGTCACTCTGGTTGGGTGCGCATAGTAAAAAGTGCTCTTGGCAGCTAGGGAGTGCCGCGTTGACCACTGCACATGAAGAAATAAGCACCTGCAACGTTTGGTTTAGGTTTTAGGTGCATTTTTAATTTTATTGCTTAAATCGCATTTTCTCGACGAGCTGAGCACGTTTTCTGAAATGTGCTCCTCCCGTCACTCTGGTTGGGTGCGCACAGTAAAAAGTGCTCTTGGCAGCTAGAGAGTGTCGCGTTGACCACTGCGCACGAAGAAATAACCACCTGCAACGTTTGGTTTAGGTTTTAGGTGCATTTTTAATTTTATTACTTAAATCGCATTTTCTCGACGAGCTGAGTACGTTTTCTGAAATGCGCTCCTTTCGTCACTCTGGTTGGGTGCGCACAGTAAAAAGTGCTCCTGGCAGCTAGGGAGTGCCGCGTTGACCACTGCGCACGAAGAAATAAGCACCTGCAACGTTTGGTTTAGGTTTTAGGTGCATTTTTAATTTTATTTTTTAAATCGCATTTTCTCGACGAGCTGAGCACGTTTTCTGAAATGTGCTCCTCCCGTCGCTCTGGTTGGGTGCGCACAGTAAAAAGAGCTCCTGGCAGCTAGGGAGTGCCGCGTTGACCACTGCGCACGAAGAAATAAGCACCTGCAACGTTTGGTTTAGGTTTTAGGTGCATTTTTTATTTTATTGCTTGAATCGCATTCTCTCGACGAGCTGAGCACGTTTTCTGAAATGTGCTCCTCCCGTCGCTCTGGTTGGGTGCACACAGTAAAAAGAGCTCCTGGCAGCTAGGGAGTGCCGCGTTGACCACTGCGCACGAAGAAATAAGCACCTGCAACGTTTGGTTTAGGTTTTAGGTGCATTTTTTATTTTATTGCTTAAATCGCATTCTCTCGACGAGCTGAGCACGTTTTCTGAAATGTGCTCCTCCCGTCGCTCTGGTTGGGTGCGCGTAGTAAAAAGTGCTCCTGGCAGCTAGAGAGTGCCGCGTTGACCACTGCGCATGAAGAAATAAGCACCTGCAACGTTTGGTTTAGGTTTTAGGTGCATTTTTAATTTTATTGCTTAAATCGCATTTTCTCGACGAGCTGAGCACGTTTTCTGAAATGTGCTCCTCCCGTCGCTCTGGTTGGGTGCGCACAGTAAAAAGAGCTCCTGGCAGCTAGGGAGTGCCGCGTTGAGCACTGCGCACGAAGAAATAAGCAGCTGCAACGTTTGGTTTAGGTTTTAGGTGCATTTTTAATTTTATTGCTTAAATCGCATTTTCTCGACGAGCTGAGCACGTTTTCTGAAATGTGCTCCTACCGTCACTCTGGTTGGGTGCGCACAGTAAAAAGTGCTCCTGGCAGCTAGGGAGTGCCGCGTTGACCACTGCGCACGAAGAAATAAGCACCTGCAACGTTTGGTTTAGGTTTTAGGTGCATTTTTAATTTTATTTTTTAAATCGCATTTTCTCGACGAGCTGAGCACGTTTTCTGAAATGTGCTCCTCCCGTCGCTCTGGTTGGGTGCGCACAGTAAAAAGAGCTCCTGGCAGCTAGGGAGTGCCGCGTTGACCACTGCGCATGAAGAAATAAGCACCTGCAACGTTTGGTTTAGGTTTTAGGTGCATTTTTAATTTTATTGCTTAAATCGCATTTTCTCGACAAGCTGAGCACGTTTTATGAAATGTGCTCCTCCCGTCGCTCTGGTTGGGTGCGCACAGTAAAAAGAGCTCCTGGCAGCTAGGGAGTGCCGCGTTGACCACTGCGCAAGAAGAAATAAGCACCTGCAACGTTTGGTTTAGGTTTTAGGTGCATTTTTAATTTTATTGCTTAAATCGCATTCTCTTGACGAGCTGAGCACGTTTTCTGAAATGTGCTCCTCCCGTCGCTCTGGTTGGGTGCGCGTAGTAAAAAGTGCTCCTGGCAGCTAGAGAGTGCCGCGTTGACCACTGCGCATGAAGAAATTAGCACCTGCAACGTTTGGTTTAGCTTTTAGGTGCATTTTTAATTTTATTGCTTAAATCGCATTTTCTCGACGAGCTGAGCACGTTTTCTGAAATGTGCTCCTCCCGTCACTCTGGTTGGGTGCGCATAGTAAAAAGTGCTCTTGGCAGCTAGAGAGTGCCGCGTTGACCACTGCGCTTGAAGAAATAACCACCTGCAACGTTTGGTTTAGGTTTTGGGTGCATTTTTAATTTTATTGCTTAAATCGCATTTTCTCGACGAGCTGAGCACGTTTTCTGAAATGTGCTCCTCCCGTCACTCTGGTTGGGTGCGCATAGTAAAAAGTGCTCTTGGCAGCTAGGGAGTGCCGCGTTGACCACTGCTCATGAAGAAATAAGCACCTGCAACGTTTGGTTTAGGTTTTAGGTGCATTTTTATTTTTATTGCTTAAATCGCATTTTCTCGACGAGCTGAGCACGTTTTCTGAAATGTGGTCCTCCCGTCGCTCTGGTTGGGTGCGCACAGTAAAAAGAGCTCCTGGCAGCTAGGGAGTGCCGCGTTGACCACTGCGCACGTAGAAATAAGCACCTGCAACGTTTGGTTTAGGTTTTAGGTGCATTTTTAATTTTATTGCTTAAATCGCATTCTCTCGACGAGCTGAGCACGTTTTCTGAAATGTGCTCCTCCCGTCGCTCTGGTTGGGTGCGCACAGTAAAAAGTGCTCTTGGCAGCTCGGGAGTGCCGCGTTGACCACTGCGCATGAAGAAAAAGGCACCTGCAACGTTTGGTTTAGGTTTTAGGTGCATTTTTAATTTTATTGCTTAAATCGCATTTTCTCGACGAGCTGAGCACGTTTTCTGAAATGTGCTCCTCCCGTCGCTCTGGTTGGGTGCGCACAGTAAAAAGAGCTCCTGGCAGCTAGGGAGTGCCGCGTTGACCACTGCGCACGAAGAAATAAGCACCTGCAACGTTTGGTTTAGGTTTTAGGTGCATTTTTAATTTTATTGCTTAAATCGCATTCTCTCGACGAGCTGAGCACGTTTTCTGAAATGTGCTCCTCCCGTCGCTCTGGTTGGGTGCGCGTAGTAAAAAGTGCTCCTGGCAGCTAGAGAGTGCCGCGTTGACCACTGCGCATGAAGAAATAAGCACCTGCAACGTTTGGTTTAGGTTTTAGGAGCATTTTTAATTTTATTGCTTAAATCGCATTTTCTCGACTAGCTGAGCACGTTTTCTGAAATGTGCTCCTCCCGTCACTCTGGTTGGGTCCGCACAGTAAAAAGTGCTCCTGGCAGCTAGAGAGTGCCGCGTTGACCACTGCGCATGAAAAAATAAGCACCTGCAACGTTTCGTTTAGGTTTTAGGTGCATTTTTTATATTATTGCTTAAATCGCATTCTCTCGACGAGCTGAGCACGTTTTCTGAAATGTGCTCCTCCCGTCGCTCTGGTTGGGTGCGCACAGTAAAAAGTGCTCCTGGCAGCTAGGGAGTGCCGCGTTGAGCACTGCGCACGAAGAAATAAGCACCTGCAACGTTTGGTTTAGGTTTTAGCTGCATTATTAATTTTATTGCTCAAATCGCATTTTCTCGACGAGCTAAGCACGTTTTCTGAAATGTGCTCCTCCCGTCGCTCTGGTTGGGTGCGCACAGTAAAAAGAGCTCCTGGCAGCTAGGGAGTTCCGCGTTGACCACTGCGCACGAAGAAATAAGCACCTGCAACGTTTGGTTTAGGTTTTAGGTGCATTTTTAATTTTATTGCTTAAATCGCATTCTCTCGACGAGCTGAGCACGTTTTCTGAAATGTGCTCCTCCCGTCGCTCTGGTTGGGTGCGCACAGTAAAAAGTGCTCTTGGCAGCTCGGGAGTGCCGCGTTGACCACTGCGCATGAAGAAATAAGCACCTGCAACGTTTGGTTTAGGTTTTAGGTGCATTTTTAATTTTATTGCTTAAATCGCATTTTCTCGACGAGCTGAGCACGTTTTCTGAAATGTGCTCCTCCCGCCGCTCTGGTTGGGCGCGCATAGTAAAAAGTGCTCCTGGCAGCTAGAGAGTGCCGCGTTGACCACTGCGCATGAAGAAATAAGCACCTGCAACGTTTGGTTTAGGTTTTAGGTGCATTTTTAATTTTATTGCTTAAATCGCATTTTCTCGACGAGCTGAGCACGTTTTCTGAAATGTGCTCCTCCCGTCACTCTGGTTGGGTGCGCACAGTAAAAAGTGCTCCTGGCAGCTAGGGAGTGCCGCGTTGATCACTGCGCACGAAGAAATAAGCACCTGCAACGTTTGGTTTAGGTTTTAGGTGCATTTTTTTATTTTATTGCTTAAATCGCATTCTCTCGACGAGCTGAGCACGTTTTCTGAAATGTGCTCCTCCCGTCGCTCTGGTTGGGTGCGCGTAGTAAAAAGTGCTCCTGGCAGCTAGAGAGTGCCGCGTTGACCACTGCGCATGAAGAAATAAGCTCCTGCAACGTTTGGTTTAGGTTTTAGGTGCATTTTTAATCTTATTGCTTAAATCGCATTTTCTCGACGAGCTGAGCACGTTTTCTGAAATGTGCTCCTCCCGTCACTCTGGTTGGGTGCGCACAGTAAAAAGTGCTCTTGGCAGCTAGAGAGCTCCGCGTTGACCACTGCGCATGAAGAAATAAGCACCTGCAACGTTTGGTTTAGGTTTTAGGTGCATTTTTAATTTTATTGCTTAAATCGCATTTTCTCGACGAGCTGAGCACGTTTTCTGAAATGTGCTCCTCCCGCCACTCTGGTTGGGTGCGCACAGTAAAAAGTGCTCCTGGCAGCTCGGGAGTGCCGCGTTGACCACTGCGCACGAAGAATTAAGGACCTGCAACGTTTGGTTTAGGTTTTAGGTGCTTTTTTTATTTTATTGCTTAAATCGCATTCTCTCGACGAGCTGAGCACGTTTTCTGAAATGTGCTCCTCCCGTCGCTCTGGTTGGGTGCGCGTAGTAAAAAGTGCTCCTGGCAGCTGGAGAGTGCCGCGTCGACCACTGCGCATGAAGAAATAAGCACCTGCAACGTTTGGTTTAGGTTTTAGGTGCATTTTTAATCTTATTGCTTAAATCGCATTTTCTCGACGAGCTGAGCACGTTTTCTGAAATGTGCTCCTCCCGTCGCTCTGGTTGGGTGCGCACAGTAAAAAGTGCTCTTGGCAGCTAGAGAGTGCCGCGTTGACCACTGCGCATGAAGAAATAAGCACCTGCAACGTTTGGTTTAGATTTTAGGTGCATTTTTAATTTTATTGCTTAAATCGCATTTTCTCGACGAGCTGAGCACGTTTTCTGAAATGTGCTCCTCCCGTCACTCTGGTTGGGTGCGCACAGTAAAAAGTGCTCCTGGCAGCTAGGGAGTGCCGCGTTGAGCACTGCGCACGAAGAAATAAGCACCTGCAACGTTTGGTTTAGGTTTTAGGTGCATTTTTAATTTTATTGCTTAAATCGCATTTTCTCGACGAGCTGAGCACGTTTTCTGAAATGCGCTCCTTTCGTCACTCTGGTTGGGTGCGCACAGTAAAAAGTGCTCCTGGCAGCTAGGGAGTGCCGCGTTGACCACTGCGCACGAAGAAATAAGCACCTGCAACGTTTGGTTTAGGTTTTAGGTGCATTTTTAATTTTATTTTTTAAATCGCATTTTCTCGACGAGCTGAGCACGTTTTCTGAAATGTGCTCCTCCCGTCGCTCTGGTTGGGTGCGCACAGTAAAAAGAGCTCCTGGCAGCTAGGGAGTGCCGCGTTGACCACTGCGCACGAAGAAATAAGCACCTGCAACGTTTGGTTTAGGTTTTAGGTGCATTTTTTATTTTATTGCTTGAATCGCATTCTCTCGACGAGCTGAGCACGTTTTCTGAAATGTGCTCCTCCCGTCGCTCTGGTTGGGTGCACACAGTAAAAAGAGCTCCTGGCAGCTAGGGAGTGCCGCGTTGACCACTGCGCACGAAGAAATAAGCACCTGCAACGTTTGGTTAAGGTTTTAGGTGCATTTTTTATTTTATTGCTTAAATCGCATTCTCTCGACGAGCTGAGCACGTTTTCTGAAATGTGCTCCTCCCGTCGCTCTGGTTGGGTGCGCGTAGTAAAAAGTGCTCCTGGCAGCTAGAGAGTGCCGCGTTGACCACTGCGCATGAAGAAATAAGCACCTGCAACGTTTGGTTTAGGTTTTAGGTGCATTTTTAATTTTATTGCTTAAATCGCATTTTCTCGACGAGCTGAGCACGTTTTCTGAAATGTGCTCCTCCCGTCGCTCTGGTTGGGTGCGCACAGTAAAAAGAGCTCCTGGCAGCTAGGGAGTGCCGCGTTGAGCACTGCGCACGAAGAAATAAGCAGCTGCAACGTTTGGTTTAGGTTTTAGGTGCATTTTTAATTTTATTGCTTAAATCGCATTTTCTCGACGAGCTGAGCACGTTTTCTGAAATGTGCTCCTCCCGTCGCTCTGGTTGGGTGCGCACAGTAAAAAGAGCTCCTGGCAGCTAGGGAGTTCCGCGTTGACCACTGCGCACGAAGAAATAAGCACCTGCAACGTTTGGTTTAGGTTTTAGGTGCATTTTTTATTTTATTGCTTAAATCGCATTCTCTCGACGAGCTGAGCACGTTTTCTGAAATGTGCTCCTCCCGTCGCTCTGGTTGGGTGCACACAGTAAAAAGAGCTCCTGGCAGCTAGGGAGTGCCGCGTTGACCACTGCGCACGAAGAAATAAGCACCTGCAACGTTTGGTTTAGGTTTTAGGTGCATTTTTTATTTTATTGCTTAAATCGCATTCTCTCGACGAGCTGAGCACGTTTTCTGAAATGTGCTCCTCCCGTCGCTCTGGTTGGGTGCGCGTAGTAAAAAGTGCTCCTGGCAGCTAGAGAGTGCCGCGTTGACCACTGCGCATGAAGAAATAAGCACCTGCAACGTTTGGTTTAGGTTTTAGGTGCATTTTTAATTTTATTGCTTAAATCGCATTTTCTCGACGAGCTGAGCACGTTTTCTGAAATGTGCTCCTCCCGTCGCTCTGGTTGGGTGCGCACAGTAAAAAGAGCTCCTGGCAGCTAGGGAGTGCCGCGTTGACCACTGCGCACGTAGAATTAAGCACCTGCAACGTTTGGTTTAGGTTTTAGGTGCATTTTTAATTTTATTGCTTAAATCGCATTCTCTCGACGAGCTGAGCGCGTTTTCTGAAATGTGCTCCTCCCGTCGCTCTAGTTGGGTGCGCGTAGTAAAAAGTCCTCCTGGCAGCTAGAAAGTGCCGCGTTGACCACTGCGCATGAAGAAATAACCACCTGCAACGTTTGGTTTAGGTTTTAGGTGCATTTTTAATTTTATTGCTTAAATCGCATTTTCTCGACGAGCTGAGCACGTTTTCTGAAATGTGCTCATCCCGTCACTCTGGTTGGGTGCGCATAGTAAAAAGTGCTCTTGGCAGCTAGAGAGTGCCGCGTTGACCACTGCGCACAAAGAAATAAGCACCTGCAACGTTTTGTTTAGGTTTTAGGTGCATTTTTTATATTATTGCTTAAATCGCATTCTCTCGACGAGCTGAGCACGTTTTCTGGAATGTGCTCCTCCCGTCGCTCTGGTTGGGTGCGCGTAGTAAAAAGTGCTCCTGGCAGCTAGAGAGTGCCGCGTTGACCACTGCGCATGAAGAAATAAGCACCTGCAACGTTTGGTTTAGGTTTTAGGTGCATTTTTAATTTTATTGCTTAAATCGCATTTTCTCGACGAGCTGAGCACGTTTTCTGAAATGTGCTCCTACCGTCACTCTGGTTGGGTGCGCACAGTAAAAAGTGCTCCTGGCAGCTAGGGAGTGCCGCGTTGACCACTGCGCACGAAGAAATAAGCACCTGCAACGTTTGGTTTAGGTTTTAGGTGCATTTTTAATTTTATTTTTTAAATCGCATTTTCTCGACGAGCTGAGCACGTTTTCTGAAATGTGCTCCTCCCGTCGCTCTGGTTGGGTGCGCACAGTAAAAAGAGCTCCTGGCAGCTAGGGAGTGCCGCGTTGACCACTGCGCATGAAGAAATAAGCACCTGCAACGTTTGGTTTAGGTTTTAGGTGCATTTTTAATTTTATTGCTTAAATCGCATTTTCTCGACAAGCTGAGCACGTTTTATGAAATGTGCTCCTCCCGTCGCTCTGGTTGGGTGCGCACAGTAAAAAGAGCTCCTGGCAGCTAGGGAGTGCCGCGTTGACCACTGCGCAAGAAGAAATGAGCACCTGCAACGTTTGGTTTAGGTTTTAGGTGCATTTTTAATTTTATTGCTTAAATCGCATTCTCTTGACGAGCTGAGCACGTTTTCTGAAATGTGCTCCTCCCGTCACTCTGGTTGGGTGCGCGTAGTAAAAAGTGCTCCTGGCAGCTAGAGAGTGCCGCGTTGACCACTGCGCATGAAGAAATTAGCACCTGCAACGTTTGGTTTAGCTTTTAGGTGCATTTTTAATTTTATTGCTTAAATCGCATTTTCTCGACGAGCTGAGCACGTTTTCTGAAATGTGCTCCTCCCGTCACTCTGGTTGGGTGCGCATAGTAAAAAGTGCTCTTGGCAGCTAGAGAGTGCCGCGTTGACCACTGCGCTTGAAGAAATAACGACCTGCAACGTTTGGTTTAGGTTTTGGGTGCATTTTTAATTTTATTGCTTAAATCGCATTTTCTCGACGAGCTGAGCACGTTTTCTGAAATGTGCTCCTCCCGTCACTCTGGTTGGGTGCGCATAGTAAAAAGTGCTCTTGGCAGCTAGGGAGTGCCGCGTTGACCACTGCTCATGAAGAAATAAGCACCTGCAACGTTTGGTTTAGGTTTTAGGTGCATTTTTATTTTTATTGCTTAAATCGCATTTTCTCGACGAGCTGAGCACGTTTTCTGAAATGTGGTCCTCCCGTCGCTCTGGTTGGGTGCGCACAGTAAAAAGAGCTCCTGGCAGCTAGGGAGTGCCGCGTTGACCACTGCGCACGTAGAAATAAGCACCTGCAACGTTTGGTTTAGGTTTTAGGTGCATTTTTAATTTTATTGCTTAAATCGCATTCTCTCGACGAGCTGAGCACGTTTTCTGAAATGTGCTCCTCCCGTCGCTCTGGTTGGGTGCGCACAGTAAAAAGTGCTCTTGGCAGCTCGGGAGTGCCGCGTTGACCACTGCGCATGAAGAAAAAGGCACCTGCAACGTTTGGTTTAGGTTTTAGGTGCATTTTTAATTTTATTGCTTAAATCGCATTTTCTCGACGAGCTGAGCACGTTTTCTGAAATGTGCTCCTCCCGTCGCTCTGGTTGGGTGCGCACAGTAAAAAGAGCTCCTGGCAGCTAGGGAGTGCCGCGTTGACCACTGCGCACGAAGAAATAAGCACCTGCAACGTTTGGTTTAGGTTTTAGGTGCATTTTTAATTTTATTGCTTAAATCGCATTCTCTCGACGAGCTGAGCACGTTTTCTGAAATGTGCTCCTCCCGTCGCTCTGGTTGGGTGCGCGTAGTAAAAAGTGCTCCTGGCAGCTAGAGAGTGCCGCGTTGACCACTGCGCATGAAGAAATAAGCACCTGCAACGTTTGGTTTAGGTTTTAGGAGCATTTTTAATTTTATTGCTTAAATCGCATTTTCTCGACTAGCTGAGCACGTTTTCTGAAATGTGCTCCTCCCGTCACTCTGGTTGGGTCCGCACAGTAAAAAGTGCTCCTGGCAGCTAGAGAGTGCCGCGTTGACCACTGCGCATGAAAAAATAAGCACCTGCAACGTTTCGTTTAGGTTTTAGGTGCATTTTTTATATTATTGCTTAAATCGCATTCTCTCGACGAGCTGAGCACGTTTTCTGAAATGTGCTCCTCCCGTCGCTCTGGTTGGGTGCGCACAGTAAAAAGTGCTCCTGGCAGCTAGGGAGTGCCGCGTTGAGCACTGCGCACGAAGAAATAAGCACCTGCAACGTTTGGTTTAGGTTTTAGCTGCATTATTAATTTTATTGCTTAAATCGCATTTTCTCGACGAGCTAAGCACGTTTTCTGAAATGTGCTCCTCCCGTCGCTCTGGTTGGGTGCGCACAGTAAAAAGAGCTCCTGGCAGCTAGGGAGTTCCGCGTTGACCACTGCGCACGAAGAAATAAGCACCTGCAACGTTTGGTTTAGGTTTTAGGTGCATTTTTAATTTTATTGCTTAAATCGCATTCTCTCGACGAGCTGAGCACGTTTTCTGAAATGTGCTCCTCCCGTCACTCTGGTTGGGTGCGCACAGTAAAAAGTGCTCCTGGCAGCTAGGGAGTGCCGCGTTGATCACTGCGCACGAAGAAATAAGCACCTGCAACGTTTGGTTTAGGTTTTAGGTGCATTTTTTTATTTTATTGCTTAAATCGCATTCTCTCGACGAGCTGAGCACGTTTTCTGAAATGTGCTCCTCCCGTCGCTCTGGTTGGGTGCGCGTAGTAAAAAGTGCTCCTGGCAGCTAGAGAGTGCCGCGTTGACCACTGCGCATGAAGAAATAAGCACCTGCAACGTTTGGTTTAGGTTTTAGGTGCATTTTTAATCTTATTGCTTAAATCGCATTTTCTCGACGAGCTGAGCACGTTTTCTGAAATGTGCTCCTCCCGTCACTCTGGTTGGGTGCGCACAGTAAAAAGTGCTCTTGGCAGCTAGAGAGCTCCGCGTTGACCACTGCGCATGAAGAAATAAGCACCTGCAACGTTTGGTTTAGGTTTTAGGTGCATTTTTAATTTTATTGCTTAAATCGCATTTTCTCGACGAGCTGAGCACGTTTTCTGAAATGTGCTCCTCCCGCCACTCTGGTTGGGTGCGCACAGTAAAAAGTGCTCCTGGCAGCTCGGGAGTGCCGCGTTGACCACTGCGCACGAAGAATTAAGGACCTGCAACGTTTGGTTTAGGTTTTAGGTGCTTTTTTTATTTTATTGCTTAAATCGCATTCTCTCGACGAGCTGAGCACGTTTTCTGAAATGTGCTCCTCCCGTCGCTCTGGTTGGGTGCGCGTAGTAAAAAGTGCTCCTGGCAGCTGGAGAGTGCCGCGTCGACCACTGCGCATGAAGAAATAAGCACCTGCAACGTTTGGTTTAGGTTTTAGGTGCATTTTTAATCTTATTGCTTAAATCGCATTTTCTCGACGAGCTGAGCACGTTTTCTGAAATGTGCTCCTCCCGTCACTCTGGTTGGGTGCGCACAGTAAAAAGTGCTCTTGGCAGCTAGAGAGTGCCGCGTTGACCACTGCGCATGAAGAAATAAGCACCTGCAACGTTTGGTTTAGGTTTTAGGTGCATTTTTAATTTTATTGCTTAAATCGCATTTTCTCGACGAGCTGAGCACGTTTTCTGAAATGTGCTCCTCCCGTCACTCTGGTTGGGTGCGCACAGTAAAAAGTGCTCCTGGCAGCTAGGGAGTGCCGCGTTGAGCACTGCGCACGAAGAAATAAGCACCTGCAACGTTTGGTTTAGGTTTTAGGTGCATTTTTAATTTTATTGCTTAAATCGCATTTTCTCGACGAGCTGAGCACGTTTTCTGAAATGCGCTCCTTTCGTCACTCTGGTTGGGTGCGCACAGTAAAAAGTGCTCCTGGCAGCTAGGGAGTGCCGCGTTGACCACTGCGCACGAAGAAATAAGCACCTGCAACGTTTGGTTTAGGTTTTAGGTGCATTTTTAATTTTATTTTTTAAATCGCATTTTCTCGACGAGCTGAGCACGTTTTCTGAAATGTGCTCCTCCCGTCGCTCTGGTTGGGTGCGCACAGTAAAAAGAGCTCCTGGCAGCTAGGGAGTGCCGCGTTGACCACTGCGCACGAAGAAATAAGCACCTGCAACGTTTGGTTTAGGTTTTAGGTGCATTTTTTATTTTATTGCTTGAATCGCATTCTCTCGACGAGCTGAGCACGTTTTCTGAAATGTGCTCCTCCCGTCGCTCTGGTTGGGTGCACACAGTAAAAAGAGCTCCTGGCAGCTAGGGAGTGCCGCGTTGACCACTGCGCACGAAGAAATAAGCACCTGCAACGTTTGGTTAAGGTTTTAGGTGCATTTTTTATTTTATTGCTTAAATCGCATTCTCTCGACGAGCTGAGCACGTTTTCTGAAATGTGCTCCTCCCGTCGCTCTGGTTGGGTGCGCGTAGTAAAAAGTGCTCCTGGCAGCTAGAGAGTGCCGCGTTGACCACTGCGCATGAAGAAATAAGCACCTGCAACGTTTGGTTTAGGTTTTAGGTGCATTTTTAATTTTATTGCTTAAATCGCATTTTCTCGACGAGCTGAGCACGTTTTCTGAAATGTGCTCCTCCCGTCGCTCTGGTTGGGTGCGCACAGTAAAAAGAGCTCCTGGCAGCTAGGGAGTGCCGCGTTGACCACTGCGCATGAAGAAATAAGCACCTGCAACGTTTGGTTTAGGTTTTAGGTGCATTTTTAATTTTATTGCTTAAATCGCATTTTCTCGACAAGCTGAGCACGTTTTATGAAATGTGCTCCTCCCGTCGCTCTGGTTGGGTGCGCACAGTAAAAAGAGCTCCTGGCAGCTAGGGAGTGCCGCGTTGACCACTGCGCAAGAAGAAATGAGCACCTGCAACGTTTGGTTTAGGTTTTAGGTGCATTTTTAATTTTATTGCTTAAATCGCATTCTCTTGACGAGCTGAGCACGTTTTCTGAAATGTGCTCCTCCCGTCACTCTGGTTGGGTGCGCGTAGTAAAAAGTGCTCCTGGCAGCTAGAGAGTGCCGCGTTGACCACTGCGCATGAAGAAATTAGCACCTGCAACGTTTGGTTTAGCTTTTAGGTGCATTTTTAATTTTATTGCTTAAATCGCATTTTCTCGACGAGCTGAGCACGTTTTCTGAAATGTGCTCCTCCCGTCACTCTGGTTGGGTGCGCATAGTAAAAAGTGCTCTTGGCAGCTAGAGAGTGCCGCGTTGACCACTGCGCTTGAAGAAATAACGACCTGCAACGTTTGGTTTAGGTTTTGGGTGCATTTTTAATTTTATTGCTTAAATCGCATTTTCTCGACGAGCTGAGCACGTTTTCTGAAATGTGCTCCTCCCGTCACTCTGGTTGGGTGCGCATAGTAAAAAGTGCTCTTGGCAGCTAGGGAGTGCCGCGTTGACCACTGCTCATGAAGAAATAAGCACCTGCAACGTTTGGTTTAGGTTTTAGGTGCATTTTTATTTTTATTGCTTAAATCGCATTTTCTCGACGAGCTGAGCACGTTTTCTGAAATGTGGTCCTCCCGTCGCTCTGGTTGGGTGCGCACAGTAAAAAGAGCTCCTGGCAGCTAGGGAGTGCCGCGTTGACCACTGCGCACGTAGAAATAAGCACCTGCAACGTTTGGTTTAGGTTTTAGGTGCATTTTTAATTTTATTGCTTAAATCGCATTCTCTCGACGAGCTGAGCACGTTTTCTGAAATGTGCTCCTCCCGTCGCTCTGGTTGGGTGCGCACAGTAAAAAGTGCTCTTGGCAGCTCGGGAGTGCCGCGTTGACCACTGCGCATGAAGAAAAAGGCACCTGCAACGTTTGGTTTAGGTTTTAGGTGCATTTTTAATTTTATTGCTTAAATCGCATTTTCTCGACGAGCTGAGCACGTTTTCTGAAATGTGCTCCTCCCGTCGCTCTGGTTGGGTGCGCACAGTAAAAAGAGCTCCTGGCAGCTAGGGAGTGCCGCGTTGACCACTGCGCACGAAGAAATAAGCACCTGCAACGTTTGGTTTAGGTTTTAGGTGCATTTTTAATTTTATTGCTTAAATCGCATTCTCTCGACGAGCTGAGCACGTTTTCTGAAATGTGCTCCTCCCGTCGCTCTGGTTGGGTGCGCGTAGTAAAAAGTGCTCCTGGCAGCTAGAGAGTGCCGCGTTGACCACTGCGCATGAAGAAATAAGCACCTGCAACGTTTGGTTTAGGTTTTAGGAGCATTTTTAATTTTATTGCTTAAATCGCATTTTCTCGACTAGCTGAGCACGTTTTCTGAAATGTGCTCCTCCCGTCACTCTGGTTGGGTCCGCACAGTAAAAAGTGCTCCTGGCAGCTAGAGAGTGCCGCGTTGACCACTGCGCATGAAAAAATAAGCACCTGCAACGTTTCGTTTAGGTTTTAGGTGCATTTTTTATATTATTGCTTAAATCGCATTCTCTCGACGAGCTGAGCACGTTTTCTGAAATGTGCTCCTCCCGTCGCTCTGGTTGGGTGCGCACAGTAAAAAGTGCTCCTGGCAGCTAGGGAGTGCCGCGTTGAGCACTGCGCACGAAGAAATAAGCACCTGCAACGTTTGGTTTAGGTTTTAGCTGCATTATTAATTTTATTGCTTAAATCGCATTTTCTCGACGAGCTAAGCACGTTTTCTGAAATGTGCTCCTCCCGTCGCTCTGGTTGGGTGCGCACAGTAAAAAGAGCTCCTGGCAGCTAGGGAGTTCCGCGTTGACCACTGCGCACGAAGAAATAAGCACCTGCAACGTTTGGTTTAGGTTTTAGGTGCATTTTTAATTTTATTGCTTAAATCGCATTCTCTCGACGAGCTGAGCACGTTTTCTGAAATGTGCTCCTCCCGTCACTCTGGTTGGGTGCGCACAGTAAAAAGTGCTCCTGGCAGCTAGGGAGTGCCGCGTTGATCACTGCGCACGAAGAAATAAGCACCTGCAACGTTTGGTTTAGGTTTTAGGTGCATTTTTTTATTTTATTGCTTAAATCGCATTCTCTCGACGAGCTGAGCACGTTTTCTGAAATGTGCTCCTCCCGTCGCTCTGGTTGGGTGCGCGTAGTAAAAAGTGCTCCTGGCAGCTAGAGAGTGCCGCGTTGACCACTGCGCATGAAGAAATAAGCACCTGCAACGTTTGGTTTAGGTTTTAGGTGCATTTTTAATCTTATTGCTTAAATCGCATTTTCTCGACGAGCTGAGCACGTTTTCTGAAATGTGCTCCTCCCGTCACTCTGGTTGGGTGCGCACAGTAAAAAGTGCTCTTGGCAGCTAGAGAGCTCCGCGTTGACCACTGCGCATGAAGAAATAAGCACCTGCAACGTTTGGTTTAGGTTTTAGGTGCATTTTTAATTTTATTGCTTAAATCGCATTTTCTCGACGAGCTGAGCACGTTTTCTGAAATGTGCTCCTCCCGCCACTCTGGTTGGGTGCGCACAGTAAAAAGTGCTCCTGGCAGCTCGGGAGTGCCGCGTTGACCACTGCGCACGAAGAATTAAGGACCTGCAACGTTTGGTTTAGGTTTTAGGTGCTTTTTTTATTTTATTGCTTAAATCGCATTCTCTCGACGAGCTGAGCACGTTTTCTGAAATGTGCTCCTCCCGTCGCTCTGGTTGGGTGCGCGTAGTAAAAAGTGCTCCTGGCAGCTGGAGAGTGCCGCGTCGACCACTGCGCATGAAGAAATAAGCACCTGCAACGTTTGGTTTAGGTTTTAGGTGCATTTTTAATCTTATTGCTTAAATCGCATTTTCTCGACGAGCTGAGCACGTTTTCTGAAATGTGCTCCTCCCGTCACTCTGGTTGGGTGCGCACAGTAAAAAGTGCTCTTGGCAGCTAGAGAGTGCCGCGTTGACCACTGCGCATGAAGAAATAAGCACCTGCAACGTTTGGTTTAGGTTTTAGGTGCATTTTTAATTTTATTGCTTAAATCGCATTTTCTCGACGAGCTGAGCACGTTTTCTGAAATGTGCTCCTCCCGTCACTCTGGTTGGGTGCGCACAGTAAAAAGTGCTCCTGGCAGCTAGGGAGTGCCGCGTTGAGCACTGCGCACGAAGAAATAAGCACCTGCAACGTTTGGTTTAGGTTTTAGGTGCATTTTTAATTTTATTGCTTAAATCGCATTTTCTCGACGAGCTGAGCACGTTTTCTGAAATGCGCTCCTTTCGTCACTCTGGTTGGGTGCGCACAGTAAAAAGTGCTCCTGGCAGCTAGGGAGTGCCGCGTTGACCACTGCGCACGAAGAAATAAGCACCTGCAACGTTTGGTTTAGGTTTTAGGTGCATTTTTAATTTTATTTTTTAAATCGCATTTTCTCGACGAGCTGAGCACGTTTTCTGAAATGTGCTCCTCCCGTCGCTCTGGTTGGGTGCGCACAGTAAAAAGAGCTCCTGGCAGCTAGGGAGTGCCGCGTTGACCACTGCGCACGAAGAAATAAGCACCTGCAACGTTTGGTTTAGGTTTTAGGTGCATTTTTTATTTTATTGCTTGAATCGCATTCTCTCGACGAGCTGAGCACGTTTTCTGAAATGTGCTCCTCCCGTCGCTCTGGTTGGGTGCACACAGTAAAAAGAGCTCCTGGCAGCTAGGGAGTGCCGCGTTGACCACTGCGCACGAAGAAATAAGCACCTGCAACGTTTGGTTAAGGTTTTAGGTGCATTTTTTATTTTATTGCTTAAATCGCATTCTCTCGACGAGCTGAGCACGTTTTCTGAAATGTGCTCCTCCCGTCGCTCTGGTTGGGTGCGCGTAGTAAAAAGTGCTCCTGGCAGCTAGAGAGTGCCGCGTTGACCACTGCGCATGAAGAAATAAGCACCTGCAACGTTTGGTTTAGGTTTTAGGTGCATTTTTAATTTTATTGCTTAAATCGCATTTTCTCGACGAGCTGAGCACGTTTTCTGAAATGTGCTCCTCCCGTCGCTCTGGTTGGGTGCGCACAGTAAAAAGAGCTCCTGGCAGCTAGGGAGTGCCGCGTTGAGCACTGCGCACGAAGAAATAAGCAGCTGCAACGTTTGGTTTAGGTTTTAGGTGCATTTTTAATTTTATTGCTTAAATCGCATTTTCTCGACGAGCTGAGCACGTTTTCTGAAATGTGCTCCTCCCGTCGCTCTGGTTGGGTGCGCACAGTAAAAAGAGCTCCTGGCAGCTAGGGAGTTCCGCGTTGACCACTGCGCACGAAGAAATAAGCACCTGCAACGTTTGGTTTAGGTTTTAGGTGCATTTTTTATTTTATTGCTTAAATCGCATTCTCTCGACGAGCTGAGCACGTTTTCTGAAATGTGCTCCTCCCGTCGCTCTGGTTGGGTGCACACAGTAAAAAGAGCTCCTGGCAGCTAGGGAGTGCCGCGTTGACCACTGCGCACGAAGAAATAAGCACCTGCAACGTTTGGTTTAGGTTTTAGGTGCATTTTTTATTTTATTGCTTAAATCGCATTCTCTCGACGAGCTGAGCACGTTTTCTGAAATGTGCTCCTCCCGTCGCTCTGGTTGGGTGCGCGTAGTAAAAAGTGCTCCTGGCAGCTAGAGAGTGCCGCGTTGACCACTGCGCATGAAGAAATAAGCACCTGCAACGTTTGGTTTAGGTTTTAGGTGCATTTTTAATTTTATTGCTTAAATCGCATTTTCTCGACGAGCTGAGCACGTTTTCTGAAATGTGCTCCTCCCGTCGCTCTGGTTGGGTGCGCACAGTAAAAAGAGCTCCTGGCAGCTAGGGAGTGCCGCGTTGACCACTGCGCACGTAGAATTAAGCACCTGCAACGTTTGGTTTAGGTTTTAGGTGCATTTTTAATTTTATTGCTTAAATCGCATTCTCTCGACGAGCTGAGCGCGTTTTCTGAAATGTGCTCCTCCCGTCGCTCTAGTTGGGTGCGCGTAGTAAAAAGTCCTCCTGGCAGCTAGAAAGTGCCGCGTTGACCACTGCGCATGAAGAAATAACCACCTGCAACGTTTGGTTTAGGTTTTAGGTGCATTTTTAATTTTATTGCTTAAATCGCATTTTCTCGACGAGCTGAGCACGTTTTCTGAAATGTGCTCATCCCGTCACTCTGGTTGGGTGCGCATAGTAAAAAGTGCTCTTGGCAGCTAGAGAGTGCCGCGTTGACCACTGCGCACAAAGAAATAAGCACCTGCAACGTTTTGTTTAGGTTTTAGGTGCATTTTTTATATTATTGCTTAAATCGCATTCTCTCGACGAGCTGAGCACGTTTTCTGGAATGTGCTCCTCCCGTCGCTCTGGTTGGGTGCGCGTAGTAAAAAGTGCTCCTGGCAGCTAGAGAGTGCCGCGTTGACCACTGCGCATGAAGAAATAAGCACCTGCAACGTTTGGTTTAGGTTTTAGGTGCATTTTTAATTTTATTGCTTAAATCGCATTTTCTCGACGAGCTGAGCACGTTTTCTGAAATGTGCTCCTACCGTCACTCTGGTTGGGTGCGCACAGTAAAAAGTGCTCCTGGCAGCTAGGGAGTGCCGCGTTGACCACTGCGCACGAAGAAATAAGCACCTGCAACGTTTGGTTTAGGTTTTAGGTGCATTTTTAATTTTATTTTTTAAATCGCATTTTCTCGACGAGCTGAGCACGTTTTCTGAAATGTGCTCCTCCCGTCGCTCTGGTTGGGTGCGCACAGTAAAAAGAGCTCCTGGCAGCTAGGGAGTGCCGCGTTGACCACTGCGCATGAAGAAATAAGCACCTGCAACGTTTGGTTTAGGTTTTAGGTGCATTTTTAATTTTATTGCTTAAATCGCATTTTCTCGACAAGCTGAGCACGTTTTATGAAATGTGCTCCTCCCGTCGCTCTGGTTGGGTGCGCACAGTAAAAAGAGCTCCTGGCAGCTAGGGAGTGCCGCGTTGACCACTGCGCAAGAAGAAATGAGCACCTGCAACGTTTGGTTTAGGTTTTAGGTGCATTTTTAATTTTATTGCTTAAATCGCATTCTCTTGACGAGCTGAGCACGTTTTCTGAAATGTGCTCCTCCCGTCACTCTGGTTGGGTGCGCGTAGTAAAAAGTGCTCCTGGCAGCTAGAGAGTGCCGCGTTGACCACTGCGCATGAAGAAATTAGCACCTGCAACGTTTGGTTTAGCTTTTAGGTGCATTTTTAATTTTATTGCTTAAATCGCATTTTCTCGACGAGCTGAGCACGTTTTCTGAAATGTGCTCCTCCCGTCACTCTGGTTGGGTGCGCATAGTAAAAAGTGCTCTTGGCAGCTAGAGAGTGCCGCGTTGACCACTGCGCTTGAAGAAATAACGACCTGCAACGTTTGGTTTAGGTTTTGGGTGCATTTTTAATTTTATTGCTTAAATCGCATTTTCTCGACGAGCTGAGCACGTTTTCTGAAATGTGCTCCTCCCGTCACTCTGGTTGGGTGCGCATAGTAAAAAGTGCTCTTGGCAGCTAGGGAGTGCCGCGTTGACCACTGCTCATGAAGAAATAAGCACCTGCAACGTTTGGTTTAGGTTTTAGGTGCATTTTTATTTTTATTGCTTAAATCGCATTTTCTCGACGAGCTGAGCACGTTTTCTGAAATGTGGTCCTCCCGTCGCTCTGGTTGGGTGCGCACAGTAAAAAGAGCTCCTGGCAGCTAGGGAGTGCCGCGTTGACCACTGCGCACGTAGAAATAAGCACCTGCAACGTTTGGTTTAGGTTTTAGGTGCATTTTTAATTTTATTGCTTAAATCGCATTCTCTCGACGAGCTGAGCACGTTTTCTGAAATGTGCTCCTCCCGTCGCTCTGGTTGGGTGCGCACAGTAAAAAGTGCTCTTGGCAGCTCGGGAGTGCCGCGTTGACCACTGCGCATGAAGAAAAAGGCACCTGCAACGTTTGGTTTAGGTTTTAGGTGCATTTTTAATTTTATTGCTTAAATCGCATTTTCTCGACGAGCTGAGCACGTTTTCTGAAATGTGCTCCTCCCGTCGCTCTGGTTGGGTGCGCACAGTAAAAAGAGCTCCTGGCAGCTAGGGAGTGCCGCGTTGACCACTGCGCACGAAGAAATAAGCACCTGCAACGTTTGGTTTAGGTTTTAGGTGCATTTTTAATTTTATTGCTTAAATCGCATTCTCTCGACGAGCTGAGCACGTTTTCTGAAATGTGCTCCTCCCGTCGCTCTGGTTGGGTGCGCGTAGTAAAAAGTGCTCCTGGCAGCTAGAGAGTGCCGCGTTGACCACTGCGCATGAAGAAATAAGCACCTGCAACGTTTGGTTTAGGTTTTAGGAGCATTTTTAATTTTATTGCTTAAATCGCATTTTCTCGACTAGCTGAGCACGTTTTCTGAAATGTGCTCCTCCCGTCACTCTGGTTGGGTCCGCACAGTAAAAAGTGCTCCTGGCAGCTAGAGAGTGCCGCGTTGACCACTGCGCATGAAAAAAATAAGCACCTGCAACGTTTCGTTTAGGTTTTAGGTGCATTTTTTATATTATTGCTTAAATCGCATTCTCTCGACGAGCTGAGCACGTTTTCTGAAATGTGCTCCTCCCGTCGCTCTGGTTGGGTGCGCACAGTAAAAAGTGCTCCTGGCAGCTAGGGAGTGCCGCGTTGAGCACTGCGCACGAAGAAATAAGCACCTGCAACGTTTGGTTTAGGTTTTAGCTGCATTATTAATTTTATTGCTCAAATCGCATTTTCTCGACGAGCTAAGCACGTTTTCTGAAATGTGCTCCTCCCGTCGCTCTGGTTGGGTGCGCACAGTAAAAAGAGCTCCTGGCAGCTAGGGAGTTCCGCGTTGACCACTGCGCACGAAGAAATAAGCACCTGCAACGTTTGGTTTAGGTTTTAGGTGCATTTTTAATTTTATTGCTTAAATCGCATTCTCTCGACGAGCTGAGCACGTTTTCTGAAATGTGCTCCTCCCGTCGCTCTGGTTGGGTGCGCACAGTAAAAAGTGCTCTTGGCAGCTCGGGAGTGCCGCGTTGACCACTGCGCATGAAGAAATAAGCACCTGCAACGTTTGGTTTAGGTTTTAGGTGCATTTTTAATTTTATTGCTTAAATCGCATTTTCTCGACGAGCTGAGCACGTTTTCTGAAATGTGCTCCTCCCGTCGCTCTGGTTGGGCGCGCATAGTAAAAAGTGCTCCTGGCAGCTAGAGAGTGCCGCGTTGACCACTGCGCATGAAGAAATAAGCACCTGCAACGTTTGGTTTAGGTTTTAGGTGCATTTTTAATTTTATTGCTTAAATCGCATTTTCTCGACGAGCTGAGCACGTTTTCTGAAATGTGCTCCTCCCGTCACTCTGGTTGGGTGCGCACAGTAAAAAGTGCTCCTGGCAGCTAGGGAGTGCCGCGTTGACCACTGCGCACGAAGAAATAAGCACCTGCAACGTTTGGTTTAGGTTTTAGGTGCATTTTTTTATTTTATTGCTTAAATCGCATTCTCTCGACGAGCTGAGCACGTTTTCTGAAATGTGCTCCTCCCGTCGCTCTGGTTGGGTGCGCGTAGTAAAAAGTGCTCCTGGCAGCTAGAGAGTGCCGCGTTGACCACTGCGCATGAAGAAATAAGCACCTGCAACGTTTGGTTTAGGTTTTAGGTGCATTTTTAATCTTATTGCTTAAATCGCATTTTCTCGACGAGCTGAGCACGTTTTCTGAAATGTGCTCCTCCCGTCACTCTGGTTGGGTGCGCACAGTAAAAAGTGCTCTTGGCAGCTAGAGAGCTCCGCGTTGACCACTGCGCATGAAGAAATAAGCACCTGCAACGTTTGGTTTAGGTTTTAGGTGCATTTTTAATTTTATTGCTTAAATCGCATTTTCTCGACGAGCTGAGCACGTTTTCTGAAAAGTGCTCCTCCCGCCACTCTGGTTGGGTGCGCACAGTAAAAAGTGCTCCTGGCAGCTAGAGAGTGCCGCGTTGACCACTGCGCATGAAGAAATAAGCACCTGCAACGTTTGGTTTAGGTTTTAGGTGCATTTTTAATTTTATTGCTTAAATCGCATTTTCTCGACGAGCTGAGCACGTTTTCTGAAATGTGCTCCTCCCGTCACTCTGGTTGGGTGCGCACAGTAAAAAGTGCTCCTGGCAGCTAGGGAGTGCCGCGTTGAGCACTGCGCACGAAGAAATAAGCACCTGCAACGTTTGGTTTAGGTTTTAGGTGCATTTTTAATTTTATTGCTTAAATCGCATTGTCTCGACGAGCTGAGCACGTTTTCTGAAATGTGCTCCTCCCGTCGCTCTGGTTGGGTGCGCAGAGTAAAAAGAGCTCCTGGCAGCTAGGGAGTTCCGCGTTGACCACTGCGCACGAAGAAATAAGCACCTGCAACGTTTGGTTTAGGTTTTAGGTGCATTTTTAATGTTATTGCTTAAATCGCATTCTCTCGACGAGCTGAGCACGTTTTCTGAAATGTGCTCCTCCCGTCGCTCTGGTTGGGTGCGCACAGTAAAAAGAGCTCCTGGCAGCTAGGGAGTGCCGCGTTGACCACTGCGCATGAAGAAATAAGCACCTGCAACGTTTGGTTTAGGTTTTAGGTGCATTTTTAATTTTATTGCTTAAATCGCATTTTCTCGACAAGCTGAGCACGTTTTATGAAATGTGCTCCTCCCGTCGCTCTGGTTGGGTGCGCACAGTAAAAAGAGCTCCTGGCAGCTAGGGAGTGCCGCGTTGACCACTGCGCAAGAAGAAATGAGCACCTGCAACGTTTGGTTTAGGTTTTAGGTGCATTTTTAATTTTATTGCTTAAATCGCATTCTCTTGACGAGCTGAGCACGTTTTCTGAAATGTGCTCCTCCCGTCACTCTGGTTGGGTGCGCGTAGTAAAAAGTGCTCCTGGCAGCTAGAGAGTGCCGCGTTGACCACTGCGCATGAAGAAATTAGCACCTGCAACGTTTGGTTTAGCTTTTAGGTGCATTTTTAATTTTATTGCTTAAATCGCATTTTCTCGACGAGCTGAGCACGTTTTCTGAAATGTGCTCCTCCCGTCACTCTGGTTGGGTGCGCATAGTAAAAAGTGCTCTTGGCAGCTAGAGAGTGCCGCGTTGACCACTGCGCTTGAAGAAATAACGACCTGCAACGTTTGGTTTAGGTTTTGGGTGCATTTTTAATTTTATTGCTTAAATCGCCTTTTCTCGACGAGCTGAGCACGTTTTCTGAAATGTGCTCCTCCCGTCACTCTGGTTGGGTGCGCATAGTAAAAAGTGCTCTTGGCAGCTAGGGAGTGCCGCGTTGACCACTGCTCATGAAGAAATAAGCACCTGCAACGTTTGGTTTAGGTTTTAGGTGCATTTTTATTTTTATTGCTTAAATCGCATTTTCTCGACGAGCTGAGCACGTTTTCTGAAATGTGGTCCTCCCGTCGCTCTGGTTGGGTGCGCACAGTAAAAAGAGCTCCTGGCAGCTAGGGAGTGCCGCGTTGACCACTGCGCACGTAGAAATAAGCACCTGCAACGTTTGGTTTAGGTTTTAGGTGCATTTTTAATTTTATTGCTTAAATCGCATTCTCTCGACGAGCTGAGCACGTTTTCTGAAATGTGCTCCTCCCGTCGCTCTGGTTGGGTGCGCACAGTAAAAAGTGCTCTTGGCAGCTCGGGAGTGCCGCGTTGACCACTGCGCATGAAGAAAAAGGCACCTGCAACGTTTGGTTTAGGTTTTAGGTGCATTTTTAATTTTATTGCTTAAATCGCATTTTCTCGACGAGCTGAGCACGTTTTCTGAAATGTGCTCCTCCCGTCGCTCTGGTTGGGTGCGCACAGTAAAAAGAGCTCCTGGCAGCTAGGGAGTGCCGCGTTGACCACTGCGCACGAAGAAATAAGCACCTGCAACGTTTGGTTTAGGTTTTAGGTGCATTTTTAATTTTATTGCTTAAATCGCATTCTCTCGACGAGCTGAGCACGTTTTCTGAAATGTGCTCCTCCCGTCGCTCTGGTTGGGTGCGCGTAGTAAAAAGTGCTCCTGGCAGCTAGAGAGTGCCGCGTTGACCACTGCGCATGAAGAAATAAGCACCTGCAACGTTTGGTTTAGGTTTTAGGAGCATTTTTAATTTTATTGCTTAAATCGCATTTTCTCGACTAGCTGAGCACGTTTTCTGAAATGTGCTCCTCCCGTCACTCTGGTTGGGTCCGCACAGTAAAAAGTGCTCCTGGCAGCTAGAGAGTGCCGCGTTGACCACTGCGCATGAAAAAATAAGCACCTGCAACGTTTCGTTTAGGTTTTAGGTGCATTTTTTATATTATTGCTTAAATCGCATTCTCTCGACGAGCTGAGCACGTTTTCTGAAATGTGCTCCTCCCGTCGCTCTGGTTGGGTGCGCACAGTAAAAAGTGCTCCTGGCAGCTAGGGAGTGCCGCGTTGAGCACTGCGCACGAAGAAATAAGCACCTGCAACGTTTGGTTTAGGTTTTAGCTGCATTATTAATTTTATTGCTCAAATCGCATTTTCTCGACGAGCTAAGCACGTTTTCTGAAATGTGCTCCTCCCGTCGCTCTGGTTGGGTGCGCACAGTAAAAAGAGCTCCTGGCAGCTAGGGAGTTCCGCGTTGACCACTGCGCACGAAGAAATAAGCACCTGCAACGTTTGGTTTAGGTTTTAGGTGCATTTTTAATTTTATTGCTTAAATCGCATTCTCTCGACGAGCTGAGCACGTTTTCTGAAATGTGCTCCTCCCGTCGCTCTGGTTGGGTGCGCACAGTAAAAAGTGCTCTTGGCAGCTCGGGAGTGCCGCGTTGACCACTGCGCATGAAGAAATAAGCACCTGCAACGTTTGGTTTAGGTTTTAGGTGCATTTTTAATTTTATTGCTTAAATCGCATTTTCTCGACGAGCTGAGCACGTTTTCTGAAATGTGCTCCTCCCGTCGCTCTGGTTGGGCGCGCATAGTAAAAAGTGCTCCTGGCAGCTAGAGAGTGCCGCGTTGACCACTGCGCATGAAGAAATAAGCACCTGCAACGTTTGGTTTAGGTTTTAGGTGCATTTTTAATTTTATTGCTTAAATCGCATTTTCTCGACGAGCTGAGCACGTTTTCTGAAATGTGCTCCTCCCGTCACTCTGGTTGGGTGCGCACAGTAAAAAGTGCTCCTGGCAGCTAGGGAGTGCCGCGTTGACCACTGCGCACGAAGAAATAAGCACCTGCAACGTTTGGTTTAGGTTTTAGGTGCATTTTTTTATTTTATTGCTTAAATCGCATTCTCTCGACGAGCTGAGCACGTTTTCTGAAATGTGCTCCTCCCGTCGCTCTGGTTGGGTGCGCGTAGTAAAAAGTGCTCCTGGCAGCTAGAGAGTGCCGCGTTGACCACTGCGCATGAAGAAATAAGCACCTGCAACGTTTGGTTTAGGTTTTAGGTGCATTTTTAATCTTATTGCTTAAATCGCATTTTCTCGACGAGCTGAGCACGTTTTCTGAAATGTGCTCCTCCCGTCACTCTGGTTGGGTGCGCACAGTAAAAAGTGCTCTTGGCAGCTAGAGAGCTCCGCGTTGACCACTGCGCATGAAGAAATAAGCACCTGCAACGTTTGGTTTAGGTTTTAGGTGCATTTTTAATTTTATTGCTTAAATCGCATTTTCTCGACGAGCTGAGCACGTTTTCTGAAAAGTGCTCCTCCCGCCACTCTGGTTGGGTGCGCACAGTAAAAAGTGCTCCTGGCAGCTAGAGAGTGCCGCGTTGACCACTGCGCATGAAGAAATAAGCACCTGCAACGTTTGGTTTAGGTTTTAGGTGCATTTTTAATTTTATTGCTTAAATCGCATTTTCTCGACGAGCTGAGCACGTTTTCTGAAATGTGCTCCTCCCGTCACTCTGGTTGGGTGCGCACAGTAAAAAGTGCTCCTGGCAGCTAGGGAGTGCCGCGTTGAGCACTGCGCACGAAGAAATAAGCACCTGCAACGTTTGGTTTAGGTTTTAGGTGCATTTTTAATTTTATTGCTTAAATCGCATTGTCTCGACGAGCTGAGCACGTTTTCTGAAATGTGCTCCTCCCGTCGCTCTGGTTGGGTGCGCAGAGTAAAAAGAGCTCCTGGCAGCTAGGGAGTTCCGCGTTGACCACTGCGCACGAAGAAATAAGCACCTGCAACGTTTGGTTTAGGTTTTAGGTGCATTTTTAATGTTATTGCTTAAATCGCATTCTCTCGACGAGCTGAGCACGTTTTCTGAAATGTGCTCCTCCCGTCGCTCTGGTTGGGTGCGCACAGTAAAAAGTGCTCTTGGCAGCTCGGGAGTGCCGCGTTGACCACTGCGCATGAAGAAAAAGGCACCTGCAACGTTTGGTTTAGGTTTTAGGTGCATTTTTAATTTTATTGCTTAAATCGCATTTTCTCGACGAGCTGAGCACGTTTTCTGAAATGTGCTCCTCCCGTCGCTCTGGTTGGGTGCGCACAGTAAAAAGTGCTCCTGGCAGCTAGAGAGTGCCGCGTTGACCACTGCGCATGAAAAAATAAGCACCTGCAACGTTTCGTTTAGGTTTTAGGTGCATTTTTTATATTATTGCTTAAATCGCATTCTCTCGACGAGCTGAGCACGTTTTCTGAAATGTGCTCCTCCCGTCACTCTGGTTGGGTGCGCACAGTAAAAAGTGCTCCTGGCAGCTAGAGAGTGCCGCGTTGACCACTGCGCATGAAAAAATAAGCACCTGCAACGTTTCGTTTAGGTTTTAGGTGCATTTTTTATATTATTGCTTAAATCGCATTCTCTCGACGAGCTGAGCACGTTTTCTGAAATGTGCTCCTCCCGTCGCTCTGGTTGGGTGCGCATAGTAAAAAGTGCTCTTGGCAGCTAGGGAGTGCCGCGTTGACCACTGCACATGAAGAAATAAGCACCTGCAACGTTTGGTTTAGGTTTTAGGTGCATTTTTAATTTTATTGCTTAAATCGCATTTTCTTGACGAGCTGAGCACGTTTTCTGAAATGTGCTCCTCCCGTCACTCTGGTTGGGTGCGCACAGTAAAAAGTGCTCCTGGCAGCTAGGGAGTGCCGCGTTGAGCACTACCCACGAAGAAATAAGCACCTGCAACGTTTGGTTTAGGTTTTAGCTGCATTATTAATTTTATTGCTTAAATCGCATTTTCTCGACGAGCTAAGCACGTTTTCTGAAATGTGCTCCTCCCGTCGCTCTGGTTGGGTGCGCACAGTAAAAAGAGCTCCTGGCAGCTAGGGAGTTCCGCGTTGACCACTGCGCACGAAGAAATAAGCACCTGCAACGTTTGGTTTAGGTTTTAGGTGCATTTTTAATTTTATTGCTTAAATCGCATTCTCTCGACGAGCTGAGCACGTTTTCTGAAATGTGCTCCTCCCGTCGCTCTAGTTGGGTGCGCACAGTAAAAAGTGCTCCTGGCAGCTCGGGAGTGCCGCGTTGACCACTGCGCATGAAGAAATAAGCACCTGCAACGTTTGGTTTAGGTTTTAGGTGCATTTTTAATTTTATTGCTTAAATCGCATTTTCTCGACGAGCTGAGCACGTTTTCTGAAATGTGCTCCTCCCGCCGCTCTGGTTGGGCGCGCATAGTAAAAAGTGCTCCTGGCAGCTAGAGAGTGCCGCGTTGACCACTGCGCATGAAGAAATAAGCACCTGCAACGTTTGGTTTAGGTTTTAGGTGCATTTTTAATTTTATTGCTTAAATCGCATTTTCTCGACGAGCTGAGCACGTTTTCTGAAATGTGCTCCTCCCGTCACTCTGGTTGGGTGCGCACAGTAAAAAGTGCTCCTGGCAGCTAGGTAGTGCCGCGTTGATCACTGCGCACGAAGAAATAAGCACCTGCAACGTTTGGTTTAGGTTTTAGGTGCATTTTTTTATTTTATTGCTTAAATCGCATTTTCTCGACAAGCTGAGCACGTTTTATGAAATGTGCTCCTCCCGTCGCTCTGGTTGGGTGCGCACAGTAAAAAGAGCTCCTGGCAGCTAGGGAGTGCCGCGTTGACCACTGCGCACGAAGAAATAAGCACCTGCAACGTTTGGTTTAGGTTTTAGGTGCATTTTTAATTTTATTGCTTAAATCGCATTCTCTTGACGAGCTGAGCACGTTTTCTGAAATGTGCTCCTCCCGTCGCTCTGGTTGGGTGCGCGTAGTAAAAAGTGCTCTTGGCAGGTAGAGAGTGCCGCGTTGACCACTGCGCATGAAGAAATTAGCACCTGCAACGTTTGGTTTAGCTTTTAGGTGCATTTTTAATTTTATTGCTTAAATCGCATTTTCTCGACGAGCTGAGCACGTTTTCTGAAATGTGCTCCTCCCGTCACTCTGGTTGGGTGCGCATAGTAAAAAGTGCTCTTGGCAGCTAGAGAGTGCCGCGTTGACCACTGCACTTGAAGAAATAACCACCTGCAACGTTTGGTTTAGGTTTTGGGTGCATTTTTAATTTTATTGCTTAAATCGCATTTTCTCGACGAGCTGAGCACGTTTTCTGAAATGTGCTCCTCCCGTCACTCTGGTTGGGTGCGCATAGTAAAAAGTGCTCTTGGCAGCTAGGGAGTGCCGCGTTGACCACTGCACATGAAGAAATAAGCACCTGCAACGTTTGGTTTAGGTTTTAGGTGCATTTTTAATTTTATTGCTTAAATCGCATTTTCTCGACGAGCTGAGCACGTTTTCTGAAATGTGCTCCTCCCGTCACTCTGGTTGGGTGCGCACAGTAAAAAGTGCTCTTGGCAGCTAGAGAGTGTCGCGTTGACCACTGCGCACGAAGAAATAACCACCTGCAACGTTTGGTTTAGGTTTTAGGTGCATTTTTAATTTTATTACTTAAATCGCATTTTCTCGACGAGCTGAGTACGTTTTCTGAAATGTGCTCCTTTCGTCACTCTGGTTGGGTGCGCACAGTAAAAAGTGCTCCTGGCAGCTAGGGAGTGCCGCGTTGACCACTGCGCACGAAGAAATAAGCACCTGCAACGTTTGGTTTAGGTTTTAGGTGCATTTTTTATTTTATTGCTTAAATCGCATTCTCTCGACGAGCTGAGCACGTTTTCTGAAATGTGCTCCTCCCGTCGCTCTGGTTGGATGCACACAGTAAAAAGAGCTCCTGGCAGCTAGGGAGTGCCGCGTTGACCACTGCGCACGAAGAAATAAGCACCTGCAACGTTTGGTTTAGGTTTTAGGTGCATTTTTTATTTTATTGCTTAAATCGCATTCTCTCGACGAGCTGAGCACGTTTTCTGAAATGTGCTCCTCCCGTCGCTCTGGTTGGGTGCGCGTAGTAAAAAGTGCTCCTGGCAGCTAGAGAGTGCCGCGTTGACCACTGCGCATGAAGAAATAAGCACCTGCAACGTTTGGTTTAGGTTTTAGGTGCATTTTTAATTTTATTGCTTAAATCGCATTTTCTCGACGAGCTGAGCACGTTTTCTGAAATGTGCTCCTCCCGTCGCTCTGGTTGGGTGCGCACAGTAAAAAGAGCTCCTGGCAGCTAGGGAGTGCCGCGTTGACCACTGCGCACGTAGAATTAAGCACCTGCAACGTTTGGTTTAGGTTTTAGGTGCATTTTTAATTTTATTGCTTAAATCGCATTCTCTCGACGAGCTGAGCGCGTTTTCTGAAATGTGCTCCTCCCGTCGCTCTAGTTGGGTGCGCGTAGTAAAAAGTCCTCCTGGCAGCTAGAAAGTGCCGCGTTGACCACTGCGCATGAAGAAATAACCACCTGCAACGTTTGGTTTAGGTTTTAGGTCCATTTTTAATTTTATTGCTTAAATCGCATTTTCTCGACGAGCTGAGCACGTTTTCTGAAATGTGCTCATCCCGTCACTCTGGTTGGGTGCGCATAGTAAAAAGTGCTCTTGGCAGCTAGAGAGTGCCGCGTTGACCACTGCGCACAAAGAAATAAGCACCTGCAACGTTTTGTTTAGGTTTTAGGTGCATTTTTTATATTATTGCTTAAATCGCATTCTCTCGACGAGCTGAGCACGTTTTCTGGAATGTGCTCCTCCCGTCGCTCTGGTTGGGTGCGCGTAGTAAAAAGTGCTCCTGGCAGCTAGAGAGTGCCGCGTTGACCACTGCGCATGAAGAAATAAGCACCTGCAACGTTTGGTTTAGCTTTTAGGTGCATTTTTAATTTTATTGCTTAAATCGCATTTTCTCGACGAGCTGAGCACGTTTTCTGAAATGTGCTCCTACCGTCACTCTGGTTGGGTGCGCACAGTAAAAAGTGCTCCTGGCAGCTAGGGAGTGCCGCGTTGACCACTGCGCACGAAGAAATAAGCACCTGCAACGTTTGGTTTAGGTTTTAGGTGCATTTTTAATTTTATTTTTTAAATCGCATTTTCTCGACGAGCTGAGCACGTTTTCTGAAATGTGCTCCTCCCGTCGCTCTGGTTGGGTGCGCACAGTAAAAAGAGCTCCTGGCAGCTAGGGAGTGCCGCGTTGACCACTGCGCATGAAGAAATAAGCACCTGCAACGTTTGGTTTAGGTTTTAGGTGCATTTTTAATTTTATTGCTTAAATCGCATTTTCTCGACAAGCTGAGCACGTTTTATGAAATGTGCTCCTCCCGTCGCTCTGGTTGGGTGCGCACAGTAAAAAGAGCTCCTGGCAGCTAGGGAGTGCCGCGTTGACCACTGCGCAAGAAGAAATAAGCACCTGCAACGTTTGGTTTAGGTTTTAGGTGCATTTTTAATTTTATTGCTTAAATCGCATTCTCTTGACGAGCTGAGCACGTTTTCTGAAATGTGCTCCTCCCGTCGCTCTGGTTGGGTGCGCGTAGTAAAAAGTGCTCCTGGCAGCTAGAGAGTGCCGCGTTGACCACTGCGCATGAAGAAATTAGCACCTGCAACGTTTGGTTTAGCTTTTAGGTGCATTTTTAATTTTATTGCTTAAATCGCATTTTCTCGACGAGCTGAGCACGTTTTCTGAAATGTGCTCCTCCCGTCACTCTGGTTGGGTGCGCATAGTAAAAAGTGCTCTTGGCAGCTAGAGAGTGCCGCGTTGACCACTGCGCTTGAAGAAATAACCACCTGCAACGTTTGGTTTAGGTTTTGGGTGCATTTTTAATTTTATTGCTTAAATCGCATTTTCTCGACGAGCTGAGCACGTTTTCTGAAATGTGCTCCTCCCGTCACTCTGGTTGGGTGCGCACAGTAAAAAGTGCTCCTGGCAGCTAGGGAGTGCCGCGTTGAGCACTGCGCACGAAGAAATAAGCACCTGCAACGTTTGGTTTAGGTTTTAGGTGCATTTTTAATTTTATTGCTTAAATCGCATTGTCTCGACGAGCTGAGCACGTTTTCTGAAATGTGCTCCTCCCGTCGCTCTGGTTGGGTGCGCAGAGTAAAAAGAGCTCCTGGCAGCTAGGGAGTTCCGCGTTGACCACTGCGCACGAAGAAATAAGCACCTGCAACGTTTGGTTTAGGTTTTAGGTGCATTTTTAATGTTATTGCTTAAATCGCATTCTCTCGACGAGCTGAGCACGTTTTCTGAAATGTGCTCCTCCCGTCGCTCTGGTTGGGTGCGCACAGTAAAAAGTGCTCTTGGCAGCTCGGGAGTGCCGCGTTGACCACTGCGCATGAAGAAAAAGGCACCTGCAACGTTTGGTTTAGGTTTTAGGTGCATTTTTAATTTTATTGCTTAAATCGCATTTTCTCGACGAGCTGAGCACGTTTTCTGAAATGTGCTCCTCCCGTCGCTCTAGTTGGGTGCGCACAGTAAAAAGTGCTCCTGGCAGCTCGGGAGTGCCGCGTTGACCACTGCGCATGAAGAAATAAGCACCTGCAACGTTTGGTTTAGGTTTTAGGTGCATTTTTAATTTTATTGCTTAAATCGCATTTTCTCGACGAGCTGAGCACGTTTTCTGAAATGTGCTCCTCCCGCCGCTCTGGTTGGGCGCGCATAGTAAAAAGTGCTCCTGGCAGCTAGAGAGTGCCGCGTTGACCACTGCGCATGAAGAAATAAGCACCTGCAACGTTTGGTTTAGGTTTTAGGTGCATTTTTAATTTTATTGCTTAAATCGCATTTTCTCGACGAGCTGAGCACGTTTTCTGAAATGTGCTCCTCCCGTCACTCTGGTTGGGTGCGCACAGTAAAAAGTGCTCCTGGCAGCTAGGGAGTGCCGCGTTGATCACTGCGCACGAAGAAATAAGCACCTGCAACGTTTGGTTTAGGTTTTAGGTGCATTTTTTTATTTTATTGCTTAAATCGCATTCTCTCGACGAGCTGAGCACGTTTTCTGAAATGTGCTCCTCCCGTCGCTCTGGTTGGGTGCGCGTAGTAAAAAGTGCTCCTGGCAGCTAGAGAGTGCCGCGTTGACCACTGCGCATGAAGAAATAAGCACCTGCAACGTTTGGTTTAGGTTTTAGGTGCATTTTTAATCTTATTGCTTAAATCGCATTTTCTCGACGAGCTGAGCACGTTTTCTGAAATGTGCTCCTCCCGTCACTCTGGTTGGGTGCGCACAGTAAAAAGTGCTCTTGGCAGCTAGAGAGCTCCGCGTTGACCACTGCGCATGAAGAAATAAGCACCTGCAACGTTTGGTTTAGGTTTTAGGTGCAGTTTTTAATTTTATTGCTTAAATCGCATTTTCTCGACGAGCTGAGCACGTTTTCTGAAATGTGCTCCTCCCGCCACTCTGGTTGGGTGCGCACAGTAAAAAGTGCTCCTGGCAGCTAGAGAGTGCCGCGTTGACCACTGCGCATGAAGAAATAAGCACCTGCAACGTTTGGTTTAGGTTTTAGGTGCATGTTTAATTTTATTGCTTAAATCGCATTGTCTCGACGAGCTGAGCACGTTTTCTGAAATGTGCTCCTCCCGTCGCTCTGGTTGGGTGCGCAGAGTAAAAAGAGCTCCTGGCAGCTAGGGAGTTCCGCGTTGACCACTGCGCACGAAGAAATAAGCACCTGCAACGTTTGGTTTAGGTTTTAGGTGCATTTTTTTATTTTATTGCTTAAATCGCATTCTCTCGACGAGCTGAGCACGTTTTCTGAAATGTGCTCCTCCCGTCGCTCTGGTTGGGTGCGCGTAGTAAAAAGTGCTCCTGGCAGCTAGAGAGTGCCGCGTTGACCACTGCGCATGAAGAAATAAGCACCTGCAACGTTTGGTTTAGGTTTTAGGTGCATTTTTAATCTTATTGCTTAAATCGCATTTTCTCGACGAGCTGAGCACGTTTTCTGAAATGTGCTCCTCCCGTCACTCTGGTTGGGTGCGCACAGTAAAAAGTGCTCCTTGCAGCTAGGGAGTGCCGCGTTGAGCACTGCGCACGAAGAAATAAGCACCTGCAACGTTTGGTTTAGGTTTTAGGTGCATGTTTAATTTTATTGCTTAAATCGCATTGTCTCGACGAGCTGAGCACGTTTTCTGAAATGTGCTCCTCCCGTCGCTCTGGTTGGGTGCGCAGAGTAAAAAGAGCTCCTGGCAGCTAGGGAGTTCCGCGTTGACCACTGCGCACGAAGAAATAAGCACCTGCAACGTTTGGTTTAGGTTTTAGGTGCATTTTTAATTTTATTGCTTAAATCGCATTCTCTCGACGAGCTGAGCACGTTTTCTGAAATGTGTTCCTCCCGTCGCTCTGGTTGGGTGCGCACAGTAAAAATTGCTCTTGGCAGCTCGGGAGTGCCGCGTTGACCACTGCGCACGAAGAATTAAGCACCTGCAACGTTTGGTTTAGGTTTTAGGTGCTTTTTTTATTTTATTGCTTAAATCGCATTCTCTCGACGAGCTGAGCACGTTTTCTGAAATGTGCTCCTCCCGTCGCTCTGGTTGGGTGCGCGTAGTAAAAAGTGCTCCTGGCAGCTGGAGAGTGCCGCGTCGACCACTGCGCATGAAGAAATAAGCACCTGCAACGTTTGGTTTAGGTTTTAGGTGCATTTTTAATCTTATTGCTTAAATCGCATTTTCTCGACGAGCTGAGCACGTTTTCTGAAATGTGCTCCTCCCGTCACTCTGGTTGGGTGCGCACAGTAAAAAGTGCTCTTGGCAGCTAGAGAGTGCTGCGTTGACCACTGCGCATGAAGAAATAAGCACCTGCAACGTTTGGTTTAGGTTTTAGGTGCATTTTTAATTTTATTGCTTAAATCGCATTTTCTCGACGAGCTGAGCACGTTTTCTGAAATGTGCTCCTCCCGTCACTCTGGTTGGGTGCGCACAGTAAAAAGTGCTCCTGGCAGCTAGGGAGTGCCGCGTTGAGCACTGCGCACGAAGAAATAAGCACCTGCAACGTTTGGTTTAGGTTTTAGGTGCATTTTTAATTTTATTGCTTAAATCGCATTTTCTCGACGAGCTGAGCACGTTTTCTGAAATGTGCTCCTCCCGTCGCTCTGGTTGGGTGCGCACAGTAAAAAGAGCTCCTGGCAGCTAGGGAGTTCCGCGTTGACCACTGCGCACGAAGAAATAAGCACCTGCAATGTTTGGTTTAGGTTTTAGGTGCATTTTTAATTTTATTGCTTAAATCGCATTCTCTCGACGAGCTGAGCACGTTTTCTGAAATGTGCTCCTCCCGTCGCTCTGGTTGGGTGCGCACAGTAAAAAGTGCTCTTGGCAGCTCGGGAGTGCCGCGTTGACGACTGCACATGAAGAAATAAGCACCTGCAACGTTTGGTTTAGGTTTTAGGTGCATTTTTAATTTTATTGCTTAAATCGCATTTTCTCGACGAGCTGAGCACGTTTTCTGAAATGTGCTCCTCCCGTCGCTCTGGTTGGGTGCGCATAGTAAAAAGTGCTCCTGGCAGCTAGAGAGTGCCGCGTTGACCACTGCGCATGAAGAAATAAGCACCTGCAACGTTTGGTTTAGGTTTTAGGTGCATTTTTAATTTTATTGCTTAAATCGCATTTTCTCGACAAGCTGAGCACGTTTTATGAAATGTGCTCCTCCCGTCGCTCTGGTTGGGTGCGCACAGTAAAAAGAGCTCCTGGCAGCTAGGGAGTGCCGCGTTGACCACTGCGCACGAAGAAATAAGCACCTGCAACGTTTGGTTTAGGTTTTAGGTGCATTTTTTATTTTATTGCTTAAATCGCATTCTCTTGACGAGCTGAGCACGTTTTCTGAAATGTGCTCCTCCCGTCGCTCTGGTTGGGTGCGCGTAGTAAAAAGTGCTCTTGGCAGGTAGAGAGTGCCGCGTTGACCACTGCGCATGAAGAAATTAGCACCTGCAACGTTTGGTTTAGCTTTTAGGTGCATTTTTAATTTTATTGCTTAAATCGCATTTTCTCGACGAGCTGAGCACGTTTTCTGAAATGTGCTCCTCCCGTCACTCTGGTTGGGTGCGCATAGTAAAAAGTGCTCTTGGCAGCTAGAGAGTGCCGCGTTGACCACTGCACTTGAAGAAATAACCACCTGCAACGTTTGGTTTAGGTTTTGGGTGCATTTTTAATTTTATTGCTTAAATCGCATTTTCTCGACGAGCTGAGCACGTTTTCTGAAATGTGCTCCTCCCGTCACTCTGGTTGGGTGCGCATAGTAAAAAGTGCTCTTGGCAGCTAGGGAGTGCCGCGTTGACCACTGCACATGAAGAAATAAGCACCTGCAACGTTTGGTTTAGGTTTTAGGTGCATTTTTAATTTTATTGCTTAAATCGCATTTTCTCGACGAGCTGAGCACGTTTTCTGAAATGTGCTCCTCCCGTCACTCTGGTTGGGTGCGCACAGTAAAAAGTGCTCTTGGCAGCTAGAGAGTGTCGCGTTGACCACTGCGCACGAAGAAATAACCACCTGCAACGTTTGGTTTAGGTTTTAGGTGCATTTTTAATTTTATTACTTAAATCGCATTTTCTCGACGAGCTGAGTACGTTTTCTGAAATGTGCTCCTTTCGTCACTCTGGTTGGGTGCGCACAGTAAAAAGTGCTCCTGGCAGCTAGGGAGTGCCGCGTTGACCACTGCGCACGAAGAAATAAGCACCTGCAACGTTTGGTTTAGGTTTTAGGTGCATTTTTAATTTTATTTTTTAAATCGCATTTTCTCGACGAGCTGAGCACGTTTTCTGAAATGTGCTCCTCCCGTCGCTCTGGTTGGGTGCGCACAGTAAAAAGAGCTCCTGGCAGCTAGGGAGTGCCGCGTTGACCACTGCGCACGAAGAAATAAGCACCTGCAACGTTTGGTTTAGGTTTTAGGTGCATTTTTTATTTTATTGCTTGAATCGCATTCTCTCGACGAGCTGAGCACGTTTTCTGAAATGTGCTCCTCCCGTCGCTCTGGTTGGGTGCACACAGTAAAAAGAGCTCCTGGCAGCTAGGGAGTGCCGCGTTGACCACTGCGCACGAAGAAATAAGCACCTGCAACGTTTGGTTTAGGTTTTAGGTGCATTTTTTATTTTATTGCTTAAATCGCATTCTCTCGACGAGCTGAGCACGTTTTCTGAAATGTGCTCCTCCCGTCGCTCTGGTTGGGTGCGCGTAGTAAAAAGTGCTCCTGGCAGCTAGAGAGTGCCGCGTTGACCACTGCGCATGAAGAAATAAGCACCTGCAACGTTTGGTTTAGGTTTTAGGTGCATTTTTAATTTTATTGCTTAAATCGCATTTTCTCGACGAGCTGAGCACGTTTTCTGAAATGTGCTCCTCCCGTCGCTCTGGTTGGGTGCGCACAGTAAAAAGAGCTCCTGGCAGCTAGGGAGTGCCGCGTTGAGCACTGCGCACGAAGAAATAAGCAGCTGCAACGTTTGGTTTAGGTTTTAGGTGCATTTTTAATTTTATTGCTTAAATCGCATTTTCTCGACGAGCTGAGCACGTTTTCTGAAATGTGCTCCTCCCGTCGCTCTGGTTGGGTGCGCACAGTAAAGAGAGCTCCTGGCAGCTAGGGAGTTCCGCGTTGACCACTGCGCACGAAGAAATAAGCACCTGCAACGTTTGGTTTAGGTTTTAGGTGCATTTTTTATTTTATTGCTTAAATCGCATTCTCTCGACGAGCTGAGCACGTTTTCTGAAATGTGCTCCTCCCGTCGCTCTGGTTGGATGCACACAGTAAAAAGAGCTCCTGGCAGCTAGGGAGTGCCGCGTTGACCACTGCGCACGAAGAAATAAGCACCTGCAACGTTTGGTTTAGGTTTTAGGTGCATTTTTTATTTTATTGCTTAAATCGCATTCTCTCGACGAGCTGAGCACGTTTTCTGAAATGTGCTCCTCCCGTCGCTCTGGTTGGGTGCGCGTAGTAAAAAGTGCTCCTGGCAGCTAGAGAGTGCCGCGTTGACCACTGCGCATGAAGAAATAAGCACCTGCAACGTTTGGTTTAGGTTTTAGGTGCATTTTTAATTTTATTGCTTAAATCGCATTTTCTCGACGAGCTGAGCACGTTTTCTGAAATGTGCTCCTCCCGTCGCTCTGGTTGGGTGCGCACAGTAAAAAGAGCTCCTGGCAGCTAGGGAGTGCCGCGTTGACCACTGCGCACGTAGAATTAAGCACCTGCAACGTTTGGTTTAGGTTTTAGGTGCATTTTTAATTTTATTGCTTAAATCGCATTCTCTCGACGAGCTGAGCGCGTTTTCTGAAATGTGCTCCTCCCGTCGCTCTAGTTGGGTGCGCGTAGTAAAAAGTCCTCCTGGCAGCTAGAAAGTGCCGCGTTGACCACTGCGCATGAAGAAATAACCACCTGCAACGTTTGGTTTAGGTTTTAGGTGCATTTTTAATTTTATTGCTTAAATCGCATTCTCTCGACGAGCTGAGCACGTTTTCTGAAATGTGCTCCTCCCGTCGCTCTGGTTGGGTGCGCGTAGTAAAAAGTGCTCCTCGCAGCTAGAGAGTGCCGCGTTGACCACTGCGCATGAAGAAATAAGCACCTGCAACGTTTGGTTTAGGTTTTAGGAGCATTTTTAATTTTATTGCTTAAATCGCATTTTCTCGACGAGCTGAGCACGTTTTCTGAAATGTGCTCCTCCCGTCACTCTGGTTGGGTGCGCACAGTAAAAAGTGCTCCTGGCAGCTAGAGAGTGCCGCGTTGACCACTGCGCATGAAAAAATAAGCACCTGCAACGTTTCGTTTAGGTTTTAGGTGCATTTTTTATATTATTGCTTAAATCGTATTCTCTCGACGAGCTGAGCACGTTTTCTGAAATGTGCTCCTCCCGTCACTCTGGTTGGGTGCGCACAGTAAAAAGTGCTCTTGGCAGCTAGGGAGTGCCGCGTTGACCACTGCACATGAAGAAATAAGCACCTGCAACGTTTGGTTTAGGTTTTAGGTGCATTTTTAATTTTATTGCTTAAATCGCATTTTCTCGACGAGCTGAGCACGTTTTCTGAAATGTGCTCCTCCCGTCACTCTGGTTGGGTGCGCACAGTAAAAAGTGCTCCTGGCAGCTAGGGAGTGCCGCGTTGAGCACTACGCACGAAGAAATAAGCACCTGCAACGTTTGGTTTAGGTTTTAGCTGCATTATTAATTTTATTGCTTAAATCGCATTTTCTCGACGAGCTAAGCACGTTTTCTGAAATGTGCTCCTCCCGTCGCTCTGGTTGGGTGCGCACAGTAAAAAGAGCTCCTGGCAGCTAGGGAGTTCCGCGTTGACCACTGCGCACGAAGAAATAAGCACCTGCAACGTTTGGTTTAGGTTTTAGCTGCATTATTAATTTTATTGCTTAAATCGCATTTTCTCGACGAGCTAAGCACGTTTTCTGAAATGTGCTCCTCCCGTCGCTCTGGTTGGGTGCGCACAGTAAAAAGAGCTCCTGGCAGCTAGGGAGTTCCGCGTTGACCACTGCGCACGAAGAAATAAGCACCTGCAACGTTTGGTTTAGGTTTTAGGTGCATTTTTAATTTTATTGCTTAAATCGCATTCTCTCGACGAGCTGAGCACGTTTTCTGAAATGTGCTCCTCCCGTCGCTCTGGTTGGGTGCGCACAGTAAAAAGTGCTCTTGGCAGCTCGGGAGTGCCGCGTTGACCACTGCGCATGAAGAAATAAGCACCTGCAACGTTTGGTTTAGGTTTTAGGTGCATTTTTAATTTTATTGCTTAAATCGCATTTTCTCGACGAGCTGAGCACGTTTTCTGAAATGTGCTCCTCCCGTCGCTCTGGTTGGGCGCGCATAGTAAAAAGTGCTCCTGGCAGCTAGAGAGTGCCGCGTTGACCACTGCGCATGAAGAAATAAGCACCTGCAACGTTTGGTTTAGGTTTTAGGTGCATTTTTAATTTTATTGCTTAAATCGCATTTTCTCGACGAGCTGAGCACGTTTTCTGAAATGTGCTCCTCCCGTCACTCTGGTTGGGTGCGCACAGTAAAAAGTGCTCCTGGCAGCTAGGGAGTGCCGCGTTGACCACTGCGCACGAAGAAATAAGCACCTGCAACGTTTGGTTTAGGTTTTAGGTGCATTTTTTTATTTTATTGCTTAAATCGCATTCTCTCGACGAGCTGAGCACGTCTTCTGAAATGTGCTCCTCCCGTCGCTCTGGTTGGGTGCGCGTAGTAAAAAGTGCTCCTGGCAGCTAGAGAGTGCCGCGTTGACCACTGCGCATGAAGAAATAAGCACCTGCAATGTTCGGTTTAGGTTTTAGGTGCATTTTTAATCTTATTGCTTAAATCGCATTTTCTCGACGAGCTGAGCACGTTTTCTGAAATGTGCTCCTCCCGTCACTCTGGTTGGGTGCGCACAGTAAAAAGTGCTCTTGGCAGCTAGAGAGTGCCGCGTTGACCACTGCGCATGAAGATTAAGCACCTGCAACGTTTGGTTTAGGTTTTAGGTGCATTTTTAATTTTATTGCTTAAATCGCATTTTCTCGACGAGCTGAGCACGTTTTCTGAAATGTGCTCCTCCCGTCACTCTGGTTGGGTGCACACAGTAAAAAGTGCTCCTGGCAGCTAGAGAGTGCCGCGTTGACCACTGCGCATGAAGAAATAAGCACCTGCAACGTTTGGTTTAGGTTTTAGGTGCATTTTTAATCTTATTGCTTAAATCGCATTTTCTCGACGAGCTGAGCACGTTTTCTGAAATGTGCTCCTCCCGTCACTCTGGTTGGGTGCGCACAATAAAAAGTGCTCTTGGCAGCTAGAGAGTGCCGCGTTGACCACTGCGCATGAAGAAATAAGCACCTGCAACGTTTGGTTTAGGTTTTAGGTGCATTTTTAATCTTATTGCTTAAATCGCATTTTCTCGACGAGCTGAGCACGTTTTCTCAAATGTGCTCCTCCCGTCACTCTGGTTGGGTGCGCACAGTAAAAAGTGCTCTTGGCAGCTAGAGAGTGCCGCGTTGACCACTGCGCATGAAGAAATAAGCACCTGCAACGTTTGGTTTAGGTTTTAGGTGCATTTTTAATTTTATTGCTTAAATCGCATTTTCTCGACGAGCTGAGCACGTTTTCTGAAATGTGCTCCTCCCGTCACTCTGGTTGGGTGCGCACAGTAAAAAGTGCTCCTGGCAGCTAGAGAGTGCCGCGTTGACCACTGCGCATGAAGAAATAAGCACCTGCAACGTTTGGTTTAGGTTTTAGGTGCATTTTTAATCTTATTGCTTAAATCGCATTTTCTCGACGAGCTGAGCACGTTTTCTGAAATGTGCTCCTCCCGTCACTCTGGTTGGGTGCGCACAGTAAAAAGTGCTCTTATCAGCTCGAGAGTGCCGCGTTGACCACTGCGCATGAAGAAATAAGCACCTGCAACGTTTGGTTTAGGTTTTAGGTGCATTTTTAATTTTATTGCTTAAATCGCATTTTCTCGACGAGCTGAGCACGTTTTCTGAAATGTGCTCCGCCCGTCACTCTGGTTGGGTGCGCACAGTAAAAAGTGCTCCTGGCAGCTAGGGACTGCCGCGTTAAGCACTACGCACGAAGAAATAAGCACCTGCAACGTTTGGTTTAGGTTTTAGCAGCATTTTTAATTTTATTGCTTAAATCGCATTCTCTCGACGAGCTGAGCACGTTTTCTGAAATGTGCTCCTCCCGTCGCTCTGGTTGGGTGCACACAGTAAAAAGAGCTCCTGGCAGCTAGGGAGTGCCGCGTTGACCACTGCGCACGAAGAAATAAGCACCTGCAACGTTTGGTTTAGGTTTTAGGTGCATTTTTTATTTTATTGCTCAAATTGCATTCTCTCGACGAGCTGAGCACGTTTTCTGAAATGTGCTCCTCCCGTCGCTTTGGCTGGGTGCGCGTAGTAAAAAGTGCTCCTGGCAGCTAGAGAGTGCCGCGTTGACCACTGCGCATGAAGAAATAAGCACCTGCAACGTTTGGTTTAGGTTTTAGGTGCATTTTTAATTTTATTGCTTAAATCGCATTTTCTCGACGAGCTGAGCACGTTTTCTGAAATATGCTCCTCCCGTCGCTCTGGTTGGGTGCGCACAGTAAAAAGAGCTCCTGGCAGCTAGGGAGTGCCGCGTTGACCACTGCGCACGAAGAAATAAGCACCTGCAACGTTTGGTTTAGGTTTTAGGTGCATTTTTAATTTTATTGCTTAAATCGCATTTTCTCGACGAGCTGAGCACGTTTTCTGAAATGTGTTCCTCCCGTCACTCTGGTTGGGTGCGCACAGTAAAAAGTGCTCTTGGCAGCTAGGGAGTGCCGCGTTGACCACTGCACATGAAGAAATAAGCACCTGCAACGTTTGGTTTAGGTTTTAGGTGCATTTTTAATTTTATTGCTTAAATCGCATTTTCTCGACGAGCTGAGCACGTTTTCTGAAATGTGCTCCTCCCGTCACTCTGGTTGGGTGCGCACAGTAAAAAGTGCTCTTGGCAGCTAGAGAGTGCCGCGTTGACCACTGCGCATGAAGAAATAACCACCTGCAACGTTTGGTTTAGTGTTTAGGTGCATTTTTAATTTTATTGCTTAAATTGCATTTTCTCGACGAGCTGAGTACGTTTTCTGAAATGTGCTCCTTCCGTCACTCTGGTTGGGTGCGCACAGTAAAAAGTGCTCCTGGCAGCTAGGGAGTGCCGCGTTGACCACTGCGCACGAAGAAATAAGCACCTGCAACGTTTGGTTTAGGTTTTAGGTGCATTTTTAATTTTATTGTTTAAATCGCATTTTCTCGACGAGCTGAGCACGTTTTCTGAAATGTGCTCCTCCCGTCGCTCTGGTTGGGTGCGCACAGTAAAAAGAGCTCCTGGCAGCTAGGGAGTGCCGCGTTGACCACTGCGCACGAAGAAATAAGCACCTGCAACGTTTGGTTTAGGTTTTAAGTGCATTTTTTATTTTATTGCTTAAATCGCATTCTCTCGACGAGCTGAGCACCTTTTCTGAAATGTGCTCCTCCCGTCGCTCTGGTTGGGTGCACACAGTAAAAAGTGCTCCTGGCAGCTAGGGAGTGCCGCGTTGAGCACTGCGCACGAAGAAATAAGCACCTGCAACGTTTGGTTTAGGTTTTAGGTGCATTTTTAATTTTATTGCTTAAATCGCATTGTCTCGACGAGCTGAGCACGTTTTCTGAAATGTGCTCCTCCCGTCGCTCTGGTTGGGTGCGCACAGTAAAAAGAGCTTCTGGCAGCTAGGGAGTTCCGCGTTGACCACTGCGCACGAAGAAATAAGCACCTGCAACGTTTGGTTTAGGTTTTAGGTGCATTTTTAATTTTATTGCTTAAATCGCATTCTCTCGACGAGCTGAGCACGTTTTCCTAAATGTGCTCCTCCCGTCGCTCTGGTTGGGTGCGCACCGTAAAAAGTGCTCTTGGCAGCTCGGGAGTGCCGCGTTGACCACTGCGCATGAAGAAATAAGCACCTGCAACGTTTGGTTTAGGTTTTAGGTGCATTTTTAATTTTATTGCTTAAATCGCATTTTCTCGACGAGCTGAGCACGTTTTCTGAAATGTGCTCCTCCCGTCGCTCTGGTTGGGTGCGCATAGTAAAAAGTGCTCCTGGCAGCTAGGGAGTGCCGCGTTGAGCACTGCGCACGAAGAAATAAGCACCTGCAACGTTTGGTTTAGGTTTTAGGTGCATTTTTAATTTTATTGCTTAAATCGCATTTTCTCGACAAGCTGATCACGTTTTCTGAAATGTGCTCCTCCCGTCGCTCTGGTTGGGTGCACACAGTAAAAAGAGCTCCTGGCAGCTAGGGAGTGCCGCGTTGACCACTGCGCACGAAGAAATAAGCACCTGCAACGTTTGGTTTAGGTTTTAGGTGCATTTTTTATTTTATTGCATAAATCGCATTCTCTCGACGAGCTGAGCACGTTTTCTGAAATGTGCTCCTCCCGTCGCTCTGGTTGGGTGCGCGTAGTAAAAAGTGCTCCTGGCAGCTAGAGAGTGCCGCGTTGACCACTGCGCATGAAGAAATAAGCACCTGCAACGTTTGGTTTAGGTTTTAGGAGCATTTTTAATCTTATTGCTTAAATCGCATTTTCTCGACGAGCTGAGCACGTTTTCTGAAATATGCTCCTCCCGTCACTCTGGTTGGGTGCGCACAGTAAAAAGTGCTCTTGTTAGCTAGAGAGTGCCGCGTTGACCACTGCGCATGAAGAAATAAGCACCTGCAACGTTTGGTTTAGGTTTTAGGTGCATTTTTAATTTTATTGCTTAAATCGCATTCTCTCGACGAGCTGAGCACGTTTTCTGAAATGTGCTCCTCCCGTCGCTCTGGTTGGGTGCGCACAGTAAAAAGTGCTCTTGGCAGCTCGGGAGTGCCGCGTTGACCACTGCGCATGAAGAAATAAGCACCTGCAACGTTTGGTTTAGGTTTTAGGTGCATTTTTAATTTTATTGCTTAAATCGCATTTTCTCGACGAGCTGAGCACGTTTTCTGAAATGTGCTCCTCCCGTCGCTCTGGTTGGGTGCGCATAGTAAAAATTGCTCCTGGCAGCTAGAGAGTGCCGCGTTGACCACTGCGCAAGAAGAAATAAGCACCTGCAACGTTTGGTTTAGGTTTTAGGTGCATTTTTAATTTTATTGCTTAAATCGCATTCTCTCGACGAGCTGAGCACGTTTTCTGAAATGTGCTCCTCCCGTCGCTCTGGTTGAGTGCGCACAGTAAAAAGAGCTCCTGGCAGCTAGGGAGTTCCGCGTTGACCACTGCGCACGAAGAAATAAGCACCTGCAACGTTTGGTTTAGGTTTTAGGTGCATTTTTAATTTTATTGCTTAAATCGCTTCTCTCGACGAGCTGAGCACGTTTTCTGAAATGTGCTCCTTCCGTCGCTCTGGTTGGGTGCGCACAGTAAAAAGTGCTCTTGGCAGCTCGGGAGTGCCGCGTTGACCACTGCGCATGAAGAAATAAGCACCTGCAACGTTTGGTTTAGGTTTTAGGTGCATTTTTAATTTTATTGCTTAAATCGCATTTTCTCGACGAGCTGAGCACGTTTTCTGAAATGTGCTCCTCCCGTCGCTCTGGTTGGGCGCGCATAGTAAAAAGTGCTCCTGGCAGCTAGGGAGTGCCGCGTTGAGCACTGCGCACGAAGAAATAAGCACCTGCAACGTTTGGTTTAGGTTTTAGCTGCATTTTTAATTTTATTGCTTAAATCGCATTTTCTCGACGAGCTGAGCACGTTTTCTGAAATGTGCTCCTCCCGTCGCTCTGGTTGGGTGCGCACAGTAAAAAGAGCTCCTGGCAGCTAGGGAATTCCGCGTTGACCACTGCGCACGAAGAAATAAGCACCTGCAACGTTTGGTTTAGGTTTTAGGTGCATTTTTAATTTTATTGCTTAAATCGCATTCTCTCGACGAGCTGAGCACGTTTTCTGAAATGTGCTCCTCCCGTCGCTCTGGTTGGGTGCGCGTAGTAAAAAGTGCTCCTGGCAGCTAGAGAGTGCCGCGTTGACAACTGCGCATAAAGAAATAAGCACCTGCAACGTTTGGTTTAGGTTTTAGGTGCATTTTTAATCTTATTGCTTAAATCGCATTTTCTCGACGAGCTGAGCACGTTTTCTGAAATGTGCTCCTCCCGTCACTCTGGTTGGGTGCGCACAGTAAAAAGTGCTCTTGGCAGCTAGAGAGTGCCGCGTTGACCACTGCGCATGAAGAAATAAGCACCTGCAACGTTTGGTTTAGGTTTTAGGTGCATTTTTAATTTTATTGCTTAAATCGCATTTTCTCGACGAGCTGAGCACGTTTTCTGAAATGTGCTCCTCCCGTCACTCTGGTTGGGTGCGCACAGTAAAAAGTGCTCCTGGCAGCTAGAGAGTGCCGCGTTGACCACTGCGCATGAAGAAATAAGCACCTGCAACGTTTGATTTAGGTTTTAGGTGCATTTTTAATTTTATTGCTTAAATCGCATTCTCTCGACGAGCTGAGCACGTTTTCTGAAATGTGCTCCTTCCGTCGCTCTGGTTGGGTGCGCACAGTAAAAAGTGGTCTTGGCAGCTCGGGAGTGCCGCGTTGACCACTGCGCATGAAGAAATAAGCACCTGCAACGTTTGGTTTAGGTTTTAGGTGCATTTTTAATTTTATTGCTTAAATCGCATTTTCTCGACGAGCTGAGCACGTTTTCTGAAATGTGCTCCTCCCGTCGCTCTGGTTGGGTGCGCATAGTAAAAAGTGCTCTTGGCAGCTAGGGAGTGCCGCGTTGACCACTGCACATGAAGAAATAAGCACCTGCAACGTTTGGTTTAGGTTTTAGGTGCATTTTTAATTTTATTGCTTAAATCGCATTTTCTCGACGAGCTGAGCACGTTTTCTGAAATGTGCTCCTCCCGTCACTCTGGTTGGGTGTGCACAGTAAAAAGTGCTCTTCGCAGCTAGAGAGTGCCGCGTTGACCACTGCGCATGAAGAAATAACCACCTGCAACGTTTGGTTTAGGTTTTAGGTGCATTTTTAATTTTATTGCTTAAATCGCATTTTCTCGACGAGCTGAGCACGTTTTCTGAAATGTGCTCCTCCCGTCACTCTGGTTGGGTGCGCATAGTAAAAAGTGCTCTTGGCAGCTAAAAAGTGCCGCGTTGACCACTGCACATGAAGAAATAAGCACCTGCAACGTTTGGTTTAGGTTTTAGGTGCATTTTAAATTTTATTGCTTAAATCGCATTTTCTCGACGAGCTGAGCACGTTTTCTGAAATGTGCTCCTCCCGTCGCTCTGGTTGTGCGCGCATAGTAAAAAGTGCTCCTGCCAGCTAGAGAGTGCCGCGTTGACCACTGCACATGAGGAAATAAGCACCTGCAACGTTTGGTTTAGGTTTTAGGTGCATTTTTAATTTTATTGCTTAAATCGCATTTTCTCGACGAGCTGAGCACGTTTTCTGAAATGTGCTCCTCCCGTCACTCTGGTTGGGTGCGCACAGTAAAAAGTGCTCTTGGCAGCTAGAGAGTGCCGCGTTGACCACTGCGCATGAAGAAATAAGCACCTGCAACGTTTGGTTTAGGTTTTAGGTGCATTTTTAATCGTATTGCTTAAATCGCATTTTCTCGACGAGCTGACCACGTTTTCTGAAATGTGCTCCTCCCGTCACTCTGGTTGGGTGCGCACAGTAAAAAGTGCTCTTGGCAGCTAGAGAGTGCCGCGTTGACCACTGCGCATGAAGAAATAAGCACCTGCAACGTTTGGTTTAGGTTTTAGGTGCATTTTTAATTTTATTGCTTAAATCGCATTTTCTCGACGAGCTGAGCACGTTTTCTGAAATGTGCTCCTCCCGTCACTCTGGTTGGGTGCGCACAGTAAAAAGTGCTCCTGGCAGCTAGGGAGTGCCGCGTTGAGCACTGCGCACGAAGAAATAAGCACCTGCAACGTTTGGTTTAGGTTTTAGGTGCATTTTTAATTTTATTGCTTAAATCGCATTTTCTCGACGAGCTGAGCACGTTTTCTGAAATGGGCTCCTCCCGTCGCTCTGGTTGGGTGCGCACAGTAAAAAGAGCTCCTGGCAGCTAGAGAGTGCCGCGTTGACCACTGCGCATGAAGAAATAAGCACCTGCAACGTTTGGTTTAGGTTTTAGGAGCATTTTTAATTTTATTGCTTAAATCGCATTTTCTCGACGAGCTGAGCACGTTTTCTGAAATGTGCTCTTCCCGTCACTCTGGTTGGGTGCGCATAGTAAAAAGTGCTCTTGGCAGCTAGAGAGTGCCGCGTTGACCACTGCGCTTGAAGAAATAACCACCTGCAACGTTTGGTTTAGGTTTTGGGTGCATTTTTAATTTTATTGCTTAAATCGCATTTTCTCGACGAGCTGAGCACGTTTTCTGAAATGTGCTCCTCCCGTCACTCTGGTTGGGTGCGCACAGTAAAAAGTGCTCCTGGCAGCTAGGGAGTGCCGCGTTGAGCACTGCGCACGAAGAAATAAGCACCTGCAACGTTTGGTTTAGGTTTTAGGTGCATTTTTAATTTTATTGCTTAAATCGCATTTTCTCGACGAGCTGAGCACGTTTTCTGAAATGTGCTCCTCCCGTCGCTCTGGTTGGGTGCGCACAGTAAAAAGAGCTCCTGGCAGCTAGGGAGTGCCGCGTTGACCACTGCGCACGAAGAAATAAGCACCTGCAACGTTTGGTTTAGGTTTTAGGTGCATTTTTTATTTTATTGCTTAAATCGCATTCTCTCGACGAGCTGAGCACGTTTTCTGAAATGTGCTCCTCCCGTCGCTCTGGTTGGGTGCGCGTAGTAAAAAGTGCTCCTGGCAGCTAGAGAGTGCCGCGTTGACCACTGCGCATGAAGAAATAAGCACCTGCAACGTTCGGTTTAGGTTTTAGGTGCATTTTTAATCTTATTGCTTAAATCGCATTTTCTCGACGAGCTGAGCACGTTTTCTGAAATGTGCTCCTCCCGTCACTCTGGTTTGGTGCGCACAGTAAAAAGTGCTTTTGGCAGCTAGAGAGTGCCGCGTTGACCACTGCGCATGAAGAAATAAGCACCTGCAACGTTTGGTTTAGGTTTTAGGTGCATTTTTAATTTTATTGCTTAAATCGCATTTTCTCGACGAGCTGAGCACGTTTTCTGAAATGTGCTCCTCCCGTCACTCTGGTTGGGTGCACACAGTAAAAAGTGCTCCTGGCAGCTAGAGAGTGCCGCGTTGACCACTGCGCATTAAGAAATAAGCACCTGCAACGTTTGGTTTAGGTTTTAGGTGCATTTTTAATTTTATTGTTTAAATCGCATTTTCTCGACGAGCTGAGCACGTTTTCTGAAATGTGCTCCTCCCGTCGCTCTGGTTGGGCGCGCATAGTAAAAAGTGCTCCTGGCAGCTAGAGAGTGCCGCGTTGACCACTGCGCATGAAGAAATAAGCACCTGCAACGTTTGGTTTAGGTTTTAGGTGCATTTTTAATTTTATTGCTTAAATCGCATTTTCTCGACGAGCTGAGCACGTTTTCTGAAATGTGCTCCTCCCGTCACTCTGGTTGGGTGCGCACAGTAAAAAGTGCTCCTGGCAGCTAGGGAGTGCCGCGTTGACCACTGCGCACGAAGAAATAAGCACCTGCAACGTTTGGTTTAGGTTTTAGGTGCATTTTTTTATTTTATTGCTTAAATCGCATTTTCTCGACGAGCTGAGCACGTTTTCTGAAATGTGCTCCTCCCGTCGCTCTGGTTGGGCGCGCATAGTAAAAAGTGCTCCTGGCAGCTAGAGAGTGCCGCGTTGACCACTGCGCATGAAAAAATAAGCACCTGCAACGTTTGGTTTAGGTTTTGGGCGCATTTTTTATATTATTGCTTAAATCGCATTCTCTCGACAAGCTGAGCACGTTTTCTGAAATGTGCTCCTCCCGTCACTCTGGTTGGGTGCGCACAGTAAAAAGTGCTCCTGGCAGCTAGGGAGTGCCGCGTTGAGCACTGCGCACGAAGAAATAAGCACCTGCAACGTTTGGTTTAGGTTTTAGCTGCATTTTTAATTTTATTGCTTAAATCGCATTTTCTCGACGAGCTGAGCACGTTTTCTGAAATGTGCTCCTCCCGTCGCTCTGGTTGGGTGCGCACAGTAAAAAGAGCTCCTGGCAGCTAGGGAGTTCCGCGTTGACCACTGCGCACGAAGAAATAAGCACCTGCAACGTTTGGTTTAGGTTTTAGGTCCATTTTTAATCTTATTGCTTAAATCGCATTTTCTCGACGAGCTGAGCACGTTTTCTGAAATGTGCTCCTCCCGTCACTCTGGTTGGGTGCGCACAGTAAAAAGTGCTCTTGGCAGCTAGAGAGTGCCGCGTTGACCACTGCGCATGAAGAAATAAGCACCTGCAACGTTTGGTTTAGGTTTTAGGTGCATTTTTAATTTTATTGCTTAAATCGCATTTTCTCGACGAGCTGAGCACGTTTTCTGAAATGTGCTCCTCCCGTCGCTCTGGTTGGGCGCGCATAGTAAAAAGTGCTCCTGGCAGCTAGAGAGTGCCGCGTTGACCACTGCGCAAGAAGAAATAAGCACCTGCAACGTTTGGTTTAGGTTTTAGGTGCATTTTTAATTTTATTGCTTAAATCGCATTTTCTCGACGAGCTGAGCACGTTTTCTGAAATGTGCTCCTCCCGTCACTCTGGTTAGGTGCGCACAGTAAAAAGTGCTCTTGGCAGCTAGAGAGTGCCGCATTGACCACTGCGCATGAAGAAATAAGCACCTGCAACGTTTGGTTTAGGTTTTAGGTGCATTTTTAATTTTATTGCTTAAATCGCATTTTCTCGACGAGCTGAGCACGTTTTCTGAAATGTGCTCCTCCCGTCACTCTGGTTGGGTGCGCACAGTAAAAAGTGCTCCTGGCAGCTAGAGAGTGCCGCGTTGACCACTGCGCATGAAGAAATAAGCACCTGCAACGTTTGGTTTAGGTTTTAGGTGCATTTTTAATTTTATTGCTTAAATCGCATTTTCTCGACGAGCTGAGCACGTTTTCTGAAATGTGCTCCTCCCGTCACTCTGGTTGGGTGCGCACAGTAAAAAGTGCTCCTGGCAGCTAGGGAGTGCCGCGTTGACCACTGCGCACGAAGAAATAAGCACCTGCAACGTTTGGTTTAGGTTTTAGGTGCATTTTTTATTTTATTGCTTAAATCGCATTCTCTCGACGAGCTGAGCACGTTTTCTGAAATGTGCTCCTCCCGTCGCTCTGGTTGGGTGCGCGTAGTAAAAAGTGCTCCTGGCAGCTAGAGAGTGCCGCGTTGACCACTGCGCATGAAGAAATAAGCACCTGCAACGTTCGGTTTAGGTTTTAGGTGCATTTTTAATCTTATTGCTTAAATCGCATTTTCTCGACGAGCTGAGCACGTTTTCTGAAATGTGCTCCTCCCGTCACTCTGGTTTGGTGCGCACAGTAAAAAGTGCTTTTGGCAGCTAGAGAGTGCCGCGTTGACCACTGCGCATGAAGAAATAAGCACCTGCAACGTTTGGTTTAGGTTTTAGGTGCATTTTTAATTTTATTGCTTAAATCGCATTTTCTCGACGAGCTGAGCACGTTTTCTGAAATGTGCTCCTCCCGTCACTCTGGTTGGGTGCACACAGTAAAAAGTGCTCCTGGCAGCTAGAGAGTGCCGCGTTGACCACTGCGCATGAAGAAATAAGCACCTGCAACGTTTGGTTTAGGTTTTAGGTGCATTTTTAATTTTATTGTTTAAATCGCATTTTCTCGACGAGCTGAGCACGTTTTCTGAAATGTGCTCCTCCCGTCGCTCTGGTTGGGCGCGCATAGTAAAAAGTGCTCCTGGCAGCTAGAGAGTGCCGCGTTGACCACTGCGCATGAAGAAATAAGCACCTGCAACGTTTGGTTTAGGTTTTAGGTGCATTTTTAATTTTATTGCTTAAATCGCATTTTCTCGACGAGCTGAGCACGTTTTCTGAAATGTGCTCCTCCCGTCACTCTGGTTGGGTGCGCACAGTAAAAAGTGCTCCTGGCAGCTAGGGAGTGCCGCGTTGACCACTGCGCACGAAGAAATAAGCACCTGCAACGTTTGGTTTAGGTTTTAGGTGCATTTTTTTATTTTATTGCTTAAATCGCATTTTCTCGACGAGCTGAGCACGTTTTCTGAAATGTGCTCCTCCCGTCGCTCTGGTTGGGCGCGCATAGTAAAAAGTGCTCCTGGCAGCTAGAGAGTGCCGCGTTGACCACTGCGCATGAAAAAATAAGCACCTGCAACGTTTGGTTTAGGTTTTGGGCGCATTTTTTATATTATTGCTTAAATCGCATTCTCTCGACAAGCTGAGCACGTTTTCTGAAATGTGCTCCTCCCGTCACTCTGGTTGGGTGCGCACAGTAAAAAGTGCTCCTGGCAGCTAGGGAGTGCCGCGTTGAGCACTGCGCACGAAGAAATAAGCACCTGCAACGTTTGGTTTAGGTTTTAGCTGCATTTTTAATTTTATTGCTTAAATCGCATTTTCTCGACGAGCTGAGCACGTTTTCTGAAATGTGCTCCTCCCGTCGCTCTGGTTGGGTGCGCACAGTAAAAAGAGCTCCTGGCAGCTAGGGAGTTCCGCGTTGACCACTGCGCACGAAGAAATAAGCACCTGCAACGTTTGGTTTAGGTTTTAGGTCCATTTTTAATCTTATTGCTTAAATCGCATTTTCTCGACGAGCTGAGCACGTTTTCTGAAATGTGCTCCTCCCGTCACTCTGGTTGGGTGCGCACAGTAAAAAGTGCTCTTGGCAGCTAGAGAGTGCCGCGTTGACCACTGCGCATGAAGAAATAAGCACCTGCAACGTTTGGTTTAGGTTTTAGGTGCATTTTTAATTTTATTGCTTAAATCGCATTTTCTCGACGAGCTGAGCACGTTTTCTGAAATGTGCTCCTCACGTCGCTCTGGTTGGGCGCGCATAGTAAAAAGTGCTCCTGGCAGCTAGAGAGTGCCGCGTTGACCACTGCGCAAGAAGAAATAAGCACCTGCAACGTTTGGTTTAGGTTTTAGGTGCATTTTTAATTTTATTGCTTAAATCGCATTTTCTCGACGAGCTGAGCACGTTTTCTGAAATGTGCTCCTCCCGTCACTCTGGTTAGGTGCGCACAGTAAAAAGTGCTCTTGGCAGCTAGAGAGTGCCGCATTGACCACTGCGCATGAAGAAATAAGCACCTGCAACGTTTGGTTTAGGTTTTAGGTGCATTTTTAATTTTATTGCTTAAATCGCATTTTCTCGACGAGCTGAGCACGTTTTCTGAAATGTGCTCCTCCCGTCACTCTGGTTGGGTGCGCACAGTAAAAAGTGCTCCTGGCAGCTAGAGAGTGCCGCGTTGACCACTGCGCATGAAGAAATAAGCACCTGCAACGTTTGGTTTAGGTTTTAGGTGCATTTTTAATTTTATTGCTTAAATCGCATTTTCTCGACGAGCTGAGCACGTTTTCTGAAATGTGCTCCTCCCGTCGCTCTGGTTGGGCGCGCATAGTAAAAAGTGCTCCTGGCAGCTAGAGAGTGCCGCGTTGACCACTGCGCAAGAAGAAATAAGCACCTGCAACGTTTGGTTTAGGTTTTAGGTGCATTTTTAATTTTATTGCTTAAATCGCATTTTCTCGACAAGCTGAGCAGGTTTTCTGAAATGTGCTCCTCCCGTCGCTCTGGTTGGGTGCGCACAGTAAAAAGAGCTCCTGGCAGCTAGGGAGTGCCGAGTTGACCACTGCGCACGAAGAAATAAGCACCTGCAACGTTTGGTTTAGGTTTTAGGTGCATTTTTAATTTTATTGCTTAAATCGCGTTTTCTTGACGAGCTGACCACGTTTTCTAAAATGTGCTCCTCCCGTTGCTCTGGTTGGGCGCGCATAGTAAAAAGTGCTCCTGGCAGCTAGAGAGTGCCGCGTTGACCACTGCGCATGAAAAAATAAGCACCTGCAACGTTTGGTTTAGGTTTTAGGTGCATTTTTAATTTTATTGCTTAAATCGCATTTTCTCGACGAGCTGAGCACGTTTTCTGAAATGTGCTCCTCCCGTCGCTCTGGTTGGGCGCGCATAGTAAAAAGTGCTCCTGGCAGCTAGAGAGTGCCGCGTTGACCACTGCGCATGAAGAAATAAGCACCTGCAACGTTTGGTTTAGGTTTTAGGTGCATTTTTAATTTTATTGCTTAAATCGCATTTTCTCGACGAGCTGAGCACGTTTTCTGAAATGTGCTCCTCCCGTCGCTCTGGTTGGGTGCGCACAGTAAAAAGTGCTCTTGGCAGCTAGAGAGTGCCGCGTTGACCACTGCGCACGAAGAAATAAGCACCTGCAACGTTTGGTTTAGGTTTTAGGTGCATTTTTAATTTTATTGCTTAAATCGCATTCTCTCGACGAGCTGAGCACGTTTTCTGAAATGTGCTCCTCCCGTCGCTCTGGTTGGGTGCGCGTAGTAAAAAGTGCTCCTGGCAGCTAGAGAGTGCCGCGTTGAGCACTACGCACGAAGAAATAAGCACCTGCAACGTTTGGTTTAGGTTTTAGCTGCATTTTTAATTTTATAGCTTAAATCGCATTTTCTCGACGAGCTGAGCACGTTTTCTGAAATGTGCTCCTCCCGTCGCTCTGGTTGGGTGTGCACAGTAAAAAGAGCTCTTGGCAGCTAGGGAGTTCCGCGTTGACCACTGTGCACGAAGAAATAAGCACCTGCAACGTTTGGTTTAGGTTTTAGGTGCATTTTTAATTTTATTGCTTAAATCGCATTTTCTCGACGAGCTGAGCACGTTTTCTGAAATGTGCTCCTCCCGTCACTCTGGTTGGGTGCACATAGTAAAAAGTGCTCTTGGCAGCTAAAGAGTGCCGCGTTGACCACTGCGCACAAAGAAATAAGCACCTGCAACGTTTGGTTTAGGTTTTAGGTGCATTTTAAATTTTATTGCTTAAATCGCATTTTCTCGACGAGCTGAGCACGTTTTCTGAAATGTGCTCCTCCCGTCGCTCTGGTTGGGTGCGCAAAGTAAAAAGAGCTCCTGGCAGCTAGGGAGTTCCGCGTTGACCACTGCGCACGAAGAAATAAGCACCTGCAACGTTTGGTTTAGGTTTTAGGTGCATTTTTAATTTTATTGCTTAAATCGCATTCTCTCGACGAGCTGAGCACGTTTTCTGAAATGTGCTCCTGCCGTCGCTCTGGTTGGGTGCGCACAGTAAAAAGTGCTCTTGGCAGCTCGGGAGTGCCGCGTTGACCACTGCACATGAAGAAATAAGCACCTGCAACGTTTGGTTTAGGTTTTAGGTGCATTTTTAATTTTATTGCTTAAATCGCATTTTCTCGACGAGCTGAGCACGTTTTCTGAAATGTGCTCCTCCCGTCGCTCTGGTTGGGCGCGCATAGTAAAAAGTGCTCCTGGCAGCTAGAGAGTGCCGTGTTGACCACTGCGCATGAAAAAATAGGCACCTGCAACGTTTGGTTTAGGTTTTAGGTGCATTTTTTATATTATTGCTTAAATCGCATTCTCTCGACGAGCTGAGCACGTTTTCTGAAATGTGCTCCTCCCGTCGCTCTGGTTGGGTGCGCATAGTAAAAAGTGCTCTTGGCAGCTAGGGAGTGCCGCGTTGACCACTGCACATGAAGAAATAAGCACCTGCAACGTTTGGTTTAGGTTTTAGGTGCATTTTTAATTTTATTGCTTAAATCGCATTTTCTCGACGAGCTGAGCACGTTTTCTGAAATGTGCTCCTCCCGTCACTCTGGTTGGGTGCGCACAGTAAAAAGTGCTCTTGGCAGCTAGATAGTGCCGCGTTGACCACTGCGCATGAAGAAATAACCACCTGCAACGTTTGGTTTAGGGTTTAGGTGCATTTTTAATTTTATTGCTTAAATCGCATTTTCTCGACGAGCTGAGTACGTTTTCTGAAATGTGCTCCTTCCGTCACTCTGGTTGGGTGCGCACAGTAAAAAGTGCTCCTGGCAGCTAGGGAGTGCCGCGTTGAGCACTGCGCACGAAGAAATAAGCACCTGCAACGTTTGGTTTAGGTTTTAGCTGCATTTTTAATTTTATTGCTTAAATCGCATTTTCTCGACGAGCTGAGCACGTTTTCTGAAATGTGCTCCTCCCGTCGCTCTGGTTGGGTGCGCACAGTAAAAAGAGCTCCTGGCAGCTAGGGAGTTCCGCGTTGACCACTGCGCACGAAGAAATAAGCACCTGCAACGTTTGGTTTAGGTTTTAGGTGCATTTTTAATCTTATTGCTTAAATCGCATTTTCTCGACGAGCTGAGCACGTTTTCTGAAATGTGCTCCTCCCGTCACTCTGGTTGGGTGCGCACAGTAAAAAGTGCTCTTGGCAGCTAGAGAGTGCCGCGTTGACCACTGCGCATGAAGAAATAAGCACCTGCAACGTTTGGTTTAGGTTTTAGGTGCATTTTTAATTTTATTGCTTAAATCGCATTTTCTCGACGAGCTGAGCACGTTTTCTGAAATGTGCTCCTCCCGTCGCTCTGGTTGGGCGCGCATAGTAAAAAGTGCTCCTGGCAGCTAGAGAGTGCCGCGTTGACCACTGCGCAAGAAGAAATAAGCACCTGCAACGTTTGGTTTAGGTTTTAGGTGCATTTTTAATTTTATTGCTTAAATCGCATTTTCTCGACAAGCTGAGCACGTTTTCTGAAATGTGCTCCTCCCGTCGCTCTGGTTGGGTGCGCACAGTAAAAAGAGCTCCTGGCAGCTAGGGAGTGCCGCATTGACCACTGCGCACGAAGAAATAAGCACCTGCAACGTTTGGTTTAGGTTTTAGGTGCATTTTTAATTTTATTGCTTAAATCGCGTTCTCTCGACGAGCTGAGCACGTTTTCTGAAATGTGCTCCTCCCGTTGCTCTGGTTGGGCGCGCATAGTAAAAAGTGCTCCTGGCAGCTAGAGAGTGCCGCGTTGACCACTGCGCATGAAGAAATAAGCACCTGCAACGTTTGGTTTAGGTTTTAGGTGCATTTTTAATTTTATTGCTTAAATCGCATTTTCTCGACGAGCTGAGCACGTTTTCTGAAATGTGCTCCTCCCGTCGCTCTGGTTGGGCGCGCATAGTAAAAAGTGCTCCTGGCAGCTAAAGAGTGCCGCGTTGACCACTGCGCATGAAGAAATAAGCACCTGCAACGTTTGGTTTAGGTTTTAGGTGCATTTTTAATTTTATTGCTTAAATCGCATTTTCTCGACGAGCTGAGCACGTTTTCTGAAATGTGTCCTCCCGTCACTCTGGTTTTGTGCGCACAGTAAAAAGTGCTCCTGGCAGCTAGGGAGTGCCGCGTTGACCACTGCGCACGAAGAAATAAGCACCTGCAACGTTTGGTTTAGGTTTTAGGTGCATTTTTTATTTTATTGCTTAAATCGCATTCTCTCGACGAGCTGAGCACGTTTTCTGAAATGTGCTCCTCCCGTCGCTCTGGTTGGGTGCGCGTAGTAAAAAGTGCTCCTGGCAGCTAGAGAGTGCCGCGTTGACCACTGCGCATGAAGAAATAAGCACCTGCAACGTTTGGTTTAGGTTTTAGGTGCATTTTTAATCTTATTGCTTAAATCGCATTTTCTCGACGAGCTGAGCACGTTTTCTGAAATGTGCTCCTCCCGTCACTCTGGTTAGGTGCGCACAGTAAAAAGTGCTCTTGGCAGCTAGAGAGTGCCGCATTGACCACTGCGCATGAAGAAATAAGCACCTGCAACGTTTGGTTTAGGTTTTAGGTGCATTTTTAATTTTATTGCTTAAATCGCATTTTCTCGACGAGCTGAGCACGTTTTCTGAAATGTGCTCCTCCCGTCACTCTGGTTGGGTGCGCACAGTAAAAAGTGCTCCTGGCAGCTAGGGAGTGCCGCGTTGAGCCCTACGCACGAAGAAATAAGCACCTGCAACGTTTGGTTTAGGTTTTAGGTGCATTTTTAATTTTATTGCTTAAATCGCATTCTCTCGACGAGCTGAGCACGTTTTCTGAAATGTGCTCCTCCCGTCGCTCTGGTTGGGTGCGCACAGTAAAAAGTGCTCTTGGCAGCTCAGGAGTGCCGCGTTGACCACTGCGCATGAAGAAATAAGCACCTGCAACGTTTGGTTTAGGTTTTAGGTGCATTTTTAATTTTATTGCTTAAATCGCATTTTCTCGACGAGCTGAGCACGTTTTCTGAAATGTGCTCCTCCCGTCGCTCTGGTTGGGCGCGCATAGTAAAAAGTGCTCCTGGCAGCTAGAGAGTGCCGCGTTGACCACTGCGCAAGAAGAAATAAGCACCTGCAACGTTCGGTTTAGGTTTTAGGTGCATTTTTAATTTTATTGCTTAAATCGCATTTTCTCGACGAGCTGAGCACGTTTTCTGAAATGTGCTCCTCCCGTCACTCTGGTTGGGTGCGCACAGTAAAAAGTGCTCCTGGCAGCTAGGGAGTGCCGCGTTGACCACTGCGCACGAAGAAATAAGAACCTGCAACGTTTGGTTTAGGTTTTAGGTGCATTTTTTTATTTTATTGCTTAAATCGCATTCTCTCGACGAGCTGAGCACGTTTTCTGAAATGTGCTCCTCCCGTCGCTCTGGTTGGGTGCGCGTAGTAAAAAGTGCTCCTGGCAGCTAGAGAGTGCCGCGTTGACCACTGCGCATGAAGAAATAAGCACGTGCAACGTTTGGTTTAGGTTTTAGGTGCATTTTTAATCTTATTGCTTAAATCGCATTTTCTCGACGAGCTGAGCACGTTTTCTGAAATGTGCTCCTCCCGTCACTCTGGTTGGGTGCGCACAGTAAAAAGTGCTCTTGGCAGCTAGAGAGTGCCGCGTTGACCACTGCGCATGAAGAAATAAGCACCTGCAACGTTTGGTTTAGGTTTTAGGTGCATTTTTAATTTTATTGCTTAAATTGCATTTTCTCGACGAGCTGAGCACGTTTTCTGAAATGTGCTCCTCCCGTCACTCTGGTTGGGTGCGCACAGTAAAAAGTGCTCCTGGCAGCTAGAGAGTGCCGCGTTGACCACTGCGCATGAAGAAATAAGCACCTGCAACGTTTGATTTAGGTTTTAGGTGCATTTTTAATCTTATTGCTTAAATCGCGTTTTCTCGACGAGCTGAGCACGTTTTCTGAAATGTGCTCCTCCCGTCACTCTGGTTGGGTGCGCATAGTAAAAAGTGCTCTTGGCAGGTAGGGAGTGCCGCGTTGACCACTGCACATGAAGAAATAAGCACCTGCAACGTTTGGTTTAGGTTTTAGGTGCATTTTTAATTTTATTGCTTAAATCGCATTTTCTCGACGAGCTGAGCACGTTTTCTGAAATGTGCTCCTCCCGTCACTCTGGTTGGGTGCGCACAGTAAAAAGTGCTCTTGGCAGCTAGAGAGTGCCGCGTTGACCACTGCGCATGAAGAAATAACCACCTGCAACGTTTGGTTTAGGTTTTAGGTGCATTTTTAATTTTATTGCTTAAATCGCATTTTCTCGACGAGCTGAGCACGTTTTCTGAAATGTGCTCCTCCCGTCACTCTGGTTGGGTGCGCATAGTAAAAAGTGCTCCTGGCAGCTAGAGAGTGCCGCGTTGACCACTGCGCAAGAAGAAATAAGCACCTGCAACGTTTGGTTTAGGTTTTAGGTGCATTTTTAATTTTATTGCTTAAATCGCATTTTCTCGACGAGCTGAGCACGTTTTCTGAAATGTGCTCCTCCCGTCACTCTGGTTGGGTGCGCACAGTAAAAAGTGCTCCTGGCAGCTAGGGAGTGCCGCGTTGACCACTGCGCATGAAGAAATAAGCACCTGCAACGTTTGGTTTAGGTTTTAGGTGCATTTTTTAATTTTATTGCTTAAATCGCATTCTCTCGACGAGCTGAGCACGTTTTCTGAAATGTGCTCCTCCCGTCGCTCTGGTTGGGTGCGCACAGTAAAAAGAGCTCCTGGCAGCTAGGGAGTGCCGCGTTGACCACTGCGCACGAAGAAATAAACACCTGCAACGTTTGGTTTAGGTTCTAGGTGCATTTTTTATTTTATTGCTTAAATCGCATTCTCTCGACGAGCTGAGCAAGTTTTCTGAAATGTGCTCCTCCCGTCGCTCTGGTTGGGTGCGCGTAGTAAAAAGTGCTCCTGGCAGCTAGAGAGTGCCGCGTTGACCACTGCGCATGAAGAAATAAGCACCTGCAACGTTTGGTTGAGGTTTTAGGTGCATTTTTAATCTTATTGCTTAAATCGCATTTTCTCGACGAGCTGAGCACGTTTTCTGAAATGTGCTCCTCCCGTCACTCTGGTTGGGTGCGCACAGTAAAAAGTGCTCTTGTTAGCTAGAGAGTGCCGCGTTGACCACTGCGCATGAAGAAATAAGCACCTGCAACGTTTGGTTTAGGTTTTAGGTGCATTTTTAATTTTATTGCTTAAATCGCATTCTCTCGACGAGCTGAGCACGTTTTCTGAAATGTGCTCCTCCCGTCGCTCTGGTTGGGTGCGCACAGTAAAAAGTGCTCTTGGCAGCTCGGGAGTGCCGCGTTGACCACTGCGCATGAAGAAATAAGCACCTGCAACGTTTGGTTTAGGTTTTAGGTGCATTTTTAATTTTATTGCTTAAATCGCATTTTCTCGACGAGCTGAGCACGTTTTCTGAAATGTGCTCCTCCCGTCGCTCTGGTTGGGTGCGCATAGTAAAAATTGCTCCTGGCAGCTAGAGAGTGCCGCGTTGACCACTGCGCAAGAAGAAATAAGCACCTGCAACGTTTGGTTTAGGTTTTAGGTGCATTTTTAATTTTATTGCTTAAATCGCATTCTCTCGACGAGCTGAGCACGTTTTCTGAAATGTGCTCCTCCCGTCGCTCTGGTTGGGTGCGCGTAGTAAAAAGTGCTCCTGGCAGCTAGAGAGTGCCGCGTTGACCACTGCGCATGAAGAAATAAGCACCTGCAACGTTTGGTTTAGGTTTTAGGTGCATTTTTAATCTTATTGCTTAAATCGCATTTTCTCGACGAGCTGAGCACGTTTTCTGAAATGTGCTCCTCCCGTCACTCTGGTTGGGTGCGCACAGGAAAAAGTGCTCTTGGCAGCTAGAGAGTGCCGCGTTGACCACTGCGCATGAAGAAATAAGCACCTGCAACGTTTGGTTTAGGTTTTAGGTGCATTTTTAATTTTATTGCTTAAATCGCATTTTCTCAACGAGCTGAGCACGTTTTCTGAAATGTGCTCCTCCCGTCACTCTGGTTGGTTGCGCACAGTAAAAAGTGCTCCTGGCAGCTAGAGAGTGCCGCGTTGACCACTGCGCATGAAGAAATAAGCACCTGCAACGTTTGATTTAGGTTTTAGGTGCATTTTTAATCTTATTGCTTAAATCGCGTTTTCTCGACGAGCTGAGCACGTTTTCTGAAATGTGCTCCTCCCGTCACTCTGGTTGGGTGCGCATAGTAAAAAGTGCTCTTGGCAGCTAGGGAGTGCCGCGTTGACCACTGCACATGAAGAAATAAGCACCTGCAACGTTTGGTTTAGGTTTTAGGTGCATTTTTAATTTTATTGCTTAAATCGCATTTTCTCGACGAGCTGAGCACGTTTTCTGAAATGTGCTCCTCCCGTCACTCTGGTTGGGTGTGCACAGTAAAAAGTGCTCTTCGCAGCTAGAGAGTGCCGCGTTGACCACTGCGCATGAAGAAATAACCACCTGCAACGTTTGGTTTAGGTTTTAGGTGCATTTTTAATTTTATTGCTTAAATCGCATTTTCTCGACGAGCTGAGCACGTTTTCTGAAATGTGCTCCTCCCGTCACTCTGGTTGGGTGCGCATAGTAAAAAGTGCTCTTGGCAGCTAAAAAGTGCCGCGTTGACCACTGCACACAAAGAAATAAGCACCTGCAACGTTTGGTTTAGGTTTTAGGTGCATTTTAAATTTTATTGCTTAAATCGCATTTTCTCGACGAGCTGAGCACGTTTTCTGAAATGTGCTCCTCCCGTCGCTCTGGTTGTGCGCGCATAGTAAAAAGTGCTCCTGCCAGCTAGAGAGTGCCGCGTTGACCACTGCACATGAAGAAATAAGCACCTGCAACGTTTGGTTTAGGTTTTAGGTGCATTTTAAATTTTATTGCTTAAATTGCATTTTCTCGACGAGCTGAGCACGTTTTCTGAAATGTGCTCCTCCCGTCACTCTGGTTGGGTGCGCACAGTAAAAAGTGCTCTTGGCAGCTAGAGAGTGCCGCGTTGACCACTGCGCATTAAGAAATAAGCACCTGCAACGTTTGGTTTAGGTTTTAGGTGCATTTTTAATCGTATTGCTTAAATCGCATTTTCTCGACGAGCTGAGCACGTTTTCTGAAATGTGCTCCTCCCGTCACTCTGGTTGGGTGCGCACAGTAAAAAGTGCTCTTGGCAGCTAGAGAGTGCCGCGTTGACCACTGCGCATGAAGAAATAAGCACCTGCAACGTTTGGTTTAGGTTTTAGGTGCATTTTTAATTTTATTGCTTAAATCGCATTTTCTCGACGAGCTGAGCACGTTTTCTGAAATGTGCTCCTCCCGTCACTCTGGTTGGGTGCGCACAGTAAAAAGTGCTCCTGGCAGCTAGGGAGTGCCGCGTTGAGCACTGCGCACGAAGAAATAAGCACCTGCAACGTTTGGTTTAGGTTTTAGGTGCATTTTTAATTTTATTGCTTAAATCGCATTGTCTCGACGAGCTGAGCACGTTTTCTGAAATGTGCTCCTCCCGTCGCTCTGGTTGGGTGCGCACAGTAAAAAGAGCTCCTGGCAGCTAGGGAGTTCCGCGTTGACCACTGCGCACGAAGAAATAAGCACCTGCAACGTTTGGTTTAGGTTTTAGGTGCATTTTTAATTTTATTGCTTAAATCGCATTCTCTCGACGAGCTGAGCACGTTTTCTGAAATGTGCTCCTTCCGTCGCTCTGGTTGGGTGCGCATAGTAAAAAGTGCTCTTGGCAGCCAGAGAGTGCCGCGTTGACCACTGCGCTTGAAGAAATAACCACCTGCAACGTTTGGTTTAGGTTTTGGGTGCATTTTTAATTTTATTGCTTAAATCGCATTTTCTCGACGAGCTGAGCACGTTTTCTGAAATGTGCTCCTCCCGTCACTCTGGTTGGGTGCGCACAGTAAAAAGTGATCCTGGCAGCTAGGGAGTGCCGCGTTGAGCACTGCGCACGAAGAAATCAGCACCTGCAACGTTTGGTTTAGGTTTTAGCTGCATTTTTAATTTTATTGCTTAAATCGCATTTTCTCGACGAGCTGAGCACGTTTTATGAAATGTGCTCCTCCTGTCGCTCTGGTTGGGTGCGCACAGTAAAAAGAGCTCCTGGCAGCTAGGGAGTTCCGCGTTGACCACTGCGCACGAAGAAATAAGCACCTGCAACGTTTGGTTTAGGTTTTAGGTGCATTTTTAATTTTATTGCTTAAATCGCATTCTCTCGACGAGCTGAGCACGTTTTCTGAAATGTGCTCCTCCCGTCGCTCTGGTTGGGTGCGCACAGTAAAAAGTGCTCTTGGCAGCTCGGGAGTGCCGCGTTGACCACTGCGCATGAAGAAATAAGCCTGCAACTTTTGGTTTAGGTTTTAGGTGCATTTTTAATTTTATTGCTTAAATCGCATTTTCTCGACGAGCTGAGCACGTTTTCTGAAATGTGCTCCTCCCTTCGCTCTGGTTGGGTGCGCATAGTAAAAAGTGCTCCTGGCAGCTAGAGAGTGCCGCGTTGACCACTGCGCAAGAAGAAATAAGAACCTGCAACGTTTGGTTTAGGTTTTAGGTTCATTTTTAATTTTATTGCTTAAATCGCATTTTCTCGACAAGCTGAGCACGTTTTCTGAAATGTGCTCCTCCCGTCGCTCTGGTTGGGTGCGCACAGTAAAAAGAGCTCCTGGCAGCTAGGGAGTGCCGCGTTGACCACTGCGCACGAAGAAATAAGCACCTGCAACGTTTGGTTTAGGTTTTATGTGCATTTTTAATTTTATTGCTTAAATCGCATTCTCTCGACGAGCTGAGCACGTTTTCTGAAATGTGCTCCTCCCGTCGCTCTGGTTGGGTGCGCGTAGTAAAAAGTGCTCCTGGCAGCTAGAGAGTGCCGCGTTGACCACTGCGCATGAAGAAATAAGCACCTGCAACGTTTGGTTTAGGTTTTAGGTGCATTTTTAATCTTATTGCTTAAATCGCATTTTCTCGACGAGCTGAGCACGTTTTCTGAAATGTGCTCCTCCCGTCACTCTGGTTGGGTGCGCACAGTAAAAAGTGCTCCTGGCAGCTAGAGAGTGCCGCGTTGACCACTGCGCATGAAGAAATAAGCACCTGCAACGTTTGGTTTAGGTTTTAGGTGCATTTTTAATCTTATTGCTTAAATCGCATTTTCTCGACGAGCTGAGCACGTTTTCTGAAATGTGCTCCTCCCGTCGCTCTGGTTGGGTGCGCACAGTAAAAAGTGCTCTTGGCAGCTCGGGAGTGCCGCGTTGACCACTGCGCATGAAGAAATAAGCACCTGCAACGTTTGGTTTAGGTTTTAGGTGCATTTTTAATTTTATTGCTTAAATCGCATTTTCTCGACGAGCTGAGCACGTTTTCTGAAATGTGCTCCGCCCGTCACTCTGGTTGGGTGCGCACAGTAAAAAGTGCTCCTGGCAGCTAGGGAGTGCCGCGTTGAGCACTACGCACGAAGAAATAAGCACCTGCAACGTTTGGTTTAGGTTTTAGCAGCATTTTTAATTTTATTGCTTAAATCGCATTTTCTCGACGAGCTGAGCACGTTTTCTGAAATGTGCTCCTCCCGTCGCTCTGGTTGGGTGCGCACAGTAAAAAGAGCTCCTGGCAGCTAGGGAGTTCCGCGTTGACCACTGCGCACGAAGAAATAAGCACCTGCAACGTTTGGTTTAGGTTTTAGGTGCATTTTTAATTTTATTGCTTAAATCGCATTCTCTCGACGAGCTGAGCACGTTTTCTGAAATGTGCTCCTCCCGTCGCTCTGGTTGGGTGCGCACAGTAAAAAGTGCTCTTGGCAGCTCGGGAGTGCCGCGTTGACCACTGCGCATGAAGAAATAAGCACCTGCAACGTTTGGTTTAGGTTTTAGGTGCATTTTTAATTTTATTGCTTAAATCGCATTTTCTCGACGAGCTGAGCACGTTTTCTGAAATGTGTCCTCCCGTCACTCTGGTTTTGTGCGCACAGTAAAAAGTGCTCCTGGCAGCTAGGGAGTGCCGCGTTGACCACTGCTCACGAAGAAATAAGCACCTGCAACGTTTGGTTTAGGTTTTAGGTGCATTTTTTATTTTATTGCTTAAATCGCATTCTCTCGACGAGCTGAGCACGTTTTCTGAAATGTGCTCCTCCCGTCGCTCTGGTTGGGTGCGCGTAGTAAAAAGTGCTCCTGGCAGCTAGAGAGTGCCGCGTTGACCACTGCGCATGAAGAAATAAGCACCTGCAACGTTTGGTTTAGGTTTTAGGTGCATTTTTAATCTTATTGCTTAAATCGCATTTTCTCGACGAGCTGAGCACGTTTTCTGAAATGTGCTCCTCCCGTCACTCTGGTTAGGTGCGCACAGTAAAAAGTGCTCTTGGCAGCTAGAGAGTGCCGCGTTGACCACTGCGCATGAAGAAATAAGCACCTGCAACGTTTGGTTTAGGTTTTAGGTGCATTTTTAATTTTATTGCTTAAATCGCATTTTCTCGACGAGCTGAGCACGTTTTCTGAAATGTGCTCCTCCCGTCGCTCTGGTTGGGCGCGCATAGTAAAAAGTGCTCCTGGCAGCTAAAGAGTGCCGCGTTGACCACTGCGCATGAAGAAATAAGCACCTGCAACGTTTGGTTTAGGTTTTAGGTGCATTTTTAATTTTATTGCTTAAATCGCATTTTCTCGACGAGCTGAGCACGTTTTCTGAAATGTGCTCCTCCCGTCGCTCTGGTTGGGCGCGCATAGTAAAAAGTGCTCCTGGCAGCTAAAGAGTGCCGCGTTGACCACTGCGCATGAAGAAATAAGCACCTGCAACGTTTGGTTTAGGTTTTAGGTGCATTTTTAATTTTATTGCTTAAATCGCATTTTCTCGACGAGCTGAGCACGTTTTCTGAAATGTGTCCTCCCGTCACTCTGGTTTTGTGCGCACAGTAAAAAGAGCTCCTGGCAGCTAGGGAGTTCCGCGTTGACCACTGCGCACGAAGAAATAAGCACCTGCAACGTTTGGTTTAGGTTTTAGGTGCATTTTTTATTTTATTGCTTAAATCGCATTCTCTCGACGAGCTGAGCACGTTTTCTGAAATGTGCTCCTCCCGTCGCTCTGGTTGGGTGCGCACAGTAAAAAGAGCTCCTGGCAGCTAGGGAGTGCCGCATTGACCACTGCGCACGAAGAAATAAGCACCTGCAACGTTTGGTTTAGGTTTTAGGTGCATTTTTTATTTTATTGCTTAAATCGCATTCTCTCGACGAGCTGAGTACGTTTTCTGAAATGTGCTCCTCCCGTCGCTCTGGTTGGGTGCGCGTAGTAAAAAGTGCTCCTGGCAGCTAGAGAGTGCCGCGTTGACCACTGCGCATGAAGAAATAAGCACCTGCAACGTTCGGTTTAGGTTTTAGGTGCATTTTTAATTTTATTGCTTAAATCGCATTTTCTCGACGAGCTGAGCACGTTTTCTAAAATGTGCTCCTCCCGTTGCTCTGGTTGGGCGCGCATAGTAAAAAGTGCTCCTGGCAGCTAGAGGGTGCCGCGTTGACCACTGCGCATGAAAAAATAAGCACCTGCAACGTTTGGTTTAGGTTTTAGGTGCATTTTTAATTTTATTGCTTAAATCGCATTTTCTCGACGAGCTGAGCACGTTTTCTGAAATGTGCTCCTCCCGTCGCTCTGGTTGGGCGCGCATAGTAAAAAGTGCTCCTGGCAGCTAGAGAGTGCCGCGTTGACCACTGCGCATGAAGAAATAAGCACCTGCAACGTTTGGATTAGGTTTTAGGTGCATTTTTAATTTTATTGCTTAAATCGCATTTTCTCGACGAGCTGAGCACGTTTTCTGAAATGTGCTCCTCCCGTCGCTCTGGTTGGGTGCGCACAGTAAAAAGTGCTCTTGGCAGCTAGAGAGTGCCGCGTTGACCACTGCGCACGAAGAAATAAGCACCTGCAACGTTTGGTTTAGGTTTTAGGTGCATTTTTAATTTTATTGCTTAAATCGCATTCTCTCGACGAGCTGAGCACGTTTTCTGAAATGTGCTCCTCCCGTCGCTCTGGTTGGGTGCGCGTAGTAAAAAGTGCTCCTGGCAGCTAGAGAGTGCCGCGTTGAGCACTACGCACGAAGAAATAAGCACCTGCAACGTTTGGTTTAGGTTTTAGCTGCATTTTTAATTTTATAGCTTAAATCGCATTTTCTCGACGAGCTGAGCACGTTTTCTGAAATGTGCTCCTCCCGTCGCTCTGGTTGGGTGTGCACAGTAAAAAGAGCTCTTGGCAGCTAGGGAGTTCCGCGTTGACCACTGTGCACGAAGAAATAAGCACCTGCAACGTTTTGTTTAGGTTTTAGGTGCATTTTTAATTTTATTGCTTAAATCGCATCTCTCGACGAGCTGAGCACGTTTTCTGAAATGGGCTCCTCCCGTCGCTCTGGTTGGGTGCGCACAGTAAAAAGAGCTCCTGGCAGCTAGGGAGTTCCGCGTTGACCACTGCGCACGAAGAAATAAGCACCTGCAACGTTTGGTTTAGGTTTTAGGTGCATTTTTAATTTTATTGCTTAAATCGCATTTTCTCGACGAGCTGAGCACGTTTTCTGAAATGTGCTCCTCCCGTCACTCTGGTTGGGTGCACATAGTAAAAAGTGCTCTTGGCAGCTAAAGAGTGCCGCGTTGACCACTGCGCACAAAGAAATAAGCACCTGCAACGTTTGGTTTAGGTTTTAGGTGCATTTTAAATTTTATTGCTTAAATCGCATTTTCTCGACGAGCTGAGCACGTTTTCTGAAATGTGCTCCTCCCGTCGCTCTGGTTGGGTGCGCAAAGTAAAAAGAGCTCCTGGCAGCTAGGGAGTTCCGCGTTGACCACTGCGCACGAAGAAATAAGCACCTGCAACGTTTGGTTTAGGTTTTAGGTGCATTTTTAATTTTATTGCTTAAATCGCATTCTCTCGACGAGCTGAGCACGTTTTCTGAAATGTGCTCCTGCCGTCGCTCTGGTTGGGTGCGCACAGTAAAAAGTGCTCTTGGCAGCTCGGGAGTGCCGCGTTGACCACTGCACATGAAGAAATAAGCACCTGCAACGTTTGGTTTAGGTTTTAGGTGCATTTTTAATTTTATTGCTTAAATCGCATTTTCTCGACGAGCTGAGCACGTTTTCTGAAATGTGCTCCTCCCGTCGCTCTGGTTGGGCGCGCATAGTAAAAAGTGCTCCTGGCAGCTAGAGAGTGCCGTGTTGACCACTGCGCATGAAAAAATAGGCACCTGCAACGTTTGGTTTAGGTTTTAGGTGCATTTTTTATATTATTGCTTAAATCGCATTCTCTCGACGAGCTGAGCACGTTTTCTGAAATGTGCTCCTCCCGTCGCTCTGGTTGGGTGCGCATAGTAAAAAGTGCTCTTGGCAGCTAGGGAGTGCCGCGTTGACCACTGCACATGAAGAAATAAGCACCTGCAACGTTTGGTTTAGGTTTTAGGTGCATTTTTAATTTTATTGCTTAAATCGCATTTTCTCGACGAGCTGAGCACGTTTTCTGAAATGTGCTCCTCCCGTCACTCTGGTTGGGTGCGCACAGTAAAAAGTGCTCTTGGCAGCTAGATAGTGCCGCGTTGACCACTGCGCATGAAGAAATAACCACCTGCAACGTTTGGTTTAGGGTTTAGGTGCATTTTTAATTTTATTGCTTAAATCGCATTTTCTCGACGAGCTGAGTACGTTTTCTGAAATGTGCTCCTTCCGTCACTCTGGTTGGGTGCGCACAGTAAAAAGTGCTCCTGGCAGCTAGGGAGTGCCGCGTTGACCACTGCGCACGAACAAATAAGCACCTGCAACGTTTGGTTTAGGTTTTAGGTGCATTTTTAATTTTATTGTTTAAATCGCATTTTCTCGACGAGCTGAGCACGTTTTCTGAAATGTGCTCCTCCCGTCGCTCTGGTTGGGTGCGCACAGTAAAAAGAGCTCCTGGCAGCTAGGGAGTGCCGCGTTGACCACTGCGCACAAAGAAATAAGCACCTGCAACGTTTGGTTTAGGTTTTAGGTGCATTTTTAATTTTATTGCTTAAATCGCATTGTCTCGACGAGCTGAGCACGTTTTCTGAAATGTGCTCCTCCCGTCGCTCTGGTTGGGTGCGCACAGTAAAAAGAGCTCCTGGCAGCTAGGGAGTTCCGCGTTGACCACTGCGCACGAAGAAATAAGCACCTGCAACGTTTGGTTTAGGTTTTAGGTGCATTTTTAATTTTATTGCTTAAATCGCATTCTCTCGACGAGCTGAGCACGTTTTCTGAAATGTGCTCCTTCCGTCGCTCTGGTTGGGTGCGCACAGTAAAAAGTGCTCTTGGCAGCTCGGGAGTGCCGCGTTGACCACTGCGCATGAAGAAATAAGCACCTGCAACGTTTGGTTTAGGTTTTAGGTGCATTTTTAATTTTATTGCTTAAATCGCATTTTCTCGACGAGCTGAGCACATTTTCTGAAATGTGCTCCTCCCGTCGCTCTGGTTGGGCGCGCATAGTAAAAAGTGCTCCTGGCAGCTAGGGAGTGCCGCGTTGAGCACTGCACACGAAGAAATAAGCACCTGCAACGTTTGGTTTAGGTTTTAGGTGCATTTTTAATTTTATTGCTTAAATCGCATTTTCTCGACGAGCTGAGCACGTTTTCTGAAATGTGTCCTCCCGTCACTCTGGTTGGGTGCACACAGTAAAAAGTGCTCTTGGCAGCTAGAGAGTGCCGCGTTGACCACTGCGCATGAAGAAATAAGCACCTGCAACGTTTGGTTTAGGTTTTAGGTGCATTTTTAATTTTATTGTTTAAATCGCATTTTCTCGACGAGCTGAGCACGTTTTCTGAAATGTGCTCCTCCCGTCGCTCTGGTTGGGCGCGCATAGTAAAAAGTGCTCCTGGCAGCTAGAGAGTGCCGCGTTGACCACTGCGCATGAAGAAATAAGCACCTGCAACGTTTGGTTTAGGTTTTAGGTGCATTTTTAATTTTATTGCTTAAATCGCATTTTCTCGACGAGCTGAGCACGTTTTCTGAAATGTGCTCCTCCCGTCACTCTGGTTGGGTGCGCACAGTAAAAAGTGCTCCTGGCAGCTAGGGAGTGCCGCGTTGACCACTGCGCACGAAGAAATAAGCACCTGCAACGTTTGGTTTAGGTTTTAGGTGCATTTTTTTATTTTATTGCTTAAATCGCATTTTCTCGACGAGCTGAGCACGTTTTCTGAAATGTGCTCCTCCCGTCGCTCTGGTTGGGCGCGCATAGTAAAAAGTGCTCCTGGCAGCTAGAGAGTGCCGCGTTGACCACTGCGCAAGAAGAAATAAGCACCTGCAACGTTTGGTTTAGGTTTTAGGTGCATTTTTAATTTTATTGCTTAAATCGCATTTTCTCGACAAGCTGAGCACGTTTTCTGAAATGTGCTCCTCCCGTCGCTCTGGTTGGGTGCGCACAGTAAAAAGAGCTCCTGGCAGCTAGGGAGTGCCGCGTTGACCACTGCGCACGAAGAAATAAGCACCTGCAACGTTTGGTTTAGGTTTTAGGTGCATTTTTAATTTTATTGCTTAAATCGCGTTCTCTCGACGAGCTGAGCACGTTTTCTGAAATGTGCTCCTCCCGTTGCTCTGGTTGGGCGCGCATAGTAAAAAGTGCTCCTGGCAGCTAGAGAGTGCCGCGTTGACCACTGCGCATGAAGAAATAAGCACCTGCAACGTTTGGTTTAGGTTTTAGGTGCATTTTTAATTTTATTGCTTAAATCGCATTTTCTCGACGAGCTGAGCACGTTTTCTGAAATGTGCTCCTCCCGTCGCTCTGGTTGGGCGCGCATAGTAAAAAGTGCTCCTGGCAGCTAAAGAGTGCCGCGTTGACCACTGCGCATGAAGAAATAAGCACCTGCAACGTTTGGTTTAGGTTTTAGGTGCATTTTTAATTTTATTGCTTAAATCGCATTTTCTCGACGAGCTGAGCACGTTTTCTGAAATGTGTCCTCCCGTCACTCTGGTTTTGTGCGCACAGTAAAAAGTGCTCCTGTCAGCTAGGGAGTGCCGCGTTGACCACTGCGCACGAAGAAATAAGCACCTGCAACGTTTGGTTTAGGTTTTAGGTGCATTTTTTATTTTATTGCTTAAATCGCATTCTCTCGACGAGCTGAGCACGTTTTCTGAAATGTGCTCCTCCCGTCGCTCTGGTTGGGTGCGCGTAGTAAAAAGTGCTCCTGGCAGCTAGAGAGTGCCGCGTTGACCACTGCGCATGAAGAAATAAGCACCTGCAACGTTTGGTTTAGGTTTTAGGTGCATTTTTAATCTTATTGCTTGAATCGCATTTTCTCGACGAGCTGAGCACGTTTTCTGAAATGTGCTCCTCCCGTCACTCTGGTTAGGTGCGCACAGTAAAAAGTGCTCTTGGCAGCTAGAGAGTGCCGCATTGACCACTGCGCATGAAGAAATAAGCACCTGCAACGTTTGGTTTAGGTTTTAGGTGCATTTTTAATTTTATTGCTTAAATCGCATTTTCTCGACGAGCTGAGCACGTTTTCTGAAATGTGCTCCTCCCGTCACTCTGGTTGGGTGCGCACAGTAAAAAGTGCTCCTGGCAGCTAGGGAGTGCCGCGTTGAGCCCTACGCACGAAGAAATAAGCACCTGCAACGTTTGGTTTAGGTTTTAGGTGCATTTTTAATTTTATTGCTTAAATCGCATTCTCTCGACGAGCTGAGCACGTTTTCTGAAATGTGCTCCTCCCGTCGCTCTGGTTGGGTGCGCACAGTAAAAAGTGCTCTTGGCAGCTCAGGAGTGCCGCGTTGACCACTGCGCATGAAGAAATAAGCACCTGCAACGTTTGGTTTAGGTTTTAGGTGCATTTTTAATTTTATTGCTTAAATCGCATTTTCTCGACGAGCTGAGCACGTTTTCTGAAATGTGCTCCTCCCGTCGCTCTGGTTGGGCGCGCATAGTAAAAAGTGCTCCTGGCAGCTAGAGAGTGCCGCGTTGACCACTGCGCAAGAAGAAATAAGCACCTGCAACGTTCGGTTTAGGTTTTAGGTGCATTTTTAATTTTATTGCTTAAATCGCATTTTCTCGACGAGCTGAGCACGTTTTCTGAAATGTGCTCCTCCCGTCACTCTGGTTGGGTGCGCACAGTAAAAAGTGCTCCTGGCAGCTAGGGAGTGCCGCGTTGACCACTGCGCACGAAGAAATAAGAACCTGCAACGTTTGGTTTAGGTTTTAGGTGCATTTTTTTATTTTATTGCTTAAATCGCATTCTCTCGACGAGCTGAGCACGTTTTCTGAAATGTGCTCCTCCCGTCGCTCTGGTTGGGTGCGCGTAGTAAAAAGTGCTCCTGGCAGCTAGAGAGTGCCGCGTTGACCACTGCGCATGAAGAAATAAGCACGTGCAACGTTTGGTTTAGGTTTTAGGTGCATTTTTAATCTTATTGCTTAAATCGCATTTTCTCGACGAGCTGAGCACGTTTTCTGAAATGTGCTCCTCCCGTCACTCTGGTTGGGTGCGCACAGTAAAAAGTGCTCTTGGCAGCTAGAGAGTGCCGCGTTGACCACTGCGCATGAAGAAATAAGCACCTGCAACGTTTGGTTTAGGTTTTAGGTGCATTTTTAATTTTATTGCTTAAATCGCATTTTCTCGACGAGCTGAGCACGTTTTCTGAAATGTGCTCCTCCCGTCACTCTGGTTGGGTGCGCACAGTAAAAAGTGCTCCTGGCAGCTAGAGAGTGCCGCGTTGACCACTGCGCATGAAGAAATAAGCACCTGCAACGTTTGATTTAGGTTTTAGGTGCATTTTTAATCTTATTGCTTAAATCGCGTTTTCTCGACGAGCTGAGCACGTTTTCTGAAATGTGCTCCTCCCGTCACTCTGGTTGGGTGCGCATAGTAAAAAGTGCTCTTGGCAGCTAGGGAGTGCCGCGTTGACCACTGCACATGAAGAAATAAGCACCTGCAACGTTTGGTTTAGGTTTTAGGTGCATTTTTAATTTTATTGCTTAAATCGCATTTTCTCGACGAGCTGAGCACGTTTTCTGAAATGTGCTCCTCCCGTCACTCTGGTTGGGTGCGCACAGTAAAAAGTGCTCTTGGCAGCTAGAGAGTGCCGCGTTGACCACTGCGCATGAAGAAATAACCACCTGCAACGTTTGGTTTAGGTTTTAGGTGCATTTTTAATTTTATTGCTTAAATCGCATTTTCTCGACGAGCTGAGCACGTTTTCTGAAATGTGCTCCTCCCGTCACTCTGGTTGGGTGCGCATAGTAAAAAGTGCTCCTGGCAGCTAGAGAGTGCCGCGTTGACCACTGCGCAAGAAGAAATAAGCACCTGCAACGTTTGGTTTAGGTTTTAGGTGCATTTTTAATTTTATTGCTTAAATCGCATTTTCTCGACGAGCTGAGCACGTTTTCTGAAATGTGCTCCTCCCGTCACTCTGGTTGGGTGCGCACAGTAAAAAGTGCTCCTGGCAGCTAGGGAGTGCCGCGTTGACCACTGCGCACGAAGAAATAAGCACCTGCAACGTTTGGTTTAGGTTTTAGGTGCATTTTTTAATTTTATTGCTTAAATCGCATTCTCTCGACGAGCTGAGCACGTTTTCTGAAATGTGCTCCTCCCGTCGCTCTGGTTTGGTGCGCACAGTAAAAAGAGCTCCTGGCAGCTAGGGAGTGCCGCGTTGACCACTGCGCACGAAGAAATAAGCACCTGCAACGTTTGGTTTAGGTTCTAGGTGCATTTTTTATTTTATTGCTTAAATCGCATTCTCTCGACGAGCTGAGCAAGTTTTCTGAAATGTGCTCCTCCCGTCGCTCTGGTTGGGTGCGCGTAGTAAAAAGTGCTCCTGGCAGCTAGAGAGTGCCGCGTTGACCACTGCGCATGAAGAAATAAGCACCTGCAACGTTTGGTTGAGGTTTTAGGTGCATTTTTAATCTTATTGCTTAAATCGCATTTTCTCGACGAGCTGAGCACGTTTTCTGAAATGTGCTCCTCCCGTCACTCTGGTTGGGTGCGCACAGTAAAAAGTGCTCTTGTTAGCTAGAGAGTGCCGCGTTGACCACTGCGCATGAAGAAATAAGCACCTGCAACGTTTGGTTTAGGTTTTAGGTGCATTTTTAATTTTATTGCTTAAATCGCATTCTCTCGACGAGCTGAGCACGTTTTCTGAAATGTGCTCCTCCCGTCGCTCTGGTTGGGTGCGCACAGTAAAAAGTGCTCTTGGCAGCTCGGGAGTGCCGCGTTGACCACTGCGCATGAAGAAATAAGCACCTGCAACGTTTGGTTTAGGTTTTAGGTGCATTTTTAATTTTATTGCTTAAATCGCATTTTCTCGACGAGCTGAGCACGTTTTCTGAAATGTGCTCCTCCCGTCGCTCTGGTTGGGTGCGCATAGTAAAAATTGCTCCTGGCAGCTAGAGAGTGCCGCGTTGACCACTGCGCAAGAAGAAATAAGCACCTGCAACGTTTGGTTTAGGTTTTAGGTGCATTTTTAATTTTATTGCTTAAATCGCATTCTCTCGACGAGCTGAGCACGTTTTCTGAAATGTGCTCCTCCCGTCGCTCTGGTTGGGTGCGCGTAGTAAAAAGTGCTCCTGGCAGCTAGAGAGTGCCGCGTTGACCACTGCGCATGAAGAAATAAGCACCTGCAACGTTTGGTTTAGGTTTTAGGTGCATTTTTAATCTTATTGCTTAAATCGCATTTTCTCGACGAGCTGAGCACGTTTTCTGAAATGTGCTCCTCCCGTCACTCTGGTTGGGTGCGCACAGTAAAAAGTGCTCTTGGCAGCTAGAGAGTGCCGCGTTGACCACTGCGCATGAAGAAATAAGCACCTGCAACGTTTGGTTTAGGTTTTAGGTGCATTTTTAATTTTATTGCTTAAATCGCATTTTCTCAACGAGCTGAGCACGTTTTCTGAAATGTGCTCCTCCCGTCACTCTGGTTGGTTGCGCACAGTAAAAAGTGCTCCTGGCAGCTAGAGAGTGCCGCGTTGACCACTGCGCATGAAGAAATAAGCACCTGCAACGTTTGATTTAGGTTTTAGGTGCATTTTTAATCTTATTGCTTAAATCGCGTTTTCTCGACGAGCTGAGCACGTTTTCTGAAATGTGCTCCTCCCGTCACTCTGGTTGGGTGCGCATAGTAAAAAGTGCTCTTGGCAGCTAGGGAGTGCCGCGTTGACCACTGCACATGAAGAAATAAGCACCTGCAACGTTTGGTTTAGGTTTTAGGTGCATTTTTAATTTTATTGCTTAAATCGCATTTTCTCGACGAGCTGAGCACGTTTTCTGAAATGTGCTCCTCCCGTCACTCTGGTTGGGTGTGCACAGTAAAAAGTGCTCTTCGCAGCTAGAGAGTGCCGCGTTGACCACTGCGCATGAAGAAATAACCACCTGCAACGTTTGGTTTAGGTTTTAGGTGCATTTTTAATTTTATTGCTTAAATCGCATTTTCTCGACGAGCTGAGCACGTTTTCTGAAATGTGCTCCTCCCGTCACTCTGGTTGGGTGCGCATAGTAAAAAGTGCTCTTGGCAGCTAAAAAGTGCCGCGTTGACCACTGCACACAAAGAAATAAGCACCTGCAACGTTTGGTTTAGGTTTTAGGTGCATTTTAAATTTTATTGCTTAAATCGCATTTTCTCGACGAGCTGAGCACGTTTTCTGAAATGTGCTCCTCCCGTCGCTCTGGTTGTGCGCGCATAGTAAAAAGTGCTCCTGCCAGCTAGAGAGTGCCGCGTTGACCACTGCACATGAAGAAATAAGCACCTGCAACGTTTGGTTTAGGTTTTAGGTGCATTTTAAATTTTATTGCTTAAATCGCATTTTCTCGACGAGCTGAGCACGTTTTCTGAAATGTGCTCCTCCCGTCACTCTGGTTGGGTGCGCACAGTAAAAAGTGCTCTTGGCAGCTAGAGAGTGCCGCGTTGACCACTGCGCATTAAGAAATAAGCACCTGCAACGTTTGGTTTAGGTTTTAGGTGCATTTTTAATCGTATTGCTTAAATCGCATTTTCTCGACGAGCTGAGCACGTTTTCTGAAATGTGCTCCTCCCGTCACTCTGGTTGGGTGCGCACAGTAAAAAGTGCTCTTGGCAGCTAGAGAGTGCCGCGTTGACCACTGCGCATGAAGAAATAAGCACCTGCAACGTTTGGTTTAGGTTTTAGGTGCATTTTTAATTTTATTGCTTAAATCGCATTTTCTCGACGAGCTGAGCACGTTTTCTGAAATGTGCTCCTCCCGTCACTCTGGTTGGGTGCGCACAGTAAAAAGTGCTCCTGGCAGCTAGGGAGTGCCGCGTTGAGCACTGCGCACGAAGAAATAAGCACCTGCAACGTTTGGTTTAGGTTTTAGGTGCATTTTTAATTTTATTGCTTAAATCGCATTGTCTCGACGAGCTGAGCACGTTTTCTGAAATGTGCTCCTCCCGTCGCTCTGGTTGGGTGCGCACAGTAAAAAGAGCTCCTGGCAGCTAGGGAGTTCCGCGTTGACCACTGCGCACGAAGAAATAAGCACCTGCAACGTTTGGTTTAGGTTTTAGGTGCATTTTTAATTTTATTGCTTAAATCGCATTCTCTCGACGAGCTGAGCACGTTTTCTGAAATGTGCTCCTTCCGTCGCTCTGGTTGGGTGCGCATAGTAAAAAGTGCTCTTGGCAGCCAGAGAGTGCCGCGTTGACCACTGCGCTTGAAGAAATAACCACCTGCAACGTTTGGTTTAGGTTTTGGGTGCATTTTTAATTTTATTGCTTAAATCGCATTTTCTCGACGAGCTGAGCACGTTTTCTGAAATGTGCTCCTCCCGTCACTCTGGTTGGGTGCGCACAGTAAAAAGTGCTCTTGGCAGCTCGGGAGTGCCGCGTTGACCACTGCGCATGAAGAAATAAGCACCTGCAACGTTTGGTTTAGGTTTTAGGTGCATTTTTAATTTTATTGCTTAAATCGCATTTTCTCGACGAGCTGAGCACGTTTTCTGAAATGTGCTCCTCCCGTCGCTCTGGTTGGGTGCGCATAGTAAAAAGTGCTCTTGGCAGCTAGAGAGTGCCGCGTTGAGCACTGCGCACGAAGAAATCAGCACCTGCAACGTTTGGTTTAGGTTTTAGCTGCATTTTTAATTTTATTGCTTAAATCGCATTTTCTCGACGAGCTGAGCACGTTTTATGAAATGTGCTCCTCCTGTCGCTCTGGTTGGGTGCGCACAGTAAAAAGAGCTCCTGGCAGCTAGGGAGTTCCGCGTTGACCACTGCGCACGAAGAAATAAGCACCTGCAACGTTTGGTTTAGGTTTTAGGTGCATTTTTAATTTTATTGCTTAAATCGCATTCTCTCGACGAGCTGAGCACGTTTTCTGAAATGTGCTCCTCCCGTCGCTCTGGTTGGGTGCGCACAGTAAAAAGTGCTCTTGGCAGCTCGGGAGTGCCGCGTTGACCACTGCGCATGAAGAAATAAGCCTGCAACGTTTGGTTTAGGTTTTAGGTGCATTTTTAATTTTATTGCTTAAATCGCATTTTCTCGACGAGCTGAGCACGTTTTCTGAAATGTGCTCCTCCCTTCGCTCTGGTTGGGTGCGCATAGTAAAAAGTGCTCCTGGCAGCTAGAGAGTGCCGCGTTGACCACTGCGCAAGAAGAAATAAGAACCTGCAACGTTTGGTTTAGGTTTTAGGTTCATTTTTAATTTTATTGCTTAAATCGCATTTTCTCGACAAGCTGAGCACGTTTTCTGAAATGTGCTCCTCCCGTCGCTCTGGTTGGGTGCGCACAGTAAAAAGAGCTCCTGGCAGCTAGGGAGTGCCGCGTTGACCACTGCGCACGAAGAAATAAGCACCTGCAACGTTTGGTTTAGGTTTTAGGTGCATTTTTAATTTTATTGCTTAAATCGCATTCTCTCGACGAGCTGAGCACGTTTTCTGAAATGTGCTCCTCCCGTCGCTCTGGTTGGGTGCGCGTAGTAAAAAGTGCTCCTGGCAGCTAGAGAGTGCCGCGTTGACCACTGCGCATGAAGAAATAAGCACCTGCAACGTTTGGTTTAGGTTTTAGGTGCATTTTTAATCTTATTGCTTAAATCGCATTTTCTCGACGAGCTGAGCACGTTTTCTGAAATGTGCTCCTCCCGTCACTCTGGTTGGGTGCGCACAGTAAAAAGTGCTCCTGGCAGCTAGAGAGTGCCGCGTTGACCACTGCGCATGAAGAAATAAGCACCTGCAACGTTTGGTTTAGGTTTTAGGTGCATTTTTAATCTTATTGCTTAAATCGCATTTTCTCGACGAGCTGAGCACGTTTTCTGAAATGTGCTCCTCCCGTCGCTCTGGTTGGGTGCGCACAGTAAAAAGTGCTCTTGGCAGCTCGGGAGTGCCGCGTTGACCACTGCGCATGAAGAAATAAGCACCTGCAACGTTTGGTTTAGGTTTTAGGTGCATTTTTAATTTTATTGCTTAAATCGCATTTTCTCGACGAGCTGAGCACGTTTTCTGAAATGTGCTCCGCCCGTCACTCTGGTTGGGTGCGCACAGTAAAAAGTGCTCCTGGCAGCTAGGGAGTGCCGCGTTGAGCACTACGCACGAAGAAATAAGCACCTGCAACGTTTGGTTTAGGTTTTAGCAGCATTTTTAATTTTATTGCTTAAATCGCATTTTCTCGACGAGCTGAGCACGTTTTCTGAAATGTGCTCCTCCCGTCGCTCTGGTTGGGTGCGCACAGTAAAAAGAGCTCCTGGCAGCTAGGGAGTTCCGCGTTGACCACTGCGCACGAAGAAATAAGCACCTGCAACGTTTGGTTTAGGTTTTAGGTGCATTTTTAATTTTATTGCTTAAATCGCATTCTCTCGACGAGCTGAGCACGTTTTCTGAAATGTGCTCCTCCCGTCGCTCTGGTTGGGTGCGCACAGTAAAAAGTGCTCTTGGCAGCTCGGGAGTGCCGCGTTGACCACTGCGCATGAAGAAATAAGCACCTGCAACGTTTGGTTTAGGTTTTAGGTGCATTTTTAATTTTATTGCTTAAATCGCATTTTCTCGACGAGCTGAGCACGTTTTCTGAAATGTGTCCTCCCGTCACTCTGGTTTTGTGCGCACAGTAAAAAGTGCTCCTGGCAGCTAGGGAGTGCCGCGTTGACCACTGCTCACGAAGAAATAAGCACCTGCAACGTTTGGTTTAGGTTTTAGGTGCATTTTTTATTTTATTGCTTAAATCGCATTCTCTCGACGAGCTGAGCACGTTTTCTGAAATGTGCTCCTCCCGTCGCTCTGGTTGGGTGCGCGTAGTAAAAAGTGCTCCTGGCAGCTAGAGAGTGCCGCGTTGACCACTGCGCATGAAGAAATAAGCACCTGCAACGTTTGGTTTAGGTTTTAGGTGCATTTTTAATCTTATTGCTTAAATCGCATTTTCTCGACGAGCTGAGCACGTTTTCTGAAATGTGCTCCTCCCGTCACTCTGGTTAGGTGCGCACAGTAAAAAGTGCTCTTGGCAGCTAGAGAGTGCCGCGTTGACCACTGCGCATGAAGAAATAAGCACCTGCAACGTTTGGTTTAGGTTTTAGGTGCATTTTTAATTTTATTGCTTAAATCGCATTTTCTCGACGAGCTGAGCACGTTTTCTGAAATGTGCTCCTCCCGTCGCTCTGGTTGGGCGCGCATAGTAAAAAGTGCTCCTGGCAGCTAAAGAGTGCCGCGTTGACCACTGCGCATGAAGAAATAAGCACCTGCAACGTTTGGTTTAGGTTTTAGGTGCATTTTTAATTTTATTGCTTAAATCGCATTTTCTCGACGAGCTGAGCACGTTTTCTGAAATGTGCTCCTCCCGTCGCTCTGGTTGGGCGCGCATAGTAAAAAGTGCTCCTGGCAGCTAAAGAGTGCCGCGTTGACCACTGCGCATGAAGAAATAAGCACCTGCAACGTTTGGTTTAGGTTTTAGGTGCATTTTTAATTTTATTGCTTAAATCGCATTTTCTCGACGAGCTGAGCACGTTTTCTGAAATGTGTCCTCCCGTCACTCTGGTTTTGTGCGCACAGTAAAAAGAGCTCCTGGCAGCTAGGGAGTTCCGCGTTGACCACTGCGCACGAAGAAATAAGCACCTGCAACGTTTGGTTTAGGTTTTAGGTGCATTTTTTATTTTATTGCTTAAATCGCATTCTCTCGACGAGCTGAGCACGTTTTCTGAAATGTGCTCCTCCCGTCGCTCTGGTTGGGTGCGCACAGTAAAAAGAGCTCCTGGCAGCTAGGGAGTGCCGCATTGACCACTGCGCACGAAGAAATAAGCACCTGCAACGTTTGGTTTAGGTTTTAGGTGCATTTTTTATTTTATTGCTTGAATCGCATTCTCTCGACGAGCTGAGTACGTTTTCTGAAATGTGCTCCTCCCGTCGCTCTGGTTGGGTGCGCGTAGTAAAAAGTTCTCCTGGCAGCTAGAGAGTGCCGCGTTGACCACTGCGCATGAAGAAATAAGCACCTGCAACGTTCGGTTTAGGTTTTAGGTGCATTTTTAATTTTATTGCTTAAATCGCATTTTCTCGACGAGCTGAGCACGTTTTCTGAAATGTGCTCCTCCCGTCACTCTGGTTGGGTGCGCACAGTAAAAAGTGCTCTTGGCAGCTAGAGAGTGCCGCGTTGACCACTGCGCATGAAGAAATAAGCACCTGCAACGTTTGGTTTAGGTTTTAGGTGCATTTTTAATTTTATTGCTTAAATCGCATTTTCTCGACGAGCTGAGCACGTTTTCTGAAATGTGCTCCTCCCGTCACTCTGGTTGGGTGCACACAGTAAAAAGTGCCCCTGGCAGCTAGAGAGTGCCGCGTTGACCACTGCGCATGAAGAAATAAGCACCTGCAACGTTTGGTTTAGGTTTTAGGTGCATTTTTAATCTTATTGCTTAAATCGCATTTTCTCGACGAGCTGAGCACGTTTTCTGAAATGTGCTCCTCCCGTCACTCTGGTTGGGTGCGCACAGTAAAAAGTGCTCTTGGCAGCTAGAGAGTGCCGCGTTGACCACTGCGCATGAAGAAATAAGCACCTGCAACGTTTGGTTTAGGTTTTAGGTGCATTTTTAATTGTATTGCTTAAATCGCATTTTCTCGACGAGCTGAGCACGTTTTCTGAAATGTGCTCCTCCCGTCACTCTGGTTGGGTGCGCACAGTAAAAAGTGCTCCTGGCAGCTAGGGAGTGCCGCGTTGAGCACTACGCACGAAGAAATAAGCACCTGCAACGTTTGGTTTAGGTTTTAGCTGCATTTTTAATTTTATTGCTTAAATCGCATTTTCTCGACGAGCTGAGCACGTTTTCTGAAATGTGCTCCTCCCGTCGCTCTGGTTGGGTGCGCACAGTAAAAAGAGCTCCTGGCAGCTAGGGAGTTCCGCGTTGACCACTGCGCACGAAGAAATAAGCACCTGCAACGTTTGGTTTAGGTTTTAGGTGCATTTTTAATTTTATTGCTTAAATCGCATTCTCTCGACGAGCTGAGCACGTTTTCTGAAATGTGCTCCTCCCGTCGCTCTGGTTGGGTGCACACAGTAAAAAGTGCTCTTGGCAGCTAGAGAGTGCCGCGTTGACCACTGCGCATGAAGAAATAAGCACCTGCAACGTTTGGTTTAGGTTTTAGGTGCATTTTTAATTTTATTGCTTAAATCGCATTTTCTCGACGAGCTGAGCACGTTTTCTGAAATGTGCTCCTCCCGTCACTCTGGTTGGGTGCACACAGTAAAAAGTGCTCCTGGCAGCTAGAGAGTGCCGCGTTGACCACTGCGCATGAAGAAATAAGCACCTGCAACGTTTGGTTTAGGTTTTAGGTGCATTTTTAATCTTATTGCTTAAATCGCATTTTCTCGACGAGCTGAGCACGTTTTCTGAAATGTGCTCCTCCCGTCACTCTGGTTAGGTGCGCACAGTAAAAAGTGCTCTTGGCAGCTAGAGAGTGCCGCGTTGACCACTGCGCATGAAGAAATAAGCACCTGCAACGTTTGGTTTAGGTTTTAGGTGCATTTTTAATTTTATTGCTTAAATCGCATTTTCTCGACGAGCTGAGCACGTTTTCTGAAATGTGCTCCTCCCGTCACTCTGGTTGGGTGCGCACAGTAAAAAGTGCTCCTGGCAGCTAGGGAGTGCCGCGTTGAGCACTACGCACGAAGAAATAAGCACCTGGAACGTTTGGTTTAGGTTTTAGCTGCATTTTTAATTTTATTGCTTAAATCGCATTTTCTCGACGAGCTGAGCACGTTTTCTGAAATGTGCTCCTCCCGTCGCTCTGGTTGGGTGCGCACAGTAAAAAGAGCTCCTGGCAGCTAGGGAGTTCCGCGTTGACCACTGCGCACGAAGAAATAAGCACCTGCAACGTTTGGTTTAGGTTTTAGGTGTATTTTTAATTTTATTGCTTAAATCGCATTCTCTCGACGAGCTGAGCACGTTTTCTGAAATGTGCTCCTCCCGTCGCTCTGGTTGGGTGCGCACAGTAAAAAGTGCTCTTGGCAGCTCGGGAGTGCCGCGTTGACCACTGCGCATGAAGAAATAAGCACCTGCAACGTTTGGTTTAGGTTTTAGGTGCATTTTTAATTTTATTGCTTAAATCGCATTTTCTCGACGAGCTGAGCACGTTTTCTGAAATGTGCTCCTCCCGTCGCTCTGGTTGGGCGCGCATAGTAAAAAGTGCTCCTGGCAGCTAGAGAGTGCCGCGTTGACCACTGCGCATGAAGAAATAAGCACCTGCAACGTTTGGTTTAGGTTTTAGGTGCATTTTTAATTTTATTGCTTAAATCGCATTTTCTCGACGAGCTGAGCACGTTTTCTGAAATGTGCTCCTCCCGTCACTCTGGTTGGGTGCGCACAGTAAAAAGTGCTCCTGGTAGCTAGGGAGTGCCGCGTTGACCACTGCGCACGAAGAAATAAGCACCTGCAACGTTTGGTTTAGGTTTTAGGTGCATTTTTTTATTTTATTGCTTAAATCGCATTCTCTCGACGAGCTGAGCACGTTTTCTGAAATGTGCTCCTCCCGTCGCTCTGGTTGGGTGCGCGTAGTAAAAAGTGCTCCTGGCAGCTAGAGAGTGCCGCGTTGACCACTGCGCATGAAGAAATAAGCACCTGCAACGTTTGGTTTAGGTTTTAGGTGCATTTTTAATCTTATTGCTTAAATCGCATTTTCTCGACGAGCTGAGCACGTTTTCTGAAATGTGCTCCTCCCGTCACTCTGGTTGGGTGCGCACAGTAAAAAGTGCTCTTGGCAGCTAGAGAGTGCCGCGTTGACCACTGCGCACGAAGAAATAAGCACCTGCAACGTTTGGTTTAGGTTTTAGGTGCATTTTTAATTTTATTGCTTAAATCGCGTTTTCTCGACGAGCTGAGCACGTTTTCTAAAATGTGCTCCTCCCGTTGCTCTGGTTGGGCGCGCATAGTAAAAAGTGCTCCTGGCAGCTAGAGAGTGCCGCGTTGACCACTGCGCATGAAAAAATAAGCACCTGCAACGTTTGGTTTAAGTTTTAGGTGCATTTTTAATTTTATTGCTTAAATCGCATTTTTTCGACGAGCTGAGCACGTTTTCTGAAATGTGCTCCTCCCGTCGCTCTGGTTGGGCGCGCATAGTAAAAAGTGCTCCTGGCAGCTAAAGAGTGCCGCGTTGACCACTGCGCACGAAGAAATAAGCACCTGCAACGTTTGGTTTAGGTTTTAGGTGCATTTTTAATTTTATTGCTTAAATAGCATTTTCTCGACGAGCTGAGCACGTTTTCTGAAATGTGCTCCTCCCGTCACTCTGGTTGGGTGCGCATAGTAAAAAGTGCTCTTGGCAGCTAGAGAGTGCCGCGTTGACCACTGCGCTTGAAGAAATAACCACCTGCAACGTTTGGTTTAGGTTTTGGGTGCATTTTTAATTTTATTGCTTAAATCGCATTTTCTCGACGAGCTGAGCACGTTTTCTGAAATGTGCTCCTCCCGTCACTCTGGTTGGGTGCGCACAGTAAAAAGTGCTCCTGGCAGCTAGGGAGTGCCGCGTTGAGCACTGCGCACGAAGAAATAAGCACCTGCAACGTTTGGTTTAGGTTTTAGCTGCATTTTTAATTTTATTGCTTAAATCGCATTTTCTCGACGAGCTGAGCACGTTTTCTGAAATGTGCTCCTCCCGTCGCTCTGGTTGGGTGCGCACAGTAAAAAGAGCTCCTGGCAGCTAGGGAGTTCCGCGTTGACCACTGCGCACGAAGAAATAAGCACCTGCAACGTTTGGTTTAGGTTTTAGGTGCATTTTTAATCTTATTGCTTAAATCGCATTTTCTCGACGAGCTGAGCACGTTTTCTGAAATGTGCTCCTCCCGTCACTCTGGTTGGGTGCGCACAGTAAAAAGTGCTCTTGGCAGCTAGAGAGTGCCGCGTTGACCACTGCGCATGAAGAAATAAGCACCTGCAACGTTTGGTTTAGGTTTTAGGTGCATTTTTAATTTTATTGCTTAAATCGCATTTTCTCGACGAGCTGAGCACGTTTTCTGAAATGTGCTCCTCCCGTCGCTCTGGTTGGGCGCGCATAGTAAAAAGCGCTCTTGGCAGCTCGGGAGTGCCGCGTTGACCACTGCGCATGAAGAAATAAGCACCTGCAACGTTTGGTTTAGGTTTTAGGTGCATTTTTAATTTGATTGCTTAAATCGCATTTTCTCGACGAGCTGAGCACGTTTTCTGAAATGTGCTCCTCCCGTCGCTCTGGTTGGGCGCGCATAGTAAAAAGTGCTCCTGGCAGCTAGAGAGTGGCGCGTTGACCACTGCGCATGAAGAAATAAGCACCTGCAACGTTTGGTTTAGGTTTTAGGTGCATTTTTAATTTTATTGCTTAAATCGCATTTTCTCGACGAGCTGAGCACGTTTTCTGAAATGTGCTCCTCCCGTCACTCTGGTTGGGTGCGCACAGTAAAAAGTGCTCCTGGCAGCTAGGGAGTGCCGCGTTGACCACTGCGCACGAAGAAATAAGCACCTGCAACGTTTGGTTTAGGTTTTAGATGCATTTTTAATTTTATTGCTTAAATCGCATTTTCTCGACGAGCTGAGCACGTTTTCTGAAATGTGCTCCTCCCGTCGCTCTGGTTGGGTCCGCATAGTAAAAAGTGCTCTTGGCAGCTAGAGAGTGCCGCGTTGACCACTGCGCATAAAGAAATAAGCACCTGCAACGTTTGGTTTAGGTTTTAGGTGCATTTTTAATCTTATTGCTTAAATCGCATTTTCTCGACGAGCTGAGCACGTTTTCTGAAATGTGCTCCTCCCGTCACTCTGGTTGGGTGCGCACAGTAAAAAGTGCTCTTGGCAGCTAGAGAGTGCCGCGTTGACCACTGCGCATGAAGAAATAAGCACCTGCAACGTTTGGTTTAGGTTTTAGGTGCATTTTTAATTTTATTGCTTGAATCGCATTTTCTCGACGAGCTGAGCACGTTTTCTGAAATGTGCTCCTCCCGTCACTCTGGTTGGGTGCGCACAGTAAAAAGTGCTCATGGCAGCTAGGGAGTGCCGCGTTGAGCACTACGCACGAAGAAATAAGCACCTGCAACGTTTGGTTTAGGTTTTAGCTGCATTTTTAATTTTATTGCTTAAATCGCATTCTCTCGACGAGCTGAGCACGTTTTCTGAAATGTGCTCCTCCCGTCACTCTGGTTGGGTGCGCACAGTAAAAAGTGCTCCTGGCAGCTAGAGAGTGCCGCGTTGACCACTGCGCATGAAGAAATAACCACCTGCAACGTTTGGTTTAGGTTTTAGGTGCATTTTTAATTTTATTGCTTAAATCGCATTTTCTCGACGAGCTGAGCACGTTTTCTGAAATGTGCTCCTCCCGTCACTCTGGTTGGGTGCGCATAGTAAAAAGTGCTCTTGGCAGCTAGAGAGTGCCGCGTTGACCACTGCGCACGAAGAAATAAGCACCTGCAACGTTTGGTTTAGGTTTTAGGTGCATTTTTAATTTTATTGTTTAAATCGCATTTTCTCGACGAGCTGAGCACGTTTTCTGAAATGTGCTCCTCCCGTCGCTCTGGTTGGGTGCGCACAGTAAAAAGAGCTCCTGGCAGCTAGGGAGTGCCGCGTTGACCACTGCGCATGAAGAAATAAGCACCTGCAACGTTTGGTTTAGGTTTTAGGTGCATTTTTTATTTTATTGCTTAAATCGCATTCTCTCGACGAGCTGAGCACGTTTTCTGAAATGTGCTCATCCCGTCACTCTGGTTGGGTGCGCATAGTAAAAAGTGCTCTTGGCAGCTAGAGAGTGCCGCGTTGACCACTGCGCACGAAGAAATAAGCACCTGCAACGTTTGGTTTAGGTTTTAGGTGCATTTTTAATTTTATTGTTTAAATCGCATTTTCTCGACGAGCTGAGCACGTTTTCTGAAATGTGCTCCTCCCGTCGCTCTGGTTGGGTGCGCACAGTAAAAAGAGCTCCTGGCAGCTAGGGAGTGCCGCGTTGACCACTGCGCATGAAGAAATAAGCACCTGCAACGTTTGGTTTAGGTTTTAGGGGCATTTTTTATTTTATTGCTTAAATCGCATTCTCTCGACGAGCTGAGCACGTTTTCTGAAATGTGCTCCTCCCGTCGCTCTGGTTGGGTGCGCACAGTAAAAAGTGCTCCTGGCAGCTAGGGAGTGCCGCGTTGAGCACTGCGCACGAAGAAATAAGCACCTGCAACGTTTGGTTTAGGTTTTAGGTGCATTTTTAATTTTATTGCTTAAATCGCATTCTCTCGACGAGCTGAGCACGTTTTCTGAAATGTGCTCCTCCCGTCGCTCTGGTTGGGTGCGCGTAGTAAAAAGTGCTCCTGGCAGCTAGAGAGTGCCGCGTTGACCACTGCGCATGAAGAAATAAGCACCTGCAACGTTTGGTTTAGGTTTTAGGAGCATTTTTAATTTTATTGCTTAAATCGCATTTTCTCGACGAGCTGAGCACGTTTTCTGAAATGTGCTCCTCCCGTCACTCTGGTTGGGTGCACACAGTAAAAAGTGCTCCTGGCAGCTAGAGAGTGCCGCGTTGACCACTGCGCATAAAGAAATAAGCACCTGCAACGTTTGGTTTAGGTTTTAGGTGCATTTTTAATCTTATTGCTTAAATCGCATTTTCTCGACGAGCTGAGCACGTTTTCTGAAATGTGCTCCTCCCGTCACTCTGGTTGGGTGCGCACAGTAAAAAGTGCTCTTGGCAGCTAGAGAGTGCCGCGTTGACCACTGCGCATGAAGAAATAAGCACCTGCAACGTTTGGTTTAGGTTTTAGGTGCATTTTTAATTTTATTGCTTGAATCGCATTTTCTCGACGAGCTGAGCACGTTTTCTGAAATGTGCTCCTCCCGTCACTCTGGTTGGGTGCGCACAGTAAAAAGTGCTCATGGCAGCTAGGGAGTGCCGCGTTGAGCACTACGCACGAAGAAATAAGCACCTGCAACGTTTGGTTTAGGTTTTAGGTGCATTTTTAATTTTATTGCTTAAATCGCATTCTCTCGACGAGCTGAGCACGTTTTCTGAAATGTGCTCCTCCCGTCGCTCTGGTTGGGTGCGCACAGTAAAAAGTGCTCTTGGCAGCTCGGGAGTGCCGCGTTGACCACTGCGCATGAAGAAATTAGCACCTGCAACGTTTGGTTTAGGTTTTAGGTGCATTTTTTATTTTATTGCTTAAATCGCATTCTCTCGACGAGCTGAGCACGTTTTCTGAAATGTGCTCCTCCCGTCGCTCTGGTTGGTTGCGCGTAGTAAAAAGTGCTCCTGGCAGCTAGAGAGTGCCGGGTTGACCACTGCGCATGAAGAAATAAGCACCTGCAACGTTTGGTTTAGGTTTTAGGTGCATTTTTAATTTTATTGCTTAAATCGCATTTTCTCGACGAGCTGAGCACGTTTTCTGAAATGTGCTCCTCCCGTCGCTCTGGTTGGGTGCGCACAGTAAAAAGAGCTCCTGGCAGCTAGGGAGTGCCGCGTTGAGCACTGCGCACGAAGAAATAAGCACCTGCAACGTTTGGTTTAGGTTTTAGGTGCATTTTTAATTTTATTGCTTAAATCGCATTTTCTCGACGAGCTGAGCACGTTTTCTGAAATGTGCTCCTCCCGTCGCTCTGGTTGGGTGCGCACAGTAAAAAGATCTCCTGGCAGCTAGGGAGTTCCGCGTTGACCACTGCGCACGAAGAAATAAGCACCTGCAACGTTTGGTTTAGGTTTTAGGTGCATTTTTTATTTTATTGCTTAAATCGCATTCTCTCGACGAGCTGAGCACGTTTTCTGAAATGTGCTCCTCCCGTCGCTCTGGTTGGGTGCACACAGTAAAAAGAGCTCCTGGCAGCTAGGGAGTGCCGCGTTGACCACTGCGCACGAAGAAATAAGCACCTGCAACGTTTGGTTTAGGTTTTAGGTGCATTTTTTATTTTATTGCTCAAATCGCATTCTCTCGACGAGCTGAGCACGTTTTCTGAAATGTCCTCCTCCCGTCGCTCTGGTTGGGTGCGCGTAGTAAAAAGTGCTCCTGGCAGCTAGAGAGTGCCGCGTTGACCACTGCGCATGAAGAAATAAGCACCTGCAACGTTTGGTTTAGGTTTTAGGTGCATTTTTAATTTTATTGCTTAAATCGCATTGTCTCGACGAGCTGAGCACGTTTTCTGAAATGTGCTCCTCCCGTCGCTCTGGTTGGATGCGCACAGTAAAAAGAGCTCCTGGCAGCTAGGGAGTGCCGCGTTGACCACTGCGCACGAAGAAATAAGCACCTGCAACGTTTGGTTTAGGTTTTAGGTGCATTTTTTATTTTATTGCTTAAATCGCATTCTCTCGACGAGCTGAGCACGTTTTCTGAAATGTGCTCCTCCCGTCGCTCTGGTTGGGTGCGCGTAGTAAAAAGTGCTCCTGGCAGCTAGAGAGTGCCGCGTTGACCACTGCGCATGAAGAAATAAGCACCTGCAACGTTTGGTTTAGGTTTTAGGTGAATTTTTAATCTTATTGCTTTAATCGCATTTTCTCGACGAGCTGAGCACGTTTTCTGAAATGTGCTCCTCCCGTCACTCTGGTTGGGTGCGCACAGTAAAAAGTGCTCTTGGCAGCTAGAGAGTGCCGCGTTGACCACTGCGCATGAAGAAATAAGCACCTGCAACGTTTGGTTTAGGTTTTAGGTGCATTTTTTATTTTATTGCTTAAATCGCATTTTCTCGACGAGCTGAGCACGTTTTCTGAAATGTGCTCCTCCCGTCGCTCTGGTTGGGTGCGCACAGTAAAAAGAGCTCCTGGCAGCTAGGCAGTTCCGCGTTGACCACTGCGCACGAAGAAATAAGCACCTGCAACGTTTGGTTTGGGTTTTAGGTGCATTTTTAATTTTATTATTTAAATCGCATTCCCTCGACGAGCTGAGCACGTTTTCTGAAATGTGCTCCTCCCGTCGCTCTGGTTGGGTGCGCACAGTAAAAAGTGCTCTTGGCAGCTCGGGAGTGCCGCGTTGACCACTGCGCATGAAGAAATAAGCACCTGCAACGTTTGGTTTAGGTTTTAGGTGCATTTTTAATTTTATTGCTTAAATCGCATTTTCTCGACGAGCTGAGCACGTTTTCTGAAATGTGCTCCTCCCGTCACTCTGGTTGGGTGCGCATAGTAAAAAGTGCTCTTGGCAGCTAGGGAGTGCCGCGTTGACCACTGCACATGAAGAAATAAGCACCTGCAACGTTTGGTTTAGGTTTTAGGTGCATTTTTAATTTTATTGCTTAAATCGCATTTTCTCGACGAGCTGAGCACGTTTTCTGAAATGTGCTCCTCCCGTGACTCTGGTTGGGTGCGCACAGTAAAAAGTGCTCCTGGCAGCTAGAGAGTGCCGCGTTGACCACTGCGCACGAAGAAATAAGCACCTGCAACGTTTGATTTAGGTTTTAGGTGCATTTTTTATTTTATTGCTTAAATCGCATTCTCTCGACGAGCTGAGCACGTTTTCTGAAATGTGCTCCTCCCGTCGCTCTGGTTGGGTGCACACAGTAAAAAGAGCTCCTGGCAGCTAGGGAGTGCCGCGTTGACCACTGCGCATGAAGAAATAAGCACCTGCAACGTTTGGTTTAGGTTTTAGTTGCATTTTTTATTTTATTGCTTAAATCGCATTCTCTCGACGAGCTGAGCACGTTTTCTGAAATGTGCTGCTCCCGTCGCTCTGGTTGGGTGCGCGTAGTAAAAAGTGCTCCTGGCAGCTAGAGAGTGCCGCGTTGACCACTGCGCATGAAGAAATAAGCACCTGCAACGTTTGGTTTAGGTTTTAGGTGCATTTTTAATTTTATTGCTTAAATCGCATTTTCTCGACGAGCTGAGCACGTTTTCTGAAATGTGCTCCTCCCGTCGCTCTGGTTGGGTGCGCACAGTAAAAAGAGCTCCTGGCAGCTAGGGAGTGCCGCGTTGACCATTGCGCACGAAGAAATAAGCACCTGCAACGTTTGGTTTAGGTTTTAGGTGCATTTTTTATTTTATTGCTTAAATCGCATTCTCTCGACGAGCTGAGCACGTTTTCTGAAATGTGCTCCTCCCGTCGCTGTGGTTGGGTGCGCGTAGTAAAAAGTGCTCCTGGCAGCTAGAGAGTGCCGCGTTGACCACTGCGCATGAAGAAATAAGCACCCGCAACGTTTGGTTTAGGTTTTAGGTGCATTTTTAATCTTGTTGCTTAAATCGCATTTTCTCGACGAGCTGAGCACGTTTTCTGAAATGTGCTCCTCCCGTCGCTCTGGTTGGGCGCGCATAGTAAAAAGTGCTCCTGGCAGCTAGAGAGTGCCGCGTTGACCACTGCGCAAGAAGAAATAAGCACCTGCAACGTTTGGTTTAGGTTTTAGGTGCATTTTTAATTTTATTGCTTAAATCGCATTTTCTCGACAAGCTGAGCAGGTTTTCTGAAATGTGCTCCTCCCGTCGCTCTGGTTGGGTGCGCACAGTAAAAAGAGCTCCTGGCAGCTAGGGAGTGCCAAGTTGACCACTGCGCATGAAGAAATAAGCACCTGCAACGTTTGGTTTAGGTTTTAGGTGCATTTTTAATTTTATTGCTTGAATCGCATTTTCTCGACGAGCTGAGCACGTTTTCTGAAATGTGCTCCTCCCGTCACTCTGGTTGGGTGCGCACAGTAAAAAGTGCTCATGGCAGCTAGGGAGTGCCGCGTTGAGCACTACGCACGAAGAAATAAGCACCTGCAACGTTTGGTTTAGGTTTTAGCTGCATTTTTAATTTTATTGCTTATATCGCATTTTCTCGACGAGCTGAGCACGTTTTCTGAAATGTGCTCCTCCCGTCGCTCTGGTTGGGTGCGCACAGTAAAAAGAGCTCCTGACAGCTAGGGAGTTCCGCGTTGACCACTGCGCACGAAGAAATAAGCACCTGCAACGTTTGGTTTAGGTTTTTGGTGCATTTTTAATTTTATTGCTTAAATCGCATTCTCTCGACGAGCTGAGCACGTTTTCTGAAATGTGCTCCTCCCGTTGCTCTGGTTGGGCGCGCATAGTAAAAAGTGCTCCTGGCAGCTAGAGAGTGCCGCGTTGACCACTGCGCATGAAGAAATAAGCACCTGCAACGTTTGGTTTAGGTTTTAGGTGCATTTTTAATTTTATTGCTTAAATCGCATTTTCTCGACGAGCTGAGCACGTTTTCTGAAATGTGCTCCTCCCGTCGCTCTGGTTGGGCGCGCATAGTAAAAAGTGCTCCTGGCAGCTAAAGAGTGCCGCGTTGACCACTGCGCATGAAGAAATAAGCACATGCAACGTTTGGTTTAGGTTTTAGGTGCATTTTTAATTTTATTGCTTAAATCGCATTTTCTCGACGAGCTGAGCACGTTTTCTGAAATGTGCTCCTCCCGTCACTCTGGTTGGGTGCGCACAGTAAAAAGTGCTCCTGGCAGCTAGAGAGTGCCGCGTTGACCACTGCGCATGAAGAAATAACCACCTGCAACGTTTGGTTTAGGTTTTAGGTGCATTTTTAATTTTATTGCTTAAATCGCATTTTCTCGACGAGCTGAGCACGTTTTCTGAAATGTGCTCATCCCGTCACTCTGGTTGGGTGCGCATAGTAAAAAGTGCTCTTGGCAGCTAGAGAGTGCCGCGTTGACCACTGCGCACAAAGAAATAAGCACCTGCAACGTTTGGTTTAGGTTTTAGGTGCATTTTTAATTTTATTGCTTAAATCGCATTTTCTCGACGAGCTGATTACGTTTTCTGAAATGTGCTCCTTCCGTCACTCTGGTTGGGTGCGCACAGTAAAAAGTGCTCCTGGCAGCTAGGGAGTGCCGCGTTGAGCACTGCGCACGAAGAAATAAGCACCTGCAACGTTTGGTTTAGGTTTTAGGTGCATTTTTAATTTTATTGTTTAAATCGCATTTTCTCGACGAGCTGAGCACGTTTTCTGAAATGTGCTCCTCCCGTCGCTCTGGTTGGGTGCGCACAGTAAAAAGAGCTCCTGGCAGCTAGGAAGTGCCGCGTTGACCACTGCGCACGAAGAAATAAGCACCTGCAACGTTTGGTTTAGGTTTTAGGTGCATTTTTTATTTTATTGCTTAAATCGCATTCTCTCGACGAGCTGAGCACGTTTTCTGAAATGTGCTCCTCCCGTCGCGCTGGTTGGGTGCGCGTAGTAAAAAGTGCTCCTGGCAGCTAGAGAGTGCCGCGTTGACCACTGCGCATGAAGAAATAACCACCTGCAACGTTTGGTTTAGGTTTTAGGTGCATTTTTAATTTTATTGCTTAAATCGCATTTTCTCGACGAGCTGAGCACGTTTTCTGAAATGTGCTCCTCCCGTTGCTCTGGTTGGGTGCGCACAGTAGAAAAAGAGCTCCTGGCAGCTAGGGAGTTCCGCGTTGACCACTGCGCACGAAGAAATAAGCACCTGCAACGTTTGGTTTAGGTTTTAGGTGCATTTTTAATCTTATTGCTTAAATCGCATTTTCTCGACGAGCTGAGCACGTTTTCTGAAATGTGCTCCTCCCGTCACTCTGGTTGGGTGCGCACAGTAAAAAGTGCTCTTGGCAGCTAGAGAGTGCCGCGTTGACCACTGCGCATGAAGAAATAAGCACCTGCAACGTTTGGTTTAGGTTTTAGGTGCATTTTTAATTTTATTGCTTAAATCGCATTTTCTCGACGAGCTGAGCACGTTTTCTGAAATGTGCTCCTCCCGTCGCTCTGGTTGGGCTCGCATAGTAAAAAGCGCTCTTGGCAGCTCGGGAGTGCCGCGTTGACCACTGCGCATGAAGAAATAAGCACCTGCAACGTTTGGTTTAGGTTTTAGTCGCATTTTTAATTTTATTGCTTAAATCGCATTTTCTCGACGAGCTGAGCACGTTTTCTGAAATGTGCTCCTCCCGTCGCTCTGGTTGGGCGCGCATAGTAAAAAGTGCTCCTGGCAGCTAGAGAGTGCCGCGTTGACCACTGCGCATGAAGAAATAAGCACCTGCAACGTTTGGTTTAGGTTTTAGGTGCATTTTCAATTTTATTGCTTAAATCGCATTTTCTCGACGAGCTGAGCACGTTTTCTGAAATGTGCTCCTCCCGTCACTCTGGTTGGGTGCGCACAGTAAAAAGTGCTCCTGGCAGCTAGGGAGTGCCGCGTTGACCACTGCGCACGAAGAAATAAGCACCTGCAACGTTTGGTTTAGGTTTTAGGTGCATTTTTTATTTTATTGCTTAAATCGCATTTTCTCGACGAGCTGAGCACGTTTTCTGAAATGTGCTCCTCCCGTCACTCTGGTTGGGTGCGCACAGTAAAAAGTGCTCCTGGCAGCTAGGGAGTGCCGCGTTGACCACTGCGCACGAAGAAATAAGCACCTGCAACGTTTGGTTTAGGTTTTAGGTGCATTTTTTATTTTATTGCTTAAATCGCATTCTCTCGACGAGCTGAGCACGTTTTCTGAAATGTGCTCCTCCCGTCGCTCTGGTTGGGTGCGCGTAGTAAAAAGTGCTCCTGGCAGCTAGAGAGTGCCGCGTTGACCACTGCGCACGAAGAAATAAGCACCTGCAACGTTTGGTTTAGGTTTTAGGTGGATTTTTAATTTTATTGCTTAAATCGCATTTTCTCGACGAGCTGAGAACGTTTTCTGAAATGTGCTCATCCCGTCACTCTGGTTGGGTGCGCATAGTAAAAAGTGCTCTTGGCAGCTAGAGAGTGCCGCGTTGACCACTGTGCACAAAGAAATAAGCACCTGCAACGTTTTGTTTAGGTTTTAGGTGCATTTTTTATATTATTGCTTAAATCGCATTCTCTCGACGAGCTGAGCACGTTTTCTGAAATGTTCTCCTCCCGTCGCTCTGGTTGGGTGCGCACAGTAAAAAGTGCTCTTGGCAGCTAGAGAGTGCCGCGTTGACCACTGCGCATGAAGAAATAAGCACCTGCAACGTTTGGTTTAGGTTTTAGGTGCATTTTTAATTTTATTGCTTAAATCGCATTTTCTCGACGAGCTGAGCACGTTTTCTGAAATATGCTCCTCCCGTCGCTCTGGTTGGGTGCGCACAGTAAAAAGAGCTCCTGGCAGCTAGGGATTGCCGCGTTGACCACTGCGCACGAAGAAATAAGCACCTGCAACGTTTGGTTTAGGTTTTAGGTGCATTTTTTATTTTATTGCTTAAATCGCATTCTCTCGACGAGCTGAGCACGTTTTCTGAAATGTGCTCCTCCCGTCGCTCTGGTTGGGTGCGCGTAGTAAAAAGTGCTCCTGGCAGCTAGAGAGTGCCGCGTTGACCACTGCGCATGAAGAAATAACCACCTGCAACGTTTGGTTTAGGTTTTAGGTGCATTTTTAATTTTATTGCTTAAATCGCATTTTCTCGACGAGCTGAGCACGTTTTCTGAAATGTGCTCCTCCCGTTGCTCTGGTTGGGTGCGCACAGTAAAAAGAGCTCCTGGCAGCTAGGGAGTTCCGCGTTGACCACTGCGCACGAAGAAATAAGCACCTGCAACGTTTGGTTTAGGTTTTAGGTGCATTTTTAATCTTATTGCTTAAATCGCATTTTCTCGACGAGCTGAGCACGTTTTCTGAAATGTGCTCCTCCCGTCACTCTGGTTGGGTGCGCACAGTAAAAAGTGCTCTTGGCAGCTAGAGAGTGCCGCGTTGACCACTGCGCATGAAGAAATAAGCACCTGCAACGTTTGGTTTAGGTTTTAGGTGCATTTTTAATTTTATTGCTTAAATCGCATTTTCTCGACGAGCTGAGCACGTTTTCTGAAATGTGCTCCTCCCGTCGCTCTGGTTGGGCGCGCATAGTAAAAAGCGCTCTTGGCAGCTCGGGAGTGCCGCGTTGACCACTGCGCATGAAGAAATAAGCACCTGCAACGTTTGGTTTAGGTTTTAGGTGCATTTTTAATTTTATTGCTTAAATCGCATTTTCTCGACGAGCTGAGCACGTTTTCTGAAATGTGCTCCTCCCGTCGCTCTGGTTGGGCGCGCATAGTAAAAAGTGCTCCTGGCAGCTAGAGAGTGCCGCGTTGACCACTGCGCATGAAGAAATAAGCACCTGCAACGTTTGGTTTAGGTTTTAGGTGCATTTTCAATTGTATTGCTTAAATCGCATTTTCTCGACGAGCTGAGCACGTTTTCTGAAATGTGCTCCTCCCGTCACTCTGGTTGGGTGCGCACAGTAAAAAGTGCTCCTGGCAGCTAGGGAGTGCCGCGTTGACCACTGCGCACGAAGAAATAAGCACCTGCAACGTTTGGTTTAGGTTTTAGATGCATTTTTAATTTTATTGCTTAAATCGCATTTTCTCGACGAGCTGAGCACGTTTTCTGAAATGTGCTCCTCCCGTCGCTCTGGTTGGGTCCGCATAGTAAAAAGTGCTCTTGGCAGCTAGAGAGTGCCGCGTTGACCACTGCACATGAAGAAATAAGCACCTGCAACGTTTGGTTTAGGTTTTAGGTGCATTTTTAATTTTATTGCTTAAATCGCATTTTCTCGACGAGCTGAGCACGTTTTCTGAAATGTGCTCCTCCCGTCACTCTGGTTGGGTGCGCACAGTAAAAAGTGCTCTTGGCAGCTAGAGAGTGCCGCGTTGACCACTGCGCATGAAGAAATAACCACCTGCAACGTTTGGTTTAGGGTTTAGGTGCATTTTTAATTTTATTGCTTAAATCGCATTTTCTCGACGAGCTGAGTACGTTTTCTGAAATGTGCTCCTTCCGTCACTCTGGTTGGGTGCGCACAGTAAAAAGTGCTCCTGGCAGCTAGGGAGTGCCGCGTTGACCACTGCGCACGAAGAAATAAGCACCTGCAACGTTTGGTTTAGGTTTTAGGTGCATTTTTTATTTTATTGTTTAAATCGCATTTTCTCGACGAGCTGAGCACGTTTTCTGAAATGTGCTCCTCCCGTCGCTCTGGTTGGGTGCGCACAGTAAAAAGTGCTCCTGGCAGCTAGGGAGTGCCGCGTTGAGCACTGCGCACGAAGAAATAAGCACCTGCAACGTTTGGTTTAGGTTTTAGGTGCATTTTTAATTTTATTGCTTAAATCGCATTGTCTCGACGAGCTGAGCACGTTTTCTGAAATGTGCTCCTCCCGTCGCTCTGGTTGGGTGCGCACAGTAAAAAGTGCTCTTGGCAGCTCGGGAGTGCCGCGTTGACCACTGCGCATGAAGAAATAAGCACCTGCAACGTTTGGTTTAGGTTTTAGGTGCATTTTTAATTTTATTGCTTAAATCGCATTTTCTCGACGAGCTGAGCACGTTTTCTGAAATGTGCTCCTCCCGTCGCTCTGGTTGGGCGCGCATAGTAAAAAGTGCTCCTGGCAGCTAGGGAGTGCCGCGTTGAGCACTGCGCACGAAGAAATAACCACCTGCAACGTTTGGTTTAGGTTTTAGGTGCATTTTTAATTTTATTGCTTAAATCGCATTTTCTCGACAAGCTGAGCACGTTTTCTGAAATGTGCTCCTCCCGTCGCTCTGGTTGGGTGCGCACAGTCAAAAGAGCTCCTGGCAGCTAGGGAGTGCCGCGTTGACCACTGCGCACGAAGAAATAAGCACCTGCAACGTTTGGTTTAGGTTTTAGGTGCATTTTTAATTTTATTTCTTAAATCGCATTCTCTCGACGAGCTGAGCACGTTTTCTGAAATGTGCTCCTCCCGTCGCTCTGGTTGGGTGCGCGTAGTAAAAAGTGCTCCTGGCAGCTAGAGAGTGCCGCGTTGACCACTGCGCATGAAGAAATAAGCACCTGCAACGTTTGGTTTAGGTTTTAGGAGCATTTTTAATTTTATTGCTTAAATCGCATTTTCTCGACGAGCTGAGCACGTTTTCTGAAATGTGCTCCTCCCGTCACTCTGGTTGGGTGCACACAGTAAAAAGTGCTCCTGGCAGCTAGAGAGTGCCGCGTTGACCACTGCGCATGAAGAAATAAGCACCTGCAACGTTTGGTTTAGGTTTTAGGTGCATTTTTAATCTTATTGCTTAAAACGCATTTTCTCGACGAGCTGAGCACGTTTTCTGAAATGTGCTCCTCCCGTCACTCTGGTTGGGTGCGCACAGTAAAAAGTGCTCTTGGCAGCTAGAGAGTGCCGCGTTGACCACTGCGCATGAAGAAATAAGCACCTGCAACGTTTGGTTTAGGTTTTAGGTGCATTTTTAATTTTATTGCTTGAATCGCATTTTCTCGACGAGCTGAGCACGTTTTCTGAAATGTGCTCCTCCCGTCACTCTGGTTGGGTGCGCACAGTAAAAAGTGTTCATGGCAGCTAGGGAGTGCCGCGTTGAGCACTACGCACGAAGAAATAAGCACCTGCAACGTTTGGTTTAGGTTTTAGCTGCATTTTTAATTTTATTGCTTATATCGCATTTTCTCGACGAGCTGAGCACGTTTTCTGAAATGTGCTCCTCCCGTCGCTCTGGTTGGGTGCGCACAGTAAAAAGAGCTCCTGGCAGCTAGGGAGTTCCGCGTTGACCACTGCGCACGAAGAAATAAGCACCTGCAACGTTTGGTTTAGGTTTTAGGTGCATTTTTAATTTTATTGCTTAAATCGCATTCTCTCGACGAGCTGAGCACGTTTTCTGAAATGTGCTCCTCCCGTTGCTCTGGTTGGGCGCGCATAGTAAAAAGTGCTCCTGGCAGCTAGAGAGTGCCGCGTTGACCACTGCGCATGAAGAAATAAGCACCTGCAACGTTTGGTTTAGGTTTTAGGTGCATTTTTAATTTTATTGCTTAAATCGCATTTTCTCGACGAGCTGAGCACGTTTTCTGAAATGTGCTCCTCCCGTCGCTCTGGTTGGGCGCGCATAGTAAAAAGTGCTCCTGGCAGCTAAAGAGTGCCGCGTTGACCACTGCGCATGAAGAAATAAGCACCTGCAACGTTTGGTTTAGGTTTTAGGTGCATTTTTAATTTTATTGCTTAAATCGCATTTTCTCGACGAGCTGAGCACGTTTTCTGAAATGTGCTCCTCCCGTCACTCTGGTTGGGTGCGCACAGTAAAAAGTGCTCCTGGCAGCTAGAGAGTGCCGCGTTGACCACTGCGCATGAAGAAATAACCACCTGCAACGTTTGGTTTAGGTTTTAGGTGCATTTTTAATTTTATTGCTTAAATCGCATTTTCTCGACGAGCTGAGCACGTTTTCTGAAATGTGCTCATCCCGTCACTCTGGTTGGGTGCGCATAGTAAAAAGTGCTCTTGGCAGCTAGAGAGTGCCGCGTTGACCACTGCGCACAAAGAAATAAGCACCTGCAACGTTTGGTTTAGGTTTTAGGTGCATTTTTAATTTTATTGCTTAAATCGCATTTTCTCGACGAGCTGATTACGTTTTCTGAAATGTGCTCCTTCCGTCACTCTGGTTGGGTGCGCACAGTAAAAAGTGCTCCTGGCAGCTAGGGAGTGCCGCGTTGACCACTGCGCACGAAGAAATAAGCACCTGCAACGTTTGGTTTAGGTTTTAGGTGCATTTTTAATTTTATTGTTTAAATCGCATTTTCTCGACGAGCTGAGCACGTTTTCTGAAATGTGCTCCTCCCGTCGCTCTGGTTGGGTGCGCACAGTAAAAAGAGCTCCTGGCAGCTAGGGAGTGCCGCGTTGACCACTGCGCACGAAGAAATAAGCACCTGCAACGTTTGGTTTAGGTTTTGGGTGCATTTTTTATTTTATTGCTTGAATCGCATTCTCTCGACGAGCTGAGCACGTTTTCTGAAATGTGCTCCTCCCGTCGCTCTGGTTGGGTGCACACAGTAAAAATAGCTCCTGGCAGCTAGGGAGTGCCGCGTTGACCACTGCGCACGAAGAAATAAGCACCTGCAACGTTTGGTTTAGGTTTTAGGTGCATTTTTTATTTTATTGCTTAAATCGCATTCTCTCGACGAGCTGAGCACGTTTTCTGAAATGTGCTCCTCCCGTCGCTCTGGTTGGGTGCGCGTAGTAAAAAGTGCTCCTGGCAGCTAGAGAGTGCCGCGTTGACCACTGCGCACGAAGAAATAAGCACCTGCAACGTTTGGTTTAGGTTTTAGGTGGATTTTTAATTTTATTGCTTAAATCGCATTTTCTCGACGAGCTGAGCACGTTTTCTGAAATGTGCTCATCCCGTCACTCTGGTTGGGTGCGCATAGTAAAAAGTGCTCTTGGCAGCTAGAGAGTGCCGCGTTGACCACTGTGCACAAAGAAATAAGCACCTGCAACGTTTTGTTTAGGTTTTAGGTGCATTTTTTATATTATTGCTTAAATCGCATTCTCTCGACGAGCTGAGCACGTTTTCTGAAATGTGCTCCTCCCGTCGCTCTGGTTGGGTGCGCACAGTAAAAAGTGCTCTTGGCAGCTAGAGAGTGCCGCGTTGACCACTGCGCATGAAGAAATAAGCACTTGCAACGTTTGGTTTAGGTTTTAGGTAAATTTTTAATTTTATTGCTTAAATCGCATTTTCTCGACGAGCTGAGCACGTTTTCTGAAATATGCTCCTCCCGTCGCTCTGGTTGGGTGCGCACAGTAAAAAGAGCTCCTGGCAGCTAGGGAGTGCCGCGTTGACCACTGCGCACGAAGAAATAAGCACCTGCAACGTTTGATTTAGGTTTTAGGTGCATTTTTTATTTTATTGCTTAAATCGCATTCTCTCGACGAGCTGAGCACGTTTTCTGAAATGTGCTCCTCCCGTCGCTCTGGTTGGGTCCGCGTAGTAAAAAGTGCTCCTGGCAGCTAGAGAGTGCCGCGTTGACCACTGCGCATGAAGAAATAACCACCTGCAACGTTTGGTTTAGGTTTTAGGTGCATTTTTAATTTTATTGCTTAAATCGCATTTTCTCGACGAGCTGAGCACGTTTTCTGAAATGTGCTCCTCCCTTCGCTCTGGTTGGGTGCGCACAGTAAAAAGAGCTCCTGGCAGCTAGGGAGTTCCGCGTTGACCACTGCGCACGAAGAAATAAGCACCTGCAACGTTTGGTTTAGGTTTTAGGTGCATTTTTAATTTTATTGCTTAAATCGCATTCTCTCGACGAGCTGAGCACGTTTTCTGAAATGTGCTCCTCCCGTCGCTCTGGTTGGGTGCGCACAGTAAAAAGTGCTCTTGGCAGCTCGGGAGTGCCGCGTTGACCACTGCGCATGAAGAAATTAGCACCTGCAACGTTTGGTTTAGGTTTTAGGTCCATTTTTTATTTTATTGCTTAAATCGCATTCTCTCGACGAGCTGAGCACGTTTTCTGAAATGTGCTCCTCCCGTCGCTCTGGTTGGTTGCGCGTAGTAAAAAGTGCTCCTGGCAGCTAGAGAGTGCCGGGTTGACCACTGCGCATGAAGAAATAAGCACCTGCAACGTTTGGTTTAGGTTTTAGGTGCATTTTTAATTTTATTGCTTAAATCGCATTTTCTCGACGAGCTGAGCACGTTTTCTGAAATGTGCTCCTCCCGTCGCTCTGGTTGGGTGCGCACAGTAAAAAGAGCTCCTGGCAGCTAGGGAGTGCCGCGTTGAGCACTGCGCACGAAGAAATAAGCACCTGCAACGTTTGGTTTAGGTTTTAGGTGCATTTTTAATTTTATTGCTTAAATCGCATTTTCTCGACGAGCTGAGCACGTTTTCTGAAATGTGCTCCTCCCGTCGCTCTGGTTAGGTGCGCACAGTAAAAAGAGCTCCTGGCAGCTAGGGAGTTCCGCGTTGACCACTGCGCACGAAGAAATAAGCACCTGCAACGTTTGGTTTAGGTTTTAGGTGCATTTTTTATTTTATTGCTAAAATCGCATTCTCTCGACGAGCTGAGCACGTTTTCTGAAATGTGCTCCTCCCGTCGCTCTGGTTGGGTGCACACAGTAAAAAGAGCTCCTGGCAGCTAGGGAGTGCCGCGTTGACCACTGCGCACGAAGAAATAAGCACCTGCAACGTTTGGTTTAGGTTTTAGGTGCATTTTTTATTTTATTGCTCAAATCGCATTCTCTCGACGAGCTGAGCACGTTTTCTGAAATGTCCTCCTCCCGTCGCTCTGGTTGGGTGCGCGTAGTAAAAAGTGCTCCTGGCAGCTAGAGAGTGCCGCGTTGACCACTGCGCATGAAGAAATAAGCACCTGCAACGTTTGGTTTAGGTTTTGGGTGCATTTTTTATTTTATTGCTTGAATCGCATTCTCTCGACGAGCTGAGCACGTTTTCTGAAATGTGCTCATCCCGTCACTCTGGTTGGGTGCGCATAGTAAAAAGTGCTCTTGGCAGCTAGAGAGTGCCGCGTTGACCACTGCGCACAAAGAAATAAGCACCTGCAACGTTTGGTTTAGGTTTTAGGTGCATTTTTAATTTTATTGCTTAAATCGCATTTTCTCGACGAGCTGATTACGTTTTCTGAAATGTGCTCCTTCCGTCACTCTGGTTGGGTGCGCACAGTAAAAAGTGCTCCTGGCAGCTAGGGAGTGCCGCGTTGACCACTGCGCACGAAGAAATAAGCACCTGCAACGTTTGGTTTAGGTTTTAGGTGCATTTTTAATTTTATTGTTTAAATCGCATTTTCTCGACGAGCTGAGCACGTTTTCTGAAATGTGCTCCTCCCGTCGCTCTGGTTGGGTGCGCACAGTAAAAAGAGCTCCTGGCAGCTAGGGAGTGCCGCGTTGACCACTGCGCACGAAGAAATAAGCACCTGCAACGTTTGGTTTAGGTTTTGGGTGCATTTTTTATTTTATTGCTTGAATCGCATTCTCTCGACGAGCTGAGCACGTTTTCTGAAATGTGCTCCTCCCGTCGCTCTGGTTGGGTGCACACAGTAAAAATAGCTCCTGGCAGCTAGGGAGTGCCGCGTTCACCACTGCGCACGAAGAAATAAGCACCTGCAACGTTTGGTTTAGGTTTTAGGTGCATTTTTTATTTTATTGCTTAAATCGCATTCTCTCGACGAGCTGAGCACGTTTTCTGAAATGTGCTCCTCCCGTCGCTCTGGTTGGGTGCGCGTAGTAAAAAGTGCTCCTGGCAGCTAGAGAGTGCCGCGTTGACCACTGCGCACGAAGAAATAAGCACCTGCAACGTTTGGTTTAGGTTTTAGGTGGATTTTTAATTTTATTGCTTAAATCGCATTTTCTCGACGAGCTGAGCACGTTTTCTGAAATGTGCTCATCCCGTCACTCTGGTTGGGTGCGCATAGTAAAAAGTGCTCTTGGCAGCTAGAGAGTGCCGCGTTGACCACTGTGCACAAAGAAATAAGCACCTGCAACGTTTTGTTTAGGTTTTAGGTGCATTTTTTATATTATTGCTTAAATCGCATTCTCTCGACGAGCTGAGCACGTTTTCTGAAATGTGCTCCTCCCGTCGCTCTGGTTGGGTGCGCACAGTAAAAAGTGCTCTTGGCAGCTAGAGAGTGCCGCGTTGACCACTGCGCATGAAGAAATAAGCACTTGCAACGTTTGGTTTAGGTTTTAGGTAAATTTTTAATTTTATTGCTTAAATCGCATTTTCTCGACGAGCTGAGCACGTTTTCTGAAATATGCTCCTCCCGTCGCTCTGGTTGGGTGCGCACAGTAAAAAGAGCTCCTGGCAGCTAGGGAGTGCCGCGTTGACCACTGCGCACGAAGAAATAAGCACCTGCAACGTTTGATTTAGGTTTTAGGTGCATTTTTTATTTTATTGCTTAAATCGCATTCTCTCGACGAGCTGAGCACGTTTTCTGAAATGTGCTCCTCCCGTCGCTCTGGTTGGGTCCGCGTAGTAAAAAGTGCTCCTGGCAGCTAGAGAGTGCCGCGTTGACCACTGCGCATGAAGAAATAACCACCTGCAACGTTTGGTTTAGGTTTTAGGTGCATTTTTAATTTTATTGCTTAAATCGCATTTTCTCGACGAGCTGAGCACGTTTTCTGAAATGTGCTCCTCCCTTCGCTCTGGTTGGGTGCGCACAGTAAAAAGAGCTCCTGGCAGCTAGGGAGTTCCGCGTTGACCACTGCGCACGAAGAAATAAGCACCTGCAACGTTTGGTTTAGGTTTTAGGTGCATTTTTAATTTTATTGCTTAAATCGCATTCTCTCGACGAGCTGAGCACGTTTTCTGAAATGTGCTCCTCCCGTCGCTCTGGTTGGGTGCGCACAGTAAAAAGTGCTCTTGGCAGCTCGGGAGTGCCGCGTTGACCACTGCGCATGAAGAAATTAGCACCTGCAACGTTTGGTTTAGGTTTTAGGTCCATTTTTTATTTTATTGCTTAAATCGCATTCTCTCGACGAGCTGAGCACGTTTTCTGAAATGTGCTCCTCCCGTCGCTCTGGTTGGTTGCGCGTAGTAAAAAGTGCTCCTGGCAGCTAGAGAGTGCCGGGTTGACCACTGCGCATGAAGAAATAAGCACCTGCAACGTTTGGTTTAGGTTTTAGGTGCATTTTTAATTTTATTGCTTAAATCGCATTTTCTCGACGAGCTGAGCACGTTTTCTGAAATGTGCTCCTCCCGTCGCTCTGGTTGGGTGCGCACAGTAAAAAGAGCTCCTGGCAGCTAGGGAGTGCCGCGTTGAGCACTGCGCACGAAGAAATAAGCACCTGCAACGTTTGGTTTAGGTTTTAGGTGCATTTTTAATTTTATTGCTTAAATCGCATTTTCTCGACGAGCTGAGCACGTTTTCTGAAATGTGCTCCTCCCGTCGCTCTGGTTGGGTGCGCACAGTAAAAAGAGCTCCTGGCAGCTAGGGAGTTCCGCGTTGACCACTGCGCACGAAGAAATAAGCACCTGCAACGTTTGGTTTAGGTTTTAGGTGCATTTTTTATTTTATTGCTTAAATCGCATTCTCTCGACGAGCTGAGCACGTTTTCTGAAATGTGCTCCTCCCGTCGCTCTGGTTGGGTGCACACAGTAAAAAGAGCTCCTGGCAGCTAGGGAGTGCCGCGTTGACCACTGCGCACGAAGAAATAAGCACCTGCAACGTTTGGTTTAGGTTTTAGGTGCATTTTTTATTTTATTGCTCAAATCGCATTCTCTCGACGAGCTGAGCACGTTTTCTGAAATGTCCTCCTCCCGTCGCTCTGGTTGGGTGCGCGTAGTAAAAAGTGCTCCTGGCAGCTAGAGAGTGCCGCGTTGACCACTGCGCATGAAGAAATAAGCACCTGCAACGTTTGGTTTAGGTTTTAGGTGCATTTTTAATTTTATTGCTTAAATCGCATTTTCTCGACGAGCTGAGCACGTTTTCTGAAATGTGCTCCTCCCGTCGCTCTGGTTGGGTGCGCACAGTAAAAAGAGCTCCTGGAAGCTAGGGAGTGCCGCGTTGACCACTGCGCACGAAGAAATAAGCACCTGCAACGTTTGGTTTAGGTTTTAGGTGGATTTTTAATTTTATTGCTTAAATCGCATTCTCTCGACGAGCTGAGCACGTTTTCTGAAATGTGCTCATCCCGTCACTCTGGTTTGGTGCGCATAGTAAAAAGTGCTCTTGGCAGCTAGAGAGTGCCGCGTTGACCACTGTGCACAAAGAAATAAGCACCTTCAACGTTTTGTTTAGGTTTTAGGTGCATTTTTTATATTATTGCTTAAATCGCATTCTCTCGACGAGCTGAGCACGTTTTCTGAAATGTGCTCCTCCCGTCGCTCTGGTTGGGTGCGCACAGTAAAAAGTGCTCTTGGCAGCTAGAGAGTGCCGCGTTGACCACTGCGCATGAAGAAATAAGCACCTGCAACGTTTGGTTTAGGTTTTAGGTGCATTTTTAATTTTATTGCTTAAATCGCATTTTCTCGACGAGCTGAGCACGTTTTCTGAAATATGCTCCTCCCGTCGCTCTGGTTGGGTGCGCACAGTAAAAAGAGCTCCTGGCAGCTAGGGAGTGCCGCGTTGACCACTGCGCACGAAGAAATAAGCACCTGCAACGTTTGGTTTAGGTTTTAGGTGCATTTTTATATTTATTGCTTAAATCGCATTCTCTCGACGAGCTGAGCACGTTTTCTGAAATGTGCTCCTCCCGTCGCTCTGGTTGGGTGCGCGTAGTAAAAAGTGCTCCTGGCAGCTAGAGAGTGCCGCGTTGACCACTGCGCATGAAGAAATAACCACCTGCAACGTTTGGTTTAGGTTTTAGGTGCATTTTTAATTTTATTGCTTAAATCGCATTTTCTCGACGAGCTGAGCACGTTTTCTGAAATGTGCTCCTCCCGTTGCTCTGGTTGGGTGCGCACAGTAAAAAGAGCTCCTGGCAGCTAGGGAGTTCCGCGTTGACCACTGCGCACGAAGAAATAAGCACCTGCAACGTTTGGTTTAGGTTTTAGGTGCATTTTTAATCTTATTGCTTAAATCGCATTTTCTCGACGAGCTGAGCACGTTTTCTGAAATGTGCTCCTCCCGTCACTCTGGTTGGGTGCGCACAGTAAAATGTGCTCTTGGCAGCTAGAGAGTGCCGCGTTGACCACTGCGCATGAAGAAATAAGCACCTGCAACGTTTGGTTTAGGTTTTAGGTGCATTTTTAATTTTATTGCTTAAATCGCATTTTCTCGACGAGCTGAGCACGTTTTCTGAAATGTGCTCCTCCCGTCGCTCTGGTTGGGCGCGCATAGTAAAAAGCGCTCTTGGCAGCTCGGGAGTGCCGCGTTGACCACTGCGCATGAAGAAATAAGCACCTGCAACGTTTGGTTTAGGTTTTAGGTGCATTTTTAATTTTATTGCTTAAATCGCATTTTCTCGACGAGCTGAGCACGTTTTCTGAAATGTGCTCCTCCCGTCGCTCTGGTTGGGCGCGCATAGTAAAAAGTGCTCCTGGCAGCTAGAGAGTGCCGCGTTGACCACTGCGCATGAAGAAATAAGCACCTGCAACGTTTGGTTTAGGTTTTAGGTGCATTTTCAATTTTATTGCTTAAATCGCATTTTCTCGACGAGCTGAGCACGTTTTCTGAAATGTGCTCCTCCCGTCACTCTGGTTGGGTGCGCACAGTAAAAAGTGCTCCTGGCAGCTAGGGAGTGCCGCGTTGACCACTGCGCACGAAGAAATAAGCACCTGCAACGTTTGGTTTAGGTTTTAGATGCATTTTTAATTTTATTGCTTAAATCGCATTTTCTCGACGAGCTGAGCACGTTTTCTGAAATGTGCTCCTCCCGTCGCTCTGGTTGGGTCCGCATAGTAAAAAGTGCTCTTGGCAGCTAGAGAGTGCCGCGTTGACCACTGCACATGAAGAAATAAGCACCTGCAACGTTTGGTTTAGGTTTTAGGTGCATTTTTAATTTTATTGCTTAAATCGCATTTTCTCGACGAGCTGAGCACGTTTTCTGAAATGTGCTCCTCCCGTCACTCTGGTTGGGTGCGCACAGTAAAAAGTGCTCTTGGCAGCTAGAGAGTGCCGCGTTGACCACTGCGCATGAAGAAATAACCACCTGCAACGTTTGGTTTAGGGTTTCGGTGCATTTTTAATTTTATTGCTTAAATCGCATTTTCTCGACGAGCTGAGTACGTTTTCTGAAATGTGCTCCTTCCGTCACTCTGGTTGGGTGCGCACAGTAAAAAGTGCTCCTGGCAGCTAGGGAGTGCCGCGTTGACCACTGCGCACGAAGAAATAAGCACCTGCAAAGTTTGGTTTAGGTTTTAGGTGCATTTTTAATTTTATTGTTTAAATCGCATTTTCTCGACGAGCTGAGCACGTTTTCTGAAATGTGCTCCTCCCGTCGCTCTGGTTGGGTGCGCACAGTAAAAAGAGCTCCTGGCAGCTAGGGACTGCCGCGTTGACCACTGCGCATGAAGAAATAAGCACCTGCAACGTTTGGTTTAGGTTTTAGGTGCATTTTTTATTTTATTGCTTAAATCGCATTCTCTCGACGAGCTGAGCACGTTTTCTGAAATGTGCTCCTCCCATCGCTCTGGTTGGGTGCGCACAGTAAAAAGTGCTCCTGGCAGCTAGGGAGTGCCGCGTTGAGCACTGCGCACGAAGAAATAAGCACCTGCAACGTTTGGTTTAGGTTTTAGGTGCATTTTTAATTTTATTGCTTAAATCGCATTGTCTCGACGAGCTGAGCACGTTTTCTGAAATGTGCTCCTCCCGTCGCTCTGGTTGGGTGCGCACAGTAAAAAGTGCTCTTGGCAGCTCGGGAGTGCCGCGTTGACCACTGCGCATGAAGAAATAAGCACCTGCAACGTTTGGTGTAGGTTTTAGGTGCATTTTTAATTTTATTGCTTAAATCGCATTTTCTCGACGAGCTGAGCACGTTTTCTGAAATGTGCTCCTCCCGTCGCTCTGGTTGGGCGCGCATAGTAAAAAGTGCTCCTGGCAGCTAGGGAGTGCCGCGTTGAGCACTGCGCACGAAGAAATAAGCACCTGCAACGTTTGGTTTAGGTTTTAGGTGCATTTTTAATTTTATTGCTTAAATCGCATTTTCTCGACAAGCTGAGCACGTTTTCTGAAATGTGCTCCTCCCGTCGCTCTGGTTGGGTGCGCACAGTCAAAAGAGCTCCTGGCAGCTAGGGAGTGCCGCGTTGACCACTGCGCACGAAGAAATAAGCACCTGCAACGTTTGGTTTAGGTTTTAGGTGCATTTTTAATTTTATTGCTTAAATCGCATTCTCTCGACGAGCTGAGCACGTTTTCTGAAATGTGCTCCTCCCGTCGGTCTGGTTGGGTGCGCGTAGTAAAAAGTGCTCCTGGCAGCTAGAGAGTGCCGCGTTGACCACTGCGCATGAAGAAATAAGCACCTGCAACGTTTGGTTTAGGTTTTAGGAGCATTTTTAATTTTATTGCTTAAATCGCATTTTCTCGACGAGCTGAACACGTTTTCTGAAATGTGCTCCTCCCGTCACTCTGGTTGGGTGCACACAGTAAAAAGTGCTCCTGGCAGCTAGAGAGTGCCGCGTTGACCACTGCGCATGAAGAAATAAGCACCTGCAACGTTTGGTTTAGGTTTTAGGTGCATTTTTAATCTTATTGCTTAAATCGCATTTTCTCGACGAGCTGAGCACGTTTTCTGAAATGTGCTCCTCCCGTCACTCTGGTTGGGTGCGCACAGTAAAAAGTGCTCTTGGCAGCTAGAGAGTGCCGCGTTGACCACTGCGCATGAAGAAATAAGCACCTGCAACGTTTGGTTTAGGTTTTAGGTGCATTTTTAATTTTATTGCTTGAATCGCATTTTCTCGACGAGCTGAGCACATTTCGTGCTCCTCCCGTCACTCTGGTTGGGTGCGCACAGTAAAAAGTGTTCATGGCAGCTAGGGAGTGCCGCGTTGAGCACTACGCACGAAGAAATAAGCACCTGCAACGTTTGGTTTAGGTTTTAGCTGCATTTTTAATTTTATTGCTTATATCGCATTTTCTCGACGAGCTGAGCACGTTTTCTGAAATGTGCTCCTCCCGTCGCTCTGGTTGGGTGCGCACAGTAAAAAGAGCTCCTGGCAGCTAGGGAGTTCCGCGTTGACCACTGCGCACGAAGAAATAAGCACCTGCAACGTTTGGTTTAGGTTTTAGGTGCATTTTTAATTTTATTGCTTAAATCGCATTCTCTCGACGAGCTGAGCACGTTTTCTGAAATGTGCTCCTCCCGTTGCTCTGGTTGGGCGCGCATAGTAAAAAGTGCTCCTGGCAGCTAGAGAGTGCCGCGTTGACCACTGCGCATGAAGAAATAAGCACCTGCAACGTTTGGTTTAGGTTTTAGGTGCATTTTTAATTTTATTGCTTAAATCGCATTTTCTCGACGAGCTGAGCACGTTTTCTGAAATGTGCTCCTCCCGTCGCTCTGGTTGGGCGCGCATAGTAAAAAGTGCTCCTGGCAGCTAAAGAGTGCCGCGTTGACCACTGCGCATGAAGAAATAAGCACCTGCAACGTTTGGTTTAGGTTTTAGGTGCATTTTTAATTTTATTGCTTAAATCGCATTTTCTCGACGAGCTGAGCACGTTTTCTGAAATGTGCTCCTCCCGTCACTCTGGTTGGGTGCGCACAGTAAAAAGTGCTCCTGGCAGCTAGAGAGTGCCGCGTTGACCACTGCGCATGAAGAAATAACCACCTGCAACGTTTGGTTTAGGTTTTAGGTGCATTTTTAATTTTATTGCTTAAATCGCATTTTCTCGACGAGCTGAGCACGTTTTCTGAAATGTGCTCATCCCGTCACTCTGGTTGGGTGCGCATAGTAAAAAGTGCTCTTGGCAGCTAGAGAGTGCCGCGTTGACCACTGCGCACAAAGAAATAAGCACCTGCAACGTTTGGTTTAGGTTTTAGGTGCATTTTTAATTTTATTGCTTAAATCGCATTTTCTCGACGAGCTGATTACGTTTTCTGAAATGTGCTCCTTCCGTCACTCTGGTTGGGTGCGCACAGTAAAAAGTGCTCCTGGCAGCTAGGGAGTGCCGCGTTGACCACTGCGCACGAAGAAATAAGCACCTGCAACGTTTGGTTTAGGTTTTAGGTGCATTTTTAATTTTATTGTTTAAATCGCATTTTCTCGACGAGCTGAGCACGTTTTCTGAAATGTGCTCCTCCCGTCGCTCTGGTTGGGTGCGCACAGTAAAAAGAGCTCCTGGCAGCTAGGGAGTGCCGCGTTGACCACTGCGCACGAAGAAATAAGCACCTGCAACGTTTGGTTTAGGTTTTGGGTGCATTTTTTATTTTATTGCTTGAATCGCATTCTCTCGACGAGCTGAGCACGTTTTCTGAAATGTGCTCCTCCCGTCGCTCTGGTTGGGTGCACACAGTAAAAATAGCTCCTGGCAGCTAGGGAGTGCCGCGTTGACCACTGCGCACGAAGAAATAAGCACCTGCAACGTTTGGTTTAGGTTTTAGGTGCATTTTTTATTTTATTGCTTAAATCGCATTCTCTCGACGAGCTGAGCACGTTTTCTGAAATGTGCTCCTCCCGTCGCTCTGGTTGGGTGCGCGTAGTAAAAAGTGCTCCTGGCAGCTAGAGAGTGCCGCGTTGACCACTGCGCACGAAGAAATAAGCACCTGCAGCGTTTGGTTTAGGTTTTAGGCGGATTTTTAATTTTATTGCTTAAATCGCATTTTCTCGACGAGCTGAGCACGTTTTCTGAAATGTGCTCATCCCGTCACTCTGGTTGGGTGCGCATAGTAAAAAGTGCTCTTGGCAGCTAGAGAGTGCCGCGTTGACCACTGTGCACAAAGAAATAAGCACCTGCAACGTTTTGTTTAGGTTTTAGGTGCATTTTTTATATTATTGCTTAAATCGCATTCTCTCGACGAGCTGAGCACGTTTTCTGAAATGTGCTCCTCCCGTCACTCTGGTTGGGTGCGCACAGTAAAAAGTGCTCTTGGCAGCTAGAGAGTGCCGCGTTGACCACTGCGCATGAAGAAATAAGCACTTGCAACGTTTGGTTTAGGTTTTAGGTGCATTTTTAATTTTATTGCTTAAATCGCATTTTCTCGACGAGCTGAGCACGTTTTCTGAAATATGCTCCTCCCGTCGCTCTGGTTGGGTGCGCACAGTAAAAAGAGCTCCTGGCAGCTAGGGAGTGCCGCGTTGACCACTGCGCACGAAGAAATAAGCACCTGCAACGTTTGGTTTAGGTTTTGGGTGCATTTTTTATTTTATTGCTTGAATCGCATTCTCTCGACGAGCTGAGCACGTTTTCTGAAATGTGCTCCTCCCGTCGCTCTGGTTGGGTGCACACAGTAAAAATAGCTCCTGGCAGCTAGGGAGTGCCGCGTTGACCACTGCGCACGAAGAAATAAGCACCTGCAACGTTTGGTTTAGGTTTTAGGTGCATTTTTTATTTTATTGCTTAAATCGCATTCTCTCGACGAGCTGAGCACGTTTTCTGAAATGTGCTCCTCCCGTCGCTCTGGTTGGGTGCGCGTAGTAAAAAGTGCTCCTGGCAGCTAGAGAGTGCCGCGTTGACCACTGCGCACGAAGAAATAAGCACCTGCAGCGTTTGGTTTAGGTTTTAGGCGGATTTTTAATTTTATTGCTTAAATCGCATTTTCTCGACGAGCTGAGCACGTTTTCTGAAATGTGCTCATCCCGTCACTCTGGTTGGGTGCGCATAGTAAAAAGTGCTCTTGGCAGCTAGAGAGTGCCGCGTTGACCACTGTGCACAAAGAAATAAGCACCTGCAACGTTTTGTTTAGGTTTTAGGTGCATTTTTTATATTATTGCTTAAATCGCATTCTCTCGACGAGCTGAGCACGTTTTCTGAAATGTGCTCCTCCCGTCACTCTGGTTGGGTGCGCACAGTAAAAAGTGCTCTTGGCAGCTAGAGAGTGCCGCGTTGACCACTGCGCATGAAGAAATAAGCACTTGCAACGTTTGGTTTAGGTTTTAGGTGCATTTTTAATTTTATTGCTTAAATCGCATTTTCTCGACGAGCTGAGCACGTTTTCTGAAATATGCTCCTCCCGTCGCTCTGGTTGGGTGCGCACAGTAAAAAGAGCTCCTGGCAGCTAGGGAGTGCCGCGTTGACCACTGCGCACGAAGAAATAAGCACCTGCAACGTTTGGTTTAGGTTTTAGGTGCATTTTTTATTTTATTGCTTAAATCGCATTCTCTCGACGAGCTGAGCACGTTTTCTGAAATGTGCTCCTCCCGTCGCTCTGGTTGGGTCCGCGTAGTAAAAAGTGCTCCTGGCAGCTAGAGAGTGCCGCGTTGACCACTGCGCATGAAGAAATAACCACCTGCAACGTTTGGTTTAGGTTTTAGGTGCATTTTTAATTTTATTGCTTAAATCGCATTTTCTCGACGAGCTGAGCACGTTTTCTGAAATGTGCTCCTCCCTTCGCTCTGGTTGGGTGCGCACAGTAAAAAGAGCTCCTGGCAGCTATGGAGTTCCGCGTTGACCACTGCGCACGAAGAAATAAGCACCTGCAACGTTTGGTTTAGGTTTTAGGTGCATTTTTAATTTTATTGCTTAAATCGCATTCTCTCGACGAGCTGAGCACGTTTTCTGAAATGTGCTCCTCCCGTCGCTCTGGTTGGGTGCGCACAGTAAAAAGTGCTCTTGGCAGCTCGGGAGTGCCGCGTTGACCACTGCGCATGAAGAAATTAGCACCTGCAACGTTTGGTTTAGGTTTTAGGTCCATTTTTTATTTTATTGCTTAAATCGCATTCTCTCGACGAGCTGAGCACGTTTTCTGAAATGTGCTCCTCCCGTCGCTCTGGTTGGTTGCGCGTAGTAAAAAGTGCTCCTGGCAGCTAGAGAGTGCCGGGTTGACCACTGCGCATGAAGAAATAAGCACCTGCAACGTTTGGTTTAGGTTTTAGGTGCATTTTTAATTTTATTGCTTAAATCGCATTTTCTCGACGAGCTGAGCACGTTTTCTGAAATGTGCTCCTCCCGTCGCTCTGGTTGGGTGCGCACAGTAAAAAGAGCTCCTGGCAGCTAGGGAGTGCCGCGTTGAGCACTGCGCACGAAGAAATAAGCACCTGCAACGTTTGGTTTAGGTTTTAGGTGCATTTTTAATTTTATTGCTTAAATCGCATTTTCTCGACGAGCTGAGCACGTTTTCTGAAATGTGCTCCTCCCGTCGCTCTGGTTGGGTGCGCACAGTAAAAAGAGCTCCTGGCAGCTAGGGAGTTCCGCGTTGACCACTGCGCACGAAGAAATAAGCACCTGCAACGTTTGGTTTAGGTTTTAGGTGCATTTTTTATTTTATTGCTTAAATCGCATTCTCTCGACGAGCTGAGCACGTTTTCTGAAATGTGCTCCTCCCGTCACTCTGGTTGGGTGCGCACAGTAAAAAGAGCTCCTGGCAGCTAGGGAGTGCCGCGTTGACCACTGCGCACGAAGAAATAAGCACCTGCAACGTTTGGTTTAGGTTTTAGGTGCATTTTTTATTTTATTGCTCAAATCGCATTCTCTCGACGAGCTGAGCACGTTTTCTGAAATGTCCTCCTCCCGTCGCTCTGGTTGGGTGCGCGTAGTAAAAAGTGCTCCTGGCAGCTAGAGAGTGCCGCGTTGACCACTGCGCATGAAGAAATAAGCACCTGCAACGTTTGGTTTAGGTTTTAGGTGCATTTTTAATTTTATTGCTTAAATCGCATTTTCTCGACGAGCTGAGCACGTTTTCTGAAATGTGCTCCTCCCGTCGCTCTGGTTGGATGCGCACAGTAAAAAGAGCTCCTGGCAGCTAGGGAGTGCCGCGTTGACCACTGCGCACGAAGAAATAAGCACCTGCAACGTTTGGTTTAGGTTTTAGGTGCATTTTTTATTTTATTGCTTAAATCGCATTCTCTCGACGAGCTGAGCACGTTTTCTGAAATGTGCTCCTCCCGTCGCTCTGGTTGGGTGCGCGTAGTAAAAAGTGCTCCTGGCAGCTAGAGAGTGCCGCGTTGACCACTGCGCATGAAGAAATAAGCACCTGCAACGTTTGGTTTAGGTTTAGGTGAATTTTTAATCTTATTGCTTTAATCGCATTTTCTCGACGAGCTGAGCACGTTTTCTGAAATGTGCTCCTCCCGTCACTCTGGTTGGGTGCGCACAGTAAAAAGTGCTCTTGGCAGCTAGAGAGTGCCGCGTTGACCACTGCGCATGAAGAAATAAGCACCTGCAACGTTTGGTTTAGGTTTTAGGTGCATTTTTTATTTTATTGCTTAAATCGCATTTTCTCGACGAGCTGAGCACGTTTTCTGAAATGTGCTCCTCCCGTCGCTCTGGTTGGGTGCGCACAGTAAAAAGAGCTCCTGGAAGCTAGGCAGTTCCGCGTTGACAACTGTGCACGAAGAAATAAGCAACTGCAACGTTTGGTTTAGGTTTTAGGTGCATTTTTAATTTTATTGCTTAAATCGCATTTTCTCGACGAGCTGAGCACGTTTTCTGAAATGTGCTCCTCCCGTCGCTCTGGTTGGGTGCGCACAGTAAAAAGAGCTCCTGGCAGCTAGGGAGTGCCGCGTTGACCACTGCGCACGAAGAAATAAGCACCTGCAACGTTTGGTTTAGGTTTTAGGTGCATTTTTAATTTTATTGCTTAAATTGCATTCTCTCGACGAGCTGAGCACGTTTTCTGAAATGTGCTCCTCCCGTCGCTCTGGTTGTGCGCGCATAGTAAAAAGTGCTCCTGGCAGCTAGAGAGTGCCGCGTTGACCACTGCGCATGAAGAAATAAGCACCTGCAATGTTTGGTTTAAGTTTTAAGTGCATTTTTAATTTTATTGCTTAAATCGCATTTTCTCGACGAGCTGAGCACGTTTTCTGAAATGTGTTCCTCCCGTCTTTCTGGTTGGATGCGCACAGTAAAAAGAGCACCTGGCAGCTAGGGAGTGCCGCGTTGACCACTGCGCACGAAGAAATAAGCACCTGCAACGTTGGGTTTAGGTTTTAGGTGCATTTTTAATTTTATTGCTTAAATCGCATTCTCTCGACGAGCTGAGCACGTTTTCTGAAATGTGCTCCTCCCGTCGCTCTGGTTGTGCGCGCATAGTAAAAAGTGCTCCTGGCAGCTAGAGAGTGCCGCGTTGACCACTGCGCATGAAGAAATAAGCACCTGCAACGTTTGGTTTAAGTTTTAGGTGCATTTTTAATTTTATTGCTTAAATCGCATTTTCTCGACAAGCTGAGCACGTTTTCTGAAATGTGTTCCTCCCGTCGCTCTGGTTGGGTGCGCACAGTAAAAAGAGCTCCTGGCAGCTAGGGAGTGCCGCGTTGACCACTGCGCACGAAGAAATAAGCACCTGCAACGTTTGGTTTAGGTTTTAGGTGCATTTTTAATTGTATTGCTTAAATCGCATTCTCTCGACGAGCTGAGCACGTTTTCTGAAATGTGCTCCTCCCGTCGCTCTGGTTGGGTGCGCGTAGTAAAAAGTCCTCCTGGCAGCTAGAGGGTGCCGCGTTGACCACTGCGCATGAAGAAATAAGCACCTGCAACGTTTGGTTTAGGTTTTAGGTGCGTTTTTAATTTTATTGCTTAAATCGCATTTTCTCGACAGGCTGAGCACGTTTTCTGAAATGTGCTCCTCCCGTCGCTCTGGTTGGGTGCGCACAGTAAAAAGAGCTCCTGGCAGCTAGGGAGTGCCGCGTTGACCACTGCGCACGAAGAAATAAGCACCTGCAACGTTTGGTTTAGGTTTTAGGTGCATTTTTAATTTTATTGCTTAGATCGCATTCTCTCGACGAGCTGAGCACATTTTATGAAATGTGCTCCTCCCGTCACTCTGGTTGGGTGTGCATAGTAAAAAGTGCTCTTGACAGCTAGAGAGTGCCGCGTTGACCACTGCGCATGAAGAAATAACCACCTGCAACGTTTGGTATAGGTTTTAGGTGCATTTTTAATTTTATTGCTTAAATCGCATTTTCTCGAAGAGCTGAACACGTTTTCTGAAATGTGCTCCTGCCGTCACTCTGGTTGGGTGCGCACAGTAAAAAGTGGTCCTGGCAGCTAGGGAGTGCCGCGTTGACCACTGCGCATGAAGAAATAAGAACCTGCAACGTTTGGTTTAGGTTTTAGGTGCATTTTTAATTTTATTGCTTAAATCGCATTCTCTCGACGAGCTGAGCACGTTTTCTGAAATGTGCTATTCCCGTCGCTCTGAGTAGGTGCGCGTAGTAAAAAGTCCTCCTGGCAGCTAGAGAGTGCCACGTTGACCACTGCGCATGAAGAAATAAGCACCTGCAACGTTTGGTTTAGGTTTTAGGTGCATTTTTAATTTTATTGCTTAAATCGCATTTTCTCGACGAGTTGAGCACGTTTTCTGAAATGTGCTCCTCCCGTCGCTCTGGTTGGGCGCGCATAGTAAAAAGTGCTCTTGGCAGCTAGAGAGTGCCGCGTTGACCACTGCGCATGAAGAAATAAGCACCTGCAACGTTTGGTTTACGTTTTAGGTGATTTTTAATTTTATTGCTTAAATCGCATTTTCTCGACGAGCTGAGCACGTTTTCTGAAATGTGCTCCTCCCGTCGCTCTGGTTGTGCGCGCATAGTAAAAAGTGCTCCTGACAGCTAGGGAGTGCCGCGTTGACCACTGCGCATGAAGAAATAAGCACCTGCAACGTTTGGTTTAGGTTTTAGGTGCATTTTTAATTTTATTGCTTAAATCGCATTTTCTCGACGAGTTGAGCACGTTTTCTGAAATGTGCTCCTCCCGTCGCTCTGGTTGTGCGCGCATAGTAAAAAGTGCTCCTGACAGCTAGGGAGTGCCGCGTTGACCACTGCGCATGAAGAAATAAGCACCTGCAACGTTTGGTTTAGGTTTTAGGTGCATTTTTAATTTTATTGCTTAAATCGCATTTTCTCGACAAGCTGAGCTCGTTTTCTGAAATGTGCTCCTCCCGTCGCTCTGGTTGGGTGCGGACAGTAAAAAGAGCTCCTGGCAGCTAGGGAGTGCCGCGTTGACCACTGCGCACGAAGAAATAAGCAACTGCAACGTTGGGTTTAGGTTTTAGGTGCATTTTTAATTTTTTTGCTTAAATCGCATTTCTCGACGAGCTGAGTACGTTTTCTGAAATGTGCTCCTCCCGTCACTCTGGTTGGGTGCGCACAGTAAAAAGTGCTCCTGGCAGCTAGGGAGTGCCGCGTTGACCACTGCGCATGAAGAAATAAGCACCTGCAACGTTTGGTTTAGGTTTTAGTTGCATTTTTAATTTTATTGCTTAAATCGCATTTTCTCGACAAGCTGAGCTCGTTTTCTGAAATGTGCTCCTCCCGTCGCTCTGGTTGGGTGCGCTTAGTAAAAAGTGCTCCTGGCAGCTAGAGAGTGCCGCGTTGACCAATGCGCATGAAGAAATAAGCACCTGCAACCTTTGGTTTAGGTTTTAGGTGCATTTTTAATTTTATTGCTTAAATCGCATTTTCTCGACGAGCTGAGCACGTTTTCTGAAATGTGCTCCTCCCGTCACTCTGGTTGGGTGCGCTAGTAAAAAGTGCTCTTGGCAGCTAGAGAGTGCCGCGTTGACCATTGCGCATGAAGAAATAACCATCGGCAACGTTTGGTTTAGGTTTTAGGTGCATTTTTAATTTTATTGCTTAAATCGCATTTTCTCGACGAGCTGAGCACGTTTTCTGAAATGTGCTCCTCCGGTCAATCTGGTTGGGTACGCATAGTAAAAAGTGCTCTTGGCAGCTAGAGAGTGCCGCGTTGACCACTGCGCATGAAGAAATAAGCACCTGCAACGTTTGGTTTAGGTTTTAGGTGCATTTTTTATTTCATTGCTTAAATCGCATTTTCTCGACGAGCTGAGCACGTTTTCTGAAATGTGCTCCTCCCGTCGCTCTGGTTGGGCGCGCATAGAAAAAAGTGCTCTTGGAGGCTAGAGAGTGCCGCGTTGACCACTGCGCATGAAGAAATAAGCACCTGCAACGTTTGGTTTAGGTTTCAGGTGCATTTTTAATTTTATTGCTTAAATCGCATTTTCTCGACGAGCTGAGCACGTTTTCTGAAATGTGCTCCTCCCGTCGCTCTGGTTGGGCGCGCATAGTAAAAAGAGCTCCTGGCAGCTAGGGAGTGCTGCGTTGACCACTGCGCACGAAGAAATAAGCACCTGCAACGTTTGGTTTAGGTTTTAGGTGCATTTTTAATTTTATTGCTTAAATCGCATTCTCTCGACGAGCTGAGCACGTTTTCTGAAATGTGCTCCTCCCGTCACTCTGGTTGGGTGCGCACAGTAAAAAGAGCTCCTGGCAGCGAGGGAGTGCCGCGTTGACCACTGCGCACGAAGAAATAAGCACCTGCAACGTTTGGTTTAGGTTTTAGGTGCATTTTTAATTTTATTGCTTAAATCGCATTTTCTCGACGAGCTGAGCACGTTTTCTGAAATGTGCTCCTCCCGTCACTCTGGTTGGGTGCGCACAGTAAAAAGTGCTCCTGGCAGCTAGGGAGTGCCGCGTTGACCACTGCGCATGAAGAAATAAGCACCTGCAACGTTTGGTTTAGGTTTTAGGTGCATTTTTAATTTTATTGCTTAAATCGCATTTTCTCGACGAGCTGAGCACGTTTTCTGAAATGTGCTCCTCCCGTCGCTCTGGTTGGGCGCGCATAGTAAAAAGTGCTCCTGGCAGCTAGAGAGTGCCGCGTTGACCACTGCGCATGAAGAAATAAGCACCTGCAACGTTTGGTTTAGGTTTTAGGTGCATTTTCAATTGTATTGCTTAAATCGCATTTTCTCGACGAGCTGAGCACGTTTTCTGAAATGTGCTCCTCCCGTCACTCTGGTTGGGTGCGCACAGTAAAAAGTGCTCCTGGCAGCTAGGGAGTGCCGCGTTGACCACTGCGCACGAAGAAATAAGCACCTGCAACGTTTGGTTTAGGTTTTAGATGCATTTTTAATTTTATTGCTTAAATCGCATTTTCTCGACGAGCTGAGCACGTTTTCTGAAATGTGCTCCTCCCGTCGCTCTGGTTGGGTCCGCATAGTAAAAAGTGCTCTTGGCAGCTAGAGAGTGCCGCGTTGACCACTGCACATGAAGAAATAAGCACCTGCAACGTTTGGTTTAGGTTTTAGGTGCATTTTTAATTTTATTGCTTAAATCGCATTTTCTCGACGAGCTGAGCACGTTTTCTGAAATGTGCTCCTCCCGTCACTCTGGTTGGGTGCGCACAGTAAAAAGTGCTCTTGGCAGCTAGAGAGTGCCGCGTTGACCACTGCGCATGAAGAAATAACCACCTGCAACGTTTGGTTTAGGGTTTAGGTGCATTTTTAATTTTATTGCTTAAATCGCATTTTCTCGACGAGCTGAGTACGTTTTCTGAAATGTGCTCCTTCCGTCACTCTGGTTGGGTGCGCACAGTAAAAAGTGCTCCTGGCAGCTAGGGAGTGCCGCGTTGACCACTGCGCACGAAGAAATAAGCACCTGCAACGTTTGGTTTAGGTTTTAGGTGCATTTTTTATTTTATTGTTTAAATCGCATTTTCTCGACGAGCTGAGCACGTTTTCTGAAATGTGCTCCTCCCGTCGCTCTGGTTGGGTGCGCACAGTAAAAAGTGCTCCTGGCAGCTAGGGAGTGCCGCGTTGAGCACTGCGCACGAAGAAATAAGCACCTGCAACGTTTGGTTTAGGTTTTAGGTGCATTTTTAATTTTATTGCTTAAATCGCATTGTCTCGACGAGCTGAGCACGTTTTCTGAAATGTGCTCCTCCCGTCGCTCTGGTTGGGTGCGCACAGTAAAAAGTGCTCTTGGCAGCTCGGGAGTGCCGCGTTGACCACTGCGCATGAAGAAATAAGCACCTGCAACGTTTGGTTTAGGTTTTAGGTGCATTTTTAATTTTATTGCTTAAATCGCATTTTCTCGACGAGCTGAGCACGTTTTCTGAAATGTGCTCCTCCCGTCGCTCTGGTTGGGCGCGCATAGTAAAAAGTGCTCCTGGCAGCTAGGGAGTGCCGCGTTGAGCACTGCGCACGAAGAAATAACCACCTGCAACGTTTGGTTTAGGTTTTAGGTGCATTTTTAATTTTATTGCTTAAATCGCATTTTCTCGACAAGCTGAGCACGTTTTCTGAAATGTGCTCCTCCCGTCGCTCTGGTTGGGTGCGCACAGTCAAAAGAGCTCCTGGCAGCTAGGGAGTGCCGCGTTGACCACTGCGCACGAAGAAATAAGCACCTGCAACGTTTGGTTTAGGTTTTAGGTGCATTTTTAATTTTATTTCTTAAATCGCATTCTCTCGACGAGCTGAGCACGTTTTCTGAAATGTGCTCCTCCCGTCGCTCTGGTTGGGTGCGCGTAGTAAAAAGTGCTCCTGGCAGCTAGAGAGTGCCGCGTTGACCACTGCGCATGAAGAAATAAGCACCTGCAACGTTTGGTTTAGGTTTTAGGAGCATTTTTAATTTTATTGCTTAAATCGCATTTTCTCGACGAGCTGAGCACGTTTTCTGAAATGTGCTCCTCCCGTCACTCTGGTTGGGTGCACACAGTAAAAAGTGCTCCTGGCAGCTAGAGAGTGCCGCGTTGACCACTGCGCATGAAGAAATAAGCACCTGCAACGTTTGGTTTAGGTTTTAGGTGCATTTTTAATCTTATTGCTTAAAACGCATTTTCTCGACGAGCTGAGCACGTTTTCTGAAATGTGCTCCTCCCGTCACTCTGGTTGGGTGCGCACAGTAAAAAGTGCTCTTGGCAGCTAGAGAGTGCCGCGTTGACCACTGCGCATGAAGAAATAAGCACCTGCAACGTTTGGTTTAGGTTTTAGGTGCATTTTTAATTTTATTGCTTGAATCGCATTTTCTCGACGAGCTGAGCACGTTTTCTGAAATGTGCTCCTCCCGTCACTCTGGTTGGGTGCGCACAGTAAAAAGTGTTCATGGCAGCTAGGGAGTGCCGCGTTGAGCACTACGCACGAAGAAATAAGCACCTGCAACGTTTGGTTTAGGTTTTAGCTGCATTTTTAATTTTATTGCTTATATCGCATTTTCTCGACGAGCTGAGCACGTTTTCTGAAATGTGCTCCTCCCGTCGCTCTGGTTGGGTGCGCACAGTAAAAAGAGCTCCTGGCAGCTAGGGAGTTCCGCGTTGACCACTGCGCACGAAGAAATAAGCACCTGCAACGTTTGGTTTAGGTTTTAGGTGCATTTTTAATTTTATTGCTTAAATCGCATTCTCTCGACGAGCTGAGCACGTTTTCTGAAATGTGCTCCTCCCGTTGCTCTGGTTGGGCGCGCATAGTAAAAAGTGCTCCTGGCAGCTAGAGAGTGCCGCGTTGACCACTGCGCATGAAGAAATAAGCACCTGCAACGTTTGGTTTAGGTTTTAGGTGCATTTTTAATTTTATTGCTTAAATCGCATTTTCTCGACGAGCTGAGCACGTTTTCTGAAATGTGCTCCTCCCGTCGCTCTGGTTGGGCGCGCATAGTAAAAAGTGCTCCTGGCAGCTAAAGAGTGCCGCGTTGACCACTGCGCATGAAGAAATAAGCACCTGCAACGTTTGGTTTAGGTTTTAGGTGCATTTTTAATTTTATTGCTTAAATCGCATTTTCTCGACGAGCTGAGCACGTTTTCTGAAATGTGCTCCTCCCGTCACTCTGGTTGGGTGCGCACAGTAAAAAGTGCTCCTGGCAGCTAGAGAGTGCCGCGTTGACCACTGCGCATGAAGAAATAACCACCTGCAACGTTTGGTTTAGGTTTTAGGTGCATTTTTAATTTTATTGCTTAAATCGCATTTTCTCGACGAGCTGAGCACGTTTTCTGAAATGTGCTCATCCCGTCACTCTGGTTGGGTGCGCATAGTAAAAAGTGCTCTTGGCAGCTAGAGAGTGCCGCGTTGACCACTGCGCACAAAGAAATAAGCACCTGCAACGTTTGGTTTAGGTTTTAGGTGCATTTTTAATTTTATTGCTTAAATCGCATTTTCTCGACGAGCTGATTACGTTTTCTGAAATGTGCTCCTTCCGTCACTCTGGTTGGGTGCGCACAGTAAAAAGTGCTCCTGGCAGCTAGGGAGTGCCGCGTTGACCACTGCGCACGAAGAAATAAGCACCTGCAACGTTTGGTTTAGGTTTTAGGTGCATTTTTAATTTTATTGTTTAAATCGCATTTTCTCGACGAGCTGAGCACGTTTTCTGAAATGTGCTCCTCCCGTCGCTCTGGTTGGGTGCGCACAGTAAAAAGAGCTCCTGGCAGCTAGGGAGTGCCGCGTTGACCACTGCGCACGAAGAAATAAGCACCTGCAACGTTTGGTTTAGGTTTTGGGTGCATTTTTTATTTTATTGCTTGAATCGCATTCTCTCGACGAGCTGAGCACGTTTTCTGAAATGTGCTCCTCCCGTCGCTCTGGTTGGGTGCACACAGTAAAAATAGCTCCTGGCAGCTAGGGAGTGCCGCGTTGACCACTGCGCACGAAGAAATAAGCACCTGCAACGTTTGGTTTAGGTTTTAGGTGCATTTTTTATTTTATTGCTTAAATCGCATTCTCTCGACGAGCTGAGCACGTTTTCTGAAATGTGCTCCTCCCGTCGCTCTGGTTGGGTGCGCGTAGTAAAAAGTGCTCCTGGCAGCTAGAGAGTGCCGCGTTGACCACTGCGCACGAAGAAATAAGCACCTGCAACGTTTGGTTTAGGTTTTAGGTGGATTTTTAATTTTATTGCTTAAATCGCATTTTCTCGACGAGCTGAGCACGTTTTCTGAAATGTGCTCATCCCGTCACTCTGGTTGGGTGCGCATAGTAAAAAGTGCTCTTGGCAGCTAGAGAGTGCCGCGTTGACCACTGTGCACAAAGAAATAAGCACCTGCAACGTTTTGTTTAGGTTTTAGGTGCATTTTTTATATTATTGCTTAAATCGCATTCTCTCGACGAGCTGAGCACGTTTTCTGAAATGTGCTCCTCCCGTCGCTCTGGTTGGGTGCGCACAGTAAAAAGTGCTCTTGGCAGCTAGAGAGTGCCGCGTTGACCACTGCGCATGAAGAAATAAGCACTTGCAACGTTTGGTTTAGGTTTTAGGTAAATTTTTAATTTTATTGCTTAAATCGCATTTTCTCGACGAGCTGAGCACGTTTTCTGAAATATGCTCCTCCCGTCGCTCTGGTTGGGTGCGCACAGTAAAAAGAGCTCCTGGCAGCTAGGGAGTGCCGCGTTGACCACTGCGCACGAAGAAATAAGCACCTGCAACGTTTGATTTAGGTTTTAGGTGCATTTTTTATTTTATTGCTTAAATCGCATTCTCTCGACGAGCTGAGCACGTTTTCTGAAATGTGCTCCTCCCGTCGCTCTGGTTGGGTCCGCGTAGTAAAAAGTGCTCCTGGCAGCTAGAGAGTGCCGCGTTGACCACTGCGCATGAAGAAATAACCACCTGCAACGTTTGGTTTAGGTTTTAGGTGCATTTTTAATTTTATTGCTTAAATCGCATTTTCTCGACGAGCTGAGCACGTTTTCTGAAATGTGCTCCTCCCTTCGCTCTGGTTGGGTGCGCACAGTAAAAAGAGCTCCTGGCAGCTAGGGAGTTCCGCGTTGACCACTGCGCACGAAGAAATAAGCACCTGCAACGTTTGGTTTAGGTTTTAGGTGCATTTTTAATTTTATTGCTTAAATCGCATTCTCTCGACGAGCTGAGCACGTTTTCTGAAATGTGCTCCTCCCGTCGCTCTGGTTGGGTGCGCACAGTAAAAAGTGCTCTTGGCAGCTCGGGAGTGCCGCGTTGACCACTGCGCATGAAGAAATTAGCACCTGCAACGTTTGGTTTAGGTTTTAGGTCCATTTTTTATTTTATTGCTTAAATCGCATTCTCTCGACGAGCTGAGCACGTTTTCTGAAATGTGCTCCTCCCGTCGCTCTGGTTGGTTGCGCGTAGTAAAAAGTGCTCCTGGCAGCTAGAGAGTGCCGGGTTGACCACTGCGCATGAAGAAATAAGCACCTGCAACGTTTGGTTTAGGTTTTAGGTGCATTTTTAATTTTATTGCTTAAATCGCATTTTCTCGACGAGCTGAGCACGTTTTCTGAAATGTGCTCCTCCCGTCGCTCTGGTTGGGTGCGCACAGTAAAAAGAGCTCCTGGCAGCTAGGGAGTGCCGCGTTGAGCACTGCGCACGAAGAAATAAGCACCTGCAACGTTTGGTTTAGGTTTTAGGTGCATTTTTAATTTTATTGCTTAAATCGCATTTTCTCGACGAGCTGAGCACGTTTTCTGAAATGTGCTCCTCCCGTCGCTCTGGTTAGGTGCGCACAGTAAAAAGAGCTCCTGGCAGCTAGGGAGTTCCGCGTTGACCACTGCGCACGAAGAAATAAGCACCTGCAACGTTTGGTTTAGGTTTTAGGTGCATTTTTTATTTTATTGCTAAAATCGCATTCTCTCGACGAGCTGAGCACGTTTTCTGAAATGTGCTCCTCCCGTCGCTCTGGTTGGGTGCACACAGTAAAAAGAGCTCCTGGCAGCTAGGGAGTGCCGCGTTGACCACTGCGCACGAAGAAATAAGCACCTGCAACGTTTGGTTTAGGTTTTAGGTGCATTTTTTATTTTATTGCTCAAATCGCATTCTCTCGACGAGCTGAGCACGTTTTCTGAAATGTCCTCCTCCCGTCGCTCTGGTTGGGTGCGCGTAGTAAAAAGTGCTCCTGGCAGCTAGAGAGTGCCGCGTTGACCACTGCGCATGAAGAAATAAGCACCTGCAACGTTTGGTTTAGGTTTTGGGTGCATTTTTTATTTTATTGCTTGAATCGCATTCTCTCGACGAGCTGAGCACGTTTTCTGAAATGTGCTCATCCCGTCACTCTGGTTGGGTGCGCATAGTAAAAAGTGCTCTTGGCAGCTAGAGAGTGCCGCGTTGACCACTGCGCACAAAGAAATAAGCACCTGCAACGTTTGGTTTAGGTTTTAGGTGCATTTTTAATTTTATTGCTTAAATCGCATTTTCTCGACGAGCTGATTACGTTTTCTGAAATGTGCTCCTTCCGTCACTCTGGTTGGGTGCGCACAGTAAAAAGTGCTCCTGGCAGCTAGGGAGTGCCGCGTTGACCACTGCGCACGAAGAAATAAGCACCTGCAACGTTTGGTTTAGGTTTTAGGTGCATTTTTAATTTTATTGTTTAAATCGCATTTTCTCGACGAGCTGAGCACGTTTTCTGAAATGTGCTCCTCCCGTCGCTCTGGTTGGGTGCGCACAGTAAAAAGAGCTCCTGGCAGCTAGGGAGTGCCGCGTTGACCACTGCGCACGAAGAAATAAGCACCTGCAACGTTTGGTTTAGGTTTTGGGTGCATTTTTTATTTTATTGCTTGAATCGCATTCTCTCGACGAGCTGAGCACGTTTTCTGAAATGTGCTCCTCCCGTCGCTCTCGTTGGGTGCACACAGTAAAAATAGCTCCTGGCAGCTAGGGAGTGCCGCGTTGACCACTGCGCACGAAGAAATAAGCACCTGCAACGTTTGGTTTAGGTTTTAGGTGCATTTTTTATTTTATTGCTTAAATCGCATTCTCTCGACGAGCTGAGCACGTTTTCTGAAATGTGCTCCTCCCGTCGCTCTGGTTGGGTGCGCGTAGTAAAAAGTGCTCCTGGCAGCTAGAGAGTGCCGCGTTGACCACTGCGCACGAAGAAATAAGCACCTGCAACGTTTGGTTTAGGTTTTAGGTGGATTTTTAATTTTATTGCTTAAATCGCATTTTCTCGACGAGCTGAGCACGTTTTCTGAAATGTGCTCATCCCGTCACTCTGGTTGGGTGCGCATAGTAAAAAGTGCTCTTGGCAGCTAGAGAGTGCCGCGTTGACCACTGTGCACAAAGAAATAAGCACCTGCAACGTTTTGTTTAGGTTTTAGGTGCATTTTTTATATTATTGCTTAAATCGCATTCTCTCGACGAGCTGAGCACGTTTTCTGAAATGTGCTCCTCCCGTCGCTCTGGTTGGGTGCGCACAGTAAAAAGTGCTCTTGGCAGCTAGAGAGTGCCGCGTTGACCACTGCGCATGAAGAAATAAGCACTTGCAACGTTTGGTTTAGGTTTTAGGTAAATTTTTAATTTTATTGCTTAAATCGCATTTTCTCGACGAGCTGAGCACGTTTTCTGAAATATGCTCCTCCCGTCGCTCTGGTTGGGTGCGCACAGTAAAAAGAGCTCCTGGCAGCTAGGGAGTGCCGCGTTGACCACTGCGCACGAAGAAATAAGCACCTGCAACGTTTGATTTAGGTTTTAGGTGCATTTTTTATTTTATTGCTTAAATCGCATTCTCTCGACGAGCTGAGCACGTTTTCTGAAATGTGCTCCTCCCGTCGCTCTGGTTGGGTCCGCGTAGTAAAAAGTGCTCCTGGCAGCTAGAGAGTGCCGCGTTGACCACTGCGCATGAAGAAATAACCACCTGCAACGTTTGGTTTAGGTTTTAGGTGCATTTTTAATTTTATTGCTTAAATCGCATTTTCTCGACGAGCTGAGCACGTTTTCTGAAATGTGCTCCTCCCTTCGCTCTGGTTGGGTGCGCACAGTAAAAAGAGCTCCTGGCAGCTAGGGAGTTCCGCGTTGACCACTGCGCACGAAGAAATAAGCACCTGCAACGTTTGGTTTAGGTTTTAGGTGCATTTTTAATTTTATTGCTTAAATCGCATTCTCTCGACGAGCTGAGCACGTTTTCTGAAATGTGCTCCTCCCGTCGCTCTGGTTGGGTGCGCACAGTAAAAAGTGCTCTTGGCAGCTCGGGAGTGCCGCGTTGACCACTGCGCATGAAGAAATTAGCACCTGCAACGTTTGGTTTAGGTTTTAGGTCCATTTTTTATTTTATTGCTTAAATCGCATTCTCTCGACGAGCTGAGCACGTTTTCTGAAATGTGCTCCTCCCGTCGCTCTGGTTGGTTGCGCGTAGTAAAAAGTGCTCCTGGCAGCTAGAGAGTGCCGGGTTGACCACTGCGCATGAAGAAATAAGCACCTGCAACGTTTGGTTTAGGTTTTAGGTGCATTTTTAATTTTATTGCTTAAATCGCATTTTCTCGACGAGCTGAGCACGTTTTCTGAAATGTGCTCCTCCCGTCGCTCTGGTTGGGTGCGCACAGTAAAAAGAGCTCCTGGCAGCTAGGGAGTGCCGCGTTGAGCACTGCGCACGAAGAAATAAGCACCTGCAACGTTTGGTTTAGGTTTTAGGTGCATTTTTAATTTTATTGCTTAAATCGCATTTTCTCGACGAGCTGAGCACGTTTTCTGAAATGTGCTCCTCCCGTCGCTCTGGTTGGGTGCGCACAGTAAAAAGAGCTCCTGGCAGCTAGGGAGTTCCGCGTTGACCACTGCGCACGAAGAAATAAGCACCTGCAACGTTTGGTTTAGGTTTTAGGTGCATTTTTTATTTTATTGCTTAAATCGCATTCTCTCGACGAGCTGAGCACGTTTTCTGAAATGTGCTCCTCCCGTCGCTCTGGTTGGGTGCACACAGTAAAAAGAGCTCCTGGCAGCTAGGGAGTGCCGCGTTGACCACTGCGCACGAAGAAATAAGCACCTGCAACGTTTGGTTTAGGTTTTAGGTGCATTTTTTATTTTATTGCTCAAATCGCATTCTCTCGACGAGCTGAGCACGTTTTCTGAAATGTCCTCCTCCCGTCGCTCTGGTTGGGTGCGCGTAGTAAAAAGTGCTCCTGGCAGCTAGAGAGTGCCGCGTTGACCACTGCGCATGAAGAAATAAGCACCTGCAACGTTTGGTTTAGGTTTTAGGTGCATTTTTAATTTTATTGCTTAAATCGCATTTTCTCGACGAGCTGAGCACGTTTTCTGAAATGTGCTCCTCCCGTCGCTCTGGTTGGATGCGCACAGTAAAAAGAGCTCCTGGAAGCTAGGGAGTGCCGCGTTGACCACTGCGCACGAAGAAATAAGCACCTGCAACGTTTGGTTTAGGTTTTAGGTGGATTTTTAATTTTATTGCTTAAATCGCATTCTCTCGACGAGCTGAGCACGTTTTCTGAAATGTGCTCATCCCGTCACTCTGGTTTGGTGCGCATAGTAAAAAGTGCTCTTGGCAGCTAGAGAGTGCCGCGTTGACCACTGTGCACAAAGAAATAAGCACCTTCAACGTTTTGTTTAGGTTTTAGGTGCATTTTTTATATTATTGCTTAAATCGCATTCTCTCGACGAGCTGAGCACGTTTTCTGAAATGTGCTCCTCCCGTCGCTCTGGTTGGGTGCGCACAGTAAAAAGTGCTCTTGGCAGCTAGAGAGTGCCGCGTTGACCACTGCGCATGAAGAAATAAGCACCTGCAACGTTTGGTTTAGGTTTTAGGTGCATTTTTAATTTTATTGCTTAAATCGCATTTTCTCGACGAGCTGAGCACGTTTTCTGAAATATGCTCCTCCCGTCGCTCTGGTTGGGTGCGCACAGTAAAAAGAGCTCCTGGCAGCTAGGGAGTGCCGCGTTGACCACTGCGCACGAAGAAATAAGCACCTGCAACGTTTGGTTTAGGTTTTAGGTGCATTTTTATATTTATTGCTTAAATCGCATTCTCTCGACGAGCTGAGCACGTTTTCTGAAATGTGCTCCTCCCGTCGCTCTGGTTGGGTGCGCGTAGTAAAAAGTGCTCCTGGCAGCTAGAGAGTGCCGCGTTGACCACTGCGCATGAAGAAATAACCACCTGCAACGTTTGGTTTAGGTTTTAGGTGCATTTTTAATTTTATTGCTTAAATCGCATTTTCTCGACGAGCTGAGCACGTTTTCTGAAATGTGCTCCTCCCGTTGCTCTGGTTGGGTGCGCACAGTAAAAAGAGCTCCTGGCAGCTAGGGAGTTCCGCGTTGACCACTGCGCACGAAGAAATAAGCACCTGCAACGTTTGGTTTAGGTTTTAGGTGCATTTTTAATCTTATTGCTTAAATCGCATTTTCTCGACGAGCTGAGCACGTTTTCTGAAATGTGCTCCTCCCGTCACTCTGGTTGGGTGCGCACAGTAAAAAGTGCTCTTGGCAGCTAGAGAGTGCCGCGTTGACCACTGCGCATGAAGAAATAAGCACCTGCAACGTTTGGTTTAGGTTTTAGGTGCATTTTTAATTTTATTGCTTAAATCGCATTTTCTCGACGAGCTGAGCACGTTTTCTGAAATGTGCTCCTCCCGTCGCTCTGGTTGGGCGCGCATAGTAAAAAGCGCTCTTGGCAGCTCGGGAGTGCCGCGTTGACCACTGCGCATGAAGAAATAAGCACCTGCAACGTTTGGTTTAGGTTTTAGGTGCATTTTTAATTTTATTGCTTAAATCGCATTTTCTCGACGAGCTGAGCACGTTTTCTGAAATGTGCTCCTCCCGTCGCTCTGGTTGGGCGCGCATAGTAAAAAGTGCTCCTGGCAGCTAGAGAGTGCCGCGTTGACCACTGCGCATGAAGAAATAAGCACCTGCAACGTTTGGTTTAGGTTTTAGGTGCATTTTCAATTTTATTGCTTAAATCGCATTTTCTCGACGAGCTGAGCACGTTTTCTGAAATGTGCTCCTCCCGTCACTCTGGTTGGGTGCGCACAGTAAAAAGTGCTCCTGGCAGCTAGGGAGTGCCGCGTTGACCACTGCGCACGAAGAAATAAGCACCTGCAACGTTTGGTTTAGGTTTTAGATGCATTTTTAATTTTATTGCTTAAATCGCATTTTCTCGACGAGCTGAGCACGTTTTCTGAAATGTGCTCCTCCCGTCGCTCTGGTTGGGTCCGCATAGTAAAAAGTGCTCTTGGCAGCTAGAGAGTGCCGCGTTGACCACTGCACATGAAGAAATAAGCACCTGCAACGTTTGGTTTAGGTTTTAGGTGCATTTTTAATTTTATTGCTTAAATCGCATTTTCTCGACGAGCTGAGCACGTTTTCTGAAATGTGCTCCTCCCGTCACTCTGGTTGGGTGCGCACAGTAAAAAGTGCTCTTGGCAGCTAGAGAGTGCCGCGTTGACCACTGCGCATGAAGAAATAACCACCTGCAACGTTTGGTTTAGGGTTTAGGTGCATTTTTAATTTTATTGCTTAAATCGCATTTTCTCGACGAGCTGAGTACGTTTTCTGAAATGTGCTCCTTCCGTCACTCTGGTTGGGTGCGCACAGTAAAAAGTGCTCCTGGCAGCTAGGGAGTGCCGCGTTGACCACTGCGCACGAAGAAATAAGCACCTGCAAAGTTTGGTTTAGGTTTTAGGTGCATTTTTAATTTTATTGTTTAAATCGCATTTTCTCGACGAGCTGAGCACGTTTTCTGAAATGTGCTCCTCCCGTCGCTCTGGTTGGGTGCGCACAGTAAAAAGAGCTCCTGGCAGCTAGAGAGTGCCGCGTTGACCACTGCGCATGAAGAAATAAGCACCTGCAACGTTTGGTTTAGGTTTTAGGTGCATTTTTTATTTTATTGCTTAAATCGCATTCTCTCGACGAGCTGAGCACGTTTTCTGAAATGTGCTCCTCCCGTCGCTCTGGTTGGGTGCGCACAGTAAAAAGTGCTCCTGGCAGCTAGGGAGTGCCGCGTTGAGCACTGCGCACGAAGAAATAAGCACCTGCAACGTTTGGTTTAGGTTTTAGGTGCATTTTTAATTTTATTGCTTAAATCGCATTGTCTCGACGAGCTGAGCACGTTTTCTGAAATGTGCTCCTCCCGTCGCTCTGGTTGGGTGCGCACAGTAAAAAGTGCTCTTGGCAGCTCGGGAGTGCCGCGTTGACCACTGCGCATGAAGAAATAAGCACCTGCAACGTTTGGTTTAGGTTTTAGGTGCATTTTTAATTTTATTGCTTAAATCGCATTTTCTCGACGAGCTGAGCACGTTTTCTGAAATGTGCTCCTCCCGTCGCTCTGGTTGGGCGCGCATAGTAAAAAGTGCTCCTGGCAGCTAGGGAGTGCCGCGTTGAGCACTGCGCACGAAGAAATAAGCACCTGCAACGTTTGGTTTAGGTTTTAGGTGCATTTTTAATTTTATTGCTTAAATCGCATTTTCTCGACAAGCTGAGCACGTTTTCTGAAATGTGCTCCTCCCGTCGCTCTGGTTGGGTGCGCACAGTCAAAAGAGCTCCTGGCAGCTAGGGAGTGCCGCGTTGACCACTGCGCACGAAGAAATAAGCACCTGCAACGTTTGGTTTAGGTTTTAGGTGCATTTTTAATTTTATTGCTTAAATCGCATTCTCTCGACGAGCTGAGCACGTTTTCTGAAATGTGCTCCTCCCGTCGGTCTGGTTGGGTGCGCGTAGTAAAAAGTGCTCCTGGCAGCTAGAGAGTGCCGCGTTGACCACTGCGCATGAAGAAATAAGCACCTGCAACGTTTGGTTTAGGTTTTAGGAGCATTTTTAATTTTATTGCTTAAATCGCATTTTCTCGACGAGCTGAACACGTTTTCTGAAATGTGCTCCTCCCGTCACTCTGGTTGGGTGCACACAGTAAAAAGTGCTCCTGGCAGCTAGAGAGTGCCGCGTTGACCACTGCGCATGAAGAAATAAGCACCTGCAACGTTTGGTTTAGGTTTTAGGTGCATTTTTAATCTTATTGCTTAAATCGCATTTTCTCGACGAGCTGAGCACGTTTTCTGAAATGTGCTCCTCCCGTCACTCTGGTTGGGTGCGCACAGTAAAAAGTGCTCTTGGCAGCTAGAGAGTGCCGCGTTGACCACTGCGCATGAAGAAATAAGCACCTGCAACGTTTGGTTTAGGTTTTAGGTGCATTTTTAATTTTATTGCTTGAATCGCATTTTCTCGACGAGCTGAGCACATTTTCTGAAATGTGCTCCTCCCGTCACTCTGGTTGGGTGCGCACAGTAAAAAGTGTTCATGGCAGCTAGGGAGTGCCGCGTTGAGCACTACGCACGAAGAAATAAGCACCTGCAACGTTTGGTTTAGGTTTTAGCTGCATTTTTAATTTTATTGCTTATATCGCATTTTCTCGACGAGCTGAGCACGTTTTCTGAAATGTGCTCCTCCCGTCGCTCTGGTTGGGTGCGCACAGTAAAAAGAGCTCCTGGCAGCTAGGGAGTTCCGCGTTGACCACTGCGCACGAAGAAATAAGCACCTGCAACGTTTGGTTTAGGTTTTAGGTGCATTTTTAATTTTATTGCTTAAATCGCATTCTCTCGACGAGCTGAGCACGTTTTCTGAAATGTGCTCCTCCCGTTGCTCTGGTTGGGCGCGCATAGTAAAAAGTGCTCCTGGCAGCTAGAGAGTGCCGCGTTGACCACTGCGCATGAAGAAATAAGCACCTGCAACGTTTGGTTTAGGTTTTAGGTGCATTTTTAATTTTATTGCTTAAATCGCATTTTCTCGACGAGCTGAGCACGTTTTCTGAAATGTGCTCCTCCCGTCGCTCTGGTTGGGCGCGCATAGTAAAAAGTGCTCCTGGCAGCTAAAGAGTGCCGCGTTGACCACTGCGCATGAAGAAATAAGCACCTGCAACGTTTGGTTTAGGTTTTAGGTGCATTTTTAATTTTATTGCTTAAATCGCATTTTCTCGACGAGCTGAGCACGTTTTCTGAAATGTGCTCCTCCCGTCACTCTGGTTGGGTGCGCACAGTAAAAAGTGCTCCTGGCAGCTAGAGAGTGCCGCGTTGACCACTGCGCATGAAGAAATAACCACCTGCAACGTTTGGTTTAGGTTTTAGGTGCATTTTTAATTTTATTGCTTAAATCGCATTTTCTCGACGAGCTGAGCACGTTTTCTGAAATGTGCTCATCCCGTCACTCTGGTTGGGTGCGCATAGTAAAAAGTGCTCTTGGCAGCTAGAGAGTGCCGCGTTGACCACTGCGCACAAAGAAATAAGCACCTGCAACGTTTGGTTTAGGTTTTAGGTGCATTTTTAATTTTATTGCTTAAATCGCATTTTCTCGACGAGCTGATTACGTTTTCTGAAATGTGCTCCTTCCGTCACTCTGGTTGGGTGCGCACAGTAAAAAGTGCTCCTGGCAGCTAGGGAGTGCCGCGTTGACCACTGCGCACGAAGAAATAAGCACCTGCAACGTTTGGTTTAGGTTTTAGGTGCATTTTTAATTTTATTGTTTAAATCGCATTTTCTCGACGAGCTGAGCACGTTTTCTGAAATGTGCTCCTCCCGTCGCTCTGGTTGGGTGCGCACAGTAAAAAGAGCTCCTGGCAGCTAGGGAGTGCCGCGTTGACCACTGCGCACGAAGAAATAAGCACCTGCAACGTTTGGTTTAGGTTTTGGGTGCATTTTTTATTTTATTGCTTGAATCGCATTCTCTCGACGAGCTGAGCACGTTTTCTGAAATGTGCTCCTCCCGTCGCTCTGGTTGGGTGCACACAGTAAAAATAGCTCCTGGCAGCTAGGGAGTGCCGCGTTGACCACTGCGCACGAAGAAATAAGCACCTGCAACGTTTGGTTTAGGTTTTAGGTGCATTTTTTATTTTATTGCTTAAATCGCATTCTCTCGACGAGCTGAGCACGTTTTCTGAAATGTGCTCCTCCCGTCGCTCTGGTTGGGTGCGCGTAGTAAAAAGTGCTCCTGGCAGCTAGAGAGTGCCGCGTTGACCACTGCGCACGAAGAAATAAGCACCTGCAGCGTTTGGTTTAGGTTTTAGGCGGATTTTTAATTTTATTGCTTAAATCGCATTTTCTCGACGAGCTGAGCACGTTTTCTGAAATGTGCTCATCCCGTCACTCTGGTTGGGTGCGCATAGTAAAAAGTGCTCTTGGCAGCTAGAGAGTGCCGCGTTGACCACTGTGCACAAAGAAATAAGCACCTGCAACGTTTTGTTTAGGTTTTAGGTGCATTTTTTATATTATTGCTTAAATCGCATTCTCTCGACGAGCTGAGCACGTTTTCTGAAATGTGCTCCTCCCGTCACTCTGGTTGGGTGCGCACAGTAAAAAGTGCTCTTGGCAGCTAGAGAGTGCCGCGTTGACCACTGCGCATGAAGAAATAAGCACTTGCAACGTTTGGTTTAGGTTTTAGGTGCATTTTTAATTTTATTGCTTAAATCGCATTTTCTCGACGAGCTGAGCACGTTTTCTGAAATATGCTCCTCCCGTCGCTCTGGTTGGGTGCGCACAGTAAAAAGAGCTCCTGGCAGCTAGGGAGTGCCGCGTTGACCACTGCGCACGAAGAAATAAGCACCTGCAACGTTTGGTTTAGGTTTTGGGTGCATTTTTTATTTTATTGCTTGAATCGCATTCTCTCGACGAGCTGAGCACGTTTTCTGAAATGTGCTCCTCCCGTCGCTCTGGTTGGGTGCACACAGTAAAAATAGCTCCTGGCAGCTAGGGAGTGCCGCGTTGACCACTGCGCACGAAGAAATAAGCACCTGCAACGTTTGGTTTAGGTTTTAGGTGCATTTTTTATTTTATTGCTTAAATCGCATTCTCTCGACGAGCTGAGCACGTTTTCTGAAATGTGCTCCTCCCGTCGCTCTGGTTGGGTGCGCGTAGTAAAAAGTGCTCCTGGCAGCTAGAGAGTGCCGCGTTGACCACTGCGCACGAAGAAATAAGCACCTGCAGCGTTTGGTTTAGGTTTTAGGCGGATTTTTAATTTTATTGCTTAAATCGCATTTTCTCGACGAGCTGAGCACGTTTTCTGAAATGTGCTCATCCCGTCACTCTGGTTGGGTGCGCATAGTAAAAAGTGCTCTTGGCAGCTAGAGAGTGCCGCGTTGACCACTGTGCACAAAGAAATAAGCACCTGCAACGTTTTGTTTAGGTTTTAGGTGCATTTTTTATATTATTGCTTAAATCGCATTCTCTCGACGAGCTGAGCACGTTTTCTGAAATGTGCTCCTCCCGTCACTCTGGTTGGGTGCGCACAGTAAAAAGTGCTCTTGGCAGCTAGAGAGTGCCGCGTTGACCACTGCGCATGAAGAAATAAGCACTTGCAACGTTTGGTTTAGGTTTTAGGTGCATTTTTAATTTTATTGCTTAAATCGCATTTTCTCGACGAGCTGAGCACGTTTTCTGAAATATGCTCCTCCCGTCGCTCTGGTTGGGTGCGCACAGTAAAAAGAGCTCCTGGCAGCTAGGGAGTGCCGCGTTGACCACTGCGCACGAAGAAATAAGCACCTGCAACGTTTGGTTTAGGTTTTAGGTGCATTTTTTATTTTATTGCTTAAATCGCATTCTCTCGACGAGCTGAGCACGTTTTCTGAAATGTGCTCCTCCCGTCGCTCTGGTTGGGTCCGCGTAGTAAAAAGTGCTCCTGGCAGCTAGAGAGTGCCGCGTTGACCACTGCGCATGAAGAAATAACCACCTGCAACGTTTGGTTTAGGTTTTAGGTGCATTTTTAATTTTATTGCTTAAATCGCATTTTCTCGACGAGCTGAGCACGTTTTCTGAAATGTGCTCCTCCCTTCGCTCTGGTTGGGTGCGCACAGTAAAAAGAGCTCCTGGCAGCTAGGGAGTTCCGCGTTGACCACTGCGCACGAAGAAATAAGCACCTGCAACGTTTGGTTTAGGTTTTAGGTGCATTTTTAATTTTATTGCTTAAATCGCATTCTCTCGACGAGCTGAGCACGTTTTCTGAAATGTGCTCCTCCCGTCGCTCTGGTTGGGTGCGCACAGTAAAAAGTGCTCTTGGCAGCTCGGGAGTGCCGCGTTGACCACTGCGCATGAAGAAATTAGCACCTGCAACGTTTGGTTTAGGTTTTAGGTCCATTTTTTATTTTATTGCTTAAATCGCATTCTCTCGACGAGCTGAGCACGTTTTCTGAAATGTGCTCCTCCCGTCGCTCTGGTTGGTTGCGCGTAGTAAAAAGTGCTCCTGGCAGCTAGAGAGTGCCGGGTTGACCACTGCGCATGAAGAAATAAGCACCTGCAACGTTTGGTTTAGGTTTTAGGTGCATTTTTAATTTTATTGCTTAAATCGCATTTTCTCGACGAGCTGAGCACGTTTTCTGAAATGTGCTCCTCCCGTCGCTCTGGTTGGGTGCGCACAGTAAAAAGAGCTCCTGGCAGCTAGGGAGTGCCGCGTTGAGCACTGCGCACGAAGAAATAAGCACCTGCAACGTTTGGTTTAGGGTTTAGGTGCATTTTTAATTTTATTGCTTAAATCGCATTTTCTCGACGAGCTGAGCACGTTTTCTGAAATGTGCTCCTCCCGTCGCTCTGGTTGGGTGCGCACAGTAAAAAGAGCTCCTGGCAGCTAGGGAGTTCCGCGTTGACCACTGCGCACGAAGAAATAAGCACCTGCAACGTTTGGTTTAGGTTTTAGGTGCATTTTTTATTTTATTGCTTAAATCGCATTCTCTCGACGAGCTGAGCACGTTTTCTGAAATGTGCTCCTCCCGTCACTCTGGTTGGGTGCGCACAGTAAAAAGAGCTCCTGGCAGCTAGGGAGTGCCGCGTTGACCACTGCGCACGAAGAAATAAGCACCTGCAACGTTTGGTTTAGGTTTTAGGTGCATTTTTTATTTTATTGCTCAAATCGCATTCTCTCGACGAGCTGAGCACGTTTTCTGAAATGTCCTCCTCCCGTCGCTCTGGTTGGGTGCGCGTAGTAAAAAGTGCTCCTGGCAGCTAGAGAGTGCCGCGTTGACCACTGCGCATGAAGAAATAAGCACCTGCAACGTTTGGTTTAGGTTTTAGGTGCATTTTTAATTTTATTGCTTAAATCGCATTTTCTCGACGAGCTGAGCACGTTTTCTGAAATGTGCTCCTCCCGTCGCTCTGGTTGGATGCGCACAGTAAAAAGAGCTCCTGGCAGCTAGGGAGTGCCGCGTTGACCACTGCGCACGAAGAAATAAGCACCTGCAACGTTTGGTTTAGGTTTTAGGTGCATTTTTTATTTTATTGCTTAAATCGCATTCTCTCGACGAGCTGAGCACGTTTTCTGAAATGTGCTCCTCCCGTCGCTCTGGTTGGGTGCGCGTAGTAAAAAGTGCTCCTGGCAGCTAGAGAGTGCCGCGTTGACCACTGCGCATGAAGAAATAAGCACCTGCAACGTTTGGTTTAGGTTTAGGTGAATTTTTAATCTTATTGCTTTAATCGCATTTTCTCGACGAGCTGAGCACGTTTTCTGAAATGTGCTCCTCCCGTCACTCTGGTTGGGTGCGCACAGTAAAAAGTGCTCTTGGCAGCTAGAGAGTGCCGCGTTGACCACTGCGCATGAAGAAATAAGCACCTGCAACGTTTGGTTTAGGTTTTAGGTGCATTTTTTATTTTATTGCTTAAATCGCATTTTCTCGACGAGCTGAGCACGTTTTCTGAAATGTGCTCCTCCCGTCGCTCTGGTTGGGTGCGCACAGTAAAAAGAGCTCCTGGAAGCTAGGCAGTTCCGCGTTGACAACTGTGCACGAAGAAATAAGCAACTGCAACGTTTGGTTTAGGTTTTAGGTGCATTTTTAATTTTATTGCTTAAATCGCATTTTCTCGACGAGCTGAGCACGTTTTCTGAAATGTGCTCCTCCCGTCGCTCTGGTTGGGTGCGCACAGTAAAAAGAGCTCCTGGCAGCTAGGGAGTGCCGCGTTGACCACTGCGCACGAAGAAATAAGCACCTGCAACGTTTGGTTTAGGTTTTAGGTGCATTTTTAATTTTATTGCTTAAATTGCATTCTCTCGACGAGCTGAGCACGTTTTCTGAAATGTGCTCCTCCCGTCGCTCTGGTTGTGCGCGCATAGTAAAAAGTGCTCCTGGCAGCTAGAGAGTGCCGCGTTGACCACTGCGCATGAAGAAATAAGCACCTGCAATGTTTGGTTTAAGTTTTAAGTGCATTTTTAATTTTATTGCTTAAATCGCATTTTCTCGACGAGCTGAGCACGTTTTCTGAAATGTGTTCCTCCCGTCTTTCTGGTTGGATGCGCACAGTAAAAAGAGCACCTGGCAGCTAGGGAGTGCCGCGTTGACCACTGCGCACGAAGAAATAAGCACCTGCAACGTTGGGTTTAGGTTTTAGGTGCATTTTTAATTTTATTGCTTAAATCGCATTCTCTCGACGAGCTGAGCACGTTTTCTGAAATGTGCTCCTCCCGTCGCTCTGGTTGTGCGCGCATAGTAAAAAGTGCTCCTGGCAGCTAGAGAGTGCCGCGTTGACCACTGCGCATGAAGAAATAAGCACCTGCAACGTTTGGTTTAAGTTTTAGGTGCATTTTTAATTTTATTGCTTAAATCGCATTTTCTCGACAAGCTGAGCACGTTTTCTGAAATGTGTTCCTCCCGTCGCTCTGGTTGGGTGCGCACAGTAAAAAGAGCTCCTGGCAGCTAGGGAGTGCCGCGTTGACCACTGCGCACGAAGAAATAAGCACCTGCAACGTTTGGTTTAGGTTTTAGGTGCATTTTTAATTGTATTGCTTAAATCGCATTCTCTCGACGAGCTGAGCACGTTTTCTGAAATGTGCTCCTCCCGTCGCTCTGGTTGGGTGCGCGTAGTAAAAAGTCCTCCTGGCAGCTAGAGGGTGCCGCGTTGACCACTGCGCATGAAGAAATAAGCACCTGCAACGTTTGGTTTAGGTTTTAGGTGCGTTTTTAATTTTATTGCTTAAATCGCATTTTCTCGACAGGCTGAGCACGTTTTCTGAAATGTGCTCCTCCCGTCGCTCTGGTTGGGTGCGCACAGTAAAAAGAGCTCCTGGCAGCTAGGGAGTGCCGCGTTGACCACTGCGCACGAAGAAATAAGCACCTGCAACGTTTGGTTTAGGTTTTAGGTGCATTTTTAATTTTATTGCTTAGATCGCATTCTCTCGACGAGCTGAGCACATTTTATGAAATGTGCTCCTCCCGTCACTCTGGTTGGGTGTGCATAGTAAAAAGTGCTCTTGACAGCTAGAGAGTGCCGCGTTGACCACTGCGCATGAAGAAATAACCACCTGCAACGTTTGGTATAGGTTTTAGGTGCATTTTTAATTTTATTGCTTAAATCGCATTTTCTCGAAGAGCTGAACACGTTTTCTGAAATGTGCTCCTGCCGTCACTCTGGTTGGGTGCGCACAGTAAAAAGTGGTCCTGGCAGCTAGGGAGTGCCGCGTTGACCACTGCGCATGAAGAAATAAGAACCTGCAACGTTTGGTTTAGGTTTTAGGTGCATTTTTAATTTTATTGCTTAAATCGCATTCTCTCGACGAGCTGAGCACGTTTTCTGAAATGTGCTATTCCCGTCGCTCTGAGTAGGTGCGCGTAGTAAAAAGTCCTCCTGGCAGCTAGAGAGTGCCACGTTGACCACTGCGCATGAAGAAATAAGCACCTGCAACGTTTGGTTTAGGTTTTAGGTGCATTTTTAATTTTATTGCTTAAATCGCATTTTCTCGACGAGTTGAGCACGTTTTCTGAAATGTGCTCCTCCCGTCGCTCTGGTTGGGCGCGCATAGTAAAAAGTGCTCTTGGCAGCTAGAGAGTGCCGCGTTGACCACTGCGCATGAAGAAATAAGCACCTGCAACGTTTGGTTTACGTTTTAGGTGATTTTTAATTTTATTGCTTAAATCGCATTTTCTCGACGAGCTGAGCACGTTTTCTGAAATGTGCTCCTCCCGTCGCTCTGGTTGTGCGCGCATAGTAAAAAGTGCTCCTGACAGCTAGGGAGTGCCGCGTTGACCACTGCGCATGAAGAAATAAGCACCTGCAACGTTTGGTTTAGGTTTTAGGTGCATTTTTAATTTTATTGCTTAAATCGCATTTTCTCGACGAGTTGAGCACGTTTTCTGAAATGTGCTCCTCCCGTCGCTCTGGTTGTGCGCGCATAGTAAAAAGTGCTCCTGACAGCTAGGGAGTGCCGCGTTGACCACTGCGCATGAAGAAATAAGCACCTGCAACGTTTGGTTTAGGTTTTAGGTGCATTTTTAATTTTATTGCTTAAATCGCATTTTCTCGACAAGCTGAGCTCGTTTTCTGAAATGTGCTCCTCCCGTCGCTCTGGTTGGGTGCGGACAGTAAAAAGAGCTCCTGGCAGCTAGGGAGTGCCGCGTTGACCACTGCGCACGAAGAAATAAGCAACTGCAACGTTGGGTTTAGGTTTTAGGTGCATTTTTAATTTTTTTGCTTAAATCGCATTTCTCGACGAGCTGAGTACGTTTTCTGAAATGTGCTCCTCCCGTCACTCTGGTTGGGTGCGCACAGTAAAAAGTGCTCCTGGCAGCTAGGGAGTGCCGCGTTGACCACTGCGCATGAAGAAATAAGCACCTGCAACGTTTGGTTTAGGTTTTAGTTGCATTTTTAATTTTATTGCTTAAATCGCATTTTCTCGACAAGCTGAGCTCGTTTTCTGAAATGTGCTCCTCCCGTCGCTCTGGTTGGGTGCGCTTAGTAAAAAGTGCTCCTGGCAGCTAGAGAGTGCCGCGTTGACCAATGCGCATGAAGAAATAAGCACCTGCAACCTTTGGTTTAGGTTTTAGGTGCATTTTTAATTTTATTGCTTAAATCGCATTTTCTCGACGAGCTGAGCACGTTTTCTGAAATGTGCTCCTCCCGTCACTCTGGTTGGGTGCGCTAGTAAAAAGTGCTCTTGGCAGCTAGAGAGTGCCGCGTTGACCATTGCGCATGAAGAAATAACCATCGGCAACGTTTGGTTTAGGTTTTAGGTGCATTTTTAATTTTATTGCTTAAATCGCATTTTCTCGACGAGCTGAGCACGTTTTCTGAAATGTGCTCCTCCGGTCAATCTGGTTGGGTACGCATAGTAAAAAGTGCTCTTGGCAGCTAGAGAGTGCCGCGTTGACCACTGCGCATGAAGAAATAAGCACCTGCAACGTTTGGTTTAGGTTTTAGGTGCATTTTTTATTTCATTGCTTAAATCGCATTTTCTCGACGAGCTGAGCACGTTTTCTGAAATGTGCTCCTCCCGTCGCTCTGGTTGGGCGCGCATAGAAAAAAGTGCTCTTGGAGGCTAGAGAGTGCCGCGTTGACCACTGCGCATGAAGAAATAAGCACCTGCAACGTTTGGTTTAGGTTTCAGGTGCATTTTTAATTTTATTGCTTAAATCGCATTTTCTCGACGAGCTGAGCACGTTTTCTGAAATGTGCTCCTCCCGTCGCTCTGGTTGGGCGCGCATAGTAAAAAGAGCTCCTGGCAGCTAGGGAGTGCTGCGTTGACCACTGCGCACGAAGAAATAAGCACCTGCAACGTTTGGTTTAGGTTTTAGGTGCATTTTTAATTTTATTGCTTAAATCGCATTCTCTCGACGAGCTGAGCACGTTTTCTGAAATGTGCTCCTCCCGTCACTCTGGTTGGGTGCGCACAGTAAAAAGAGCTCCTGGCAGCGAGGGAGTGCCGCGTTGACCACTGCGCACGAAGAAATAAGCACCTGCAACGTTTGGTTTAGGTTTTAGGTGCATTTTTAATTTTATTGCTTAAATCGCATTTTCTCGACGAGCTGAGCACGTTTTCTGAAATGTGCTCCTCCCGTCACTCTGGTTGGGTGCGCACAGTAAAAAGTGCTCCTGGCAGCTAGGGAGTGCCGCGTTGACCACTGCGCATGAAGAAATAAGCACCTGCAACGTTTGGTTTAGGTTTTAGGTGCATTTTTAATTTTATTGCTTAAATCGCATTTTCTCAACAAGCTGAGCACGTTTTCTGAAATTTGCTCCTCCCGTCGCGCTGGTTGGGTGCGCACGGTAAAAAGAGCTCCTGGCAGCCAGGGAGTGCCGCGTTGACCACTGCGCACGAAGAAATAAGCACCTGCAACGTTTGGTTTAGGTTTTAGGTGCATTTTTAATTTTATTGCTTAAATCGCATTTTCTCGACGAGCTGAGCACGTTTTCTGAAATGTGCTCCTCCCGTCACTCTGGTTGGGTGCGCACAGTAAAAAGTGCTCCTGGCAGCTAGGGAGCGCCGCGTTGACCACTGCGCATGAAGAAATAAGCACCTGCAACGTTTGGTTTAGGTTTTAGGTGCATTTTTAATTTTATTGCTTAAATCGCATTTTCTCGACGAGCTGAGCACGTTTTCTGAAATGTGCTCCTCCCGTCGCTCTGGTTATGCGCGCATAGTAAAAAGTGCTCCTGGCAAATAGAGAGTGCCGCGTTGACCACTGCGCATGAAGAAATAAGCACCTGCAACGTTTGGTTTAAGTTTTAGGTGCATTTTTAATTTTATTGCTTAAATCGCATTTTCTCGACGAGCTGAGCACGTTTTCTGAAATGTGCTCCTCCCGTCGCTCTGGTTGGGTGCGCACAGTAAAAAGAGCTGCTGACAGCTAGGGAGTGCCGCGTTGACCTCTGCGCACGAAGAAATAAGCACCTGCAACGTTTGGTTTAGGTTTTAGGTGCATTTTTAATTTTATTGCTTAAATTGCATTCTCTCGACGAGCTGAGCACGTTTTCTGAAATGTGCTCCTCCCGTCGCTCTGAGTGGGTGCGCGTAGTAAAAAGTCCTCCTGGCAGCTAGAGAGTGCCGCGTTGACCACTGCGCATGCAGAAATAAGCACCTGCAACGTTTGGTTTAGGTTTTAGGTGCATTTTTAATTTTTTTGCTTAAATCGCATTTTCTCGACGAGCTGAGCACGTTTTCTGAAATGTGCTCCTCCCGTCGCTCTGGTTGGGTGCGCAAAGTAAAAAGAGCTCCTGGCAGCTAGGGAGTGCCGCGTTGACCACTGCGCACGAAGAAATAAGCACCTGCAACGTTGGGTTTAGGTTTTAGGTGCATTTTTAATTTTTTTGCTTAAATCGCATTTCTCGACGAGCTGAGTACGTTTTCTGAAATGTGCTCCTCCCGTCACTCTGGTTGGGTGCGCACAGTAAAAAGTGCTCCTGGCAGCTAGGGAGTGCCGCGTTGACCACTGCGCATGAAGAAATAAGCACCTGCAACGTTTGGTTTAGGTTTTAGGTGCATTTTTAATTTTATTGCTTAAATCGCATTTTCTCGACAAGCTGAGCACGTTTTCTGAAATGTGCTCCTCCCGTCGCTCTGGTTGGGTGCGCACAGTAAAAAGAGCTCCTGGCAGCTAGGGAGTGCCGCGTTGACCACTGCGCACGAAGAAATAAGCACCTGCAACGTTTGGTTTAGTTTTTAGGTGCATTTTTAATTTTATTGCTTAAATCGCATTTTCTCGACGAGCTGAGCACGTTTTCTGAAATGTGCTCCTCCCGTCGCTCTGGTTGGGTGCGCACAGTAAAAAGAGCTCCTGGCAGCTAGGGAGTGCCGCGTTGACCACTGCGCACGAAGAAATAAGCACCTGCAACGTTGGGTTTAGGTTTTAGGTGCATTTTTAATTTTATTGCTTAAATCGCATTCTCTCGACGAGCTGAGCACGTTTTCTGAAATGTGCTCCTCCCGTCGCTCTGGTTGTGCGCGCATAGTAAAAAGTGCTCCTGGCAGCTAGAGAGTGCCGCGTTGACCACTGCGCATGAAGAAATAAGCACCTGCAACGTTTGGTTTAAGTTTTAGGTGCATTTTTAATTTTATTGCTTAAATCGCATTTTCTCGACGAGCTGAGCACGTTTTCTGAAATGTGCTCCTCCCGTCGCTCTGGTTGGGTGCGCACAGTAAAAAGAGCTCCTGGCAGCTAGGGAGTGCCGCGTTGAGCTCTGCGCACGAAGAAATAAGCACCTGCAACGTTTGGTTTAGGTTTTAGGTGCATTTTTAATTTTATTGCTTAAATCGCATTCTCTTGACGAGCTGAGCACGTTTTCTGAAATGTGCTCCTCCCGTCGCTCTGAGTGGGTGCGCGTAGTAAAAAGTCCTCCTGGCAGCTAGAGAGTGCCGCGTTCACCACTGCGCATGCAGAAATAAGCACCTGCAACGTTTGGTTTAGATTTTAGGTGCATTTTTAATTTTATTGCTTAAATCGCATTTTCTCGACGAGCTGAGCACGTTTTCTGAAATGTGCTCCTCCCGTCACTCTGGTTGGGTGCGCACAGTAAAAAGAGCTCCTGGCAGCTAGGGAGTGCGAGCTGAGCACGTTTTCTGAAATGTGCTCCTCCCGTCGCTCTGAGTGGGTGCGCGTAGTAAAAAGTCCTCCTGGCAGCTAGAGAGTGCCGCGTTCACCACTGCGCATGCAGAAATAAGCACCTGCAACGTTTGGTTTAGATTTTAGGTGCATTTTTAATTTTATTGCTTAAATCGCATTTTCTCGACGAGCTGAGCACGTTTTCTGAAATGTGCTCCTCCCGTCACTCTGGTTGGGTGCGCACAGTAAAAAGAGCTCCTGGCAGCTAGGGAGTGCCGCGTTGACCACTGCGCACGAAGAAATAAGCACCTGCAAAGTTTGGTTTAGGTTTTAGGTGCATTTTTAATTTTATTGCTTAAATCGCATTTTCTCGACGAGCTGAGCACGTTTTCTGAAATGTGCTCCTCCCGTCGCTCTGGTTGGGTGCGCACAGTAAAAAGAGCTCCTGGCAGCTAGGGAGTGCCGCGTTGACCACTGCGCACGAAGAAATAAGCACCTGCAACGTTGGGTTTAGGTTTTAGGTGCATTTTTAATTTTATTGCTTAAATCGCATTCTCTCGACGAGCTGAGCACGTTTTCTGAAATGTGCTCCTCCCGTCGCTCTGGTTGGGTGCGCACAGTAAAAAGAGCTCCTGGCAGCTAGGGAGTGCCGCGTTGACCTCTGCGCACGAAGAAATAAGCACCTGCAACGTTTGGTTTAGGTTTTAGGTGCATTTTTAATTTTATTACTTAAATCGCATTCTCTTGACGAGCTGAGCACGTTTTCTGAAATGTGCTCCTCCCGTCGCTCTGAGTGGGTGCGCGTAGTAAAAAGTCCTCCTGGCAGCTAGAGAGTGCTGCGTTGACCACTGCGCATGCAGAAATAAGCACCTGCAACGTTTGGTTTAGGTTTTAGGTGCATTTTTAATTTTATTGCTTAAATCGCATTTTCTCGACGAGCTGAGCACGTTTTCTGAAATGTGCTCCTCCCGTCACTCTGGTTGGGTGCGCACAGTAAAAAGAGCTCCTGGCAGCTAGGGAGTGCCGCGTTGACCACTGCGCACGAAGAAATAAGCACCTGCAACGTTTGGTTTAGGTTTTAGGTGCATTTTTAATTTTATTGCTTAAATCGCATTTTCTCGACGAGCTGAGCACGTTTTCTGAAATGTGCTCCTCCCGTCGCTCTGGTTGGGTGCGCACAGTAAAAAGAGCTCCTGGCAGCTAGGGAGTGCCGCGTTGACCACTGCGCACGAAGAAATAAGCACCTGCAACGTTGGGTTTAGGTTTTAGGTGCATTTTTAATTTTATTGCTTAAATCGCATTCTCTCGACGAGCTGAGCACGTTTTCTGAAATGTGCTCCTCCCGTCGCTCTGGTTGGGTGCGCACAGTAAAAAGAGCTCCTGGCAGCTAGGGAGTGCCGCGTTGACCTCTGCGCACGAAGAAATAAGCACCTGCAACGTTTGGTTTAGGTTTTAGGTGCATTTTTAATTTTATTACTTAAATCGCATTCTCTTGACGAGCTGAGCACGTTTTCTGAAATGTGCTCCTCCCGTCGCTCTGAGTGGGTGCGCGTAGTAAAAAGTCCTCCTGGCAGCTAGAGAGTGCTGCGTTGACCACTGCGCATGCAGAAATAAGCACCTGCAACGTTTGGTTTAGGTTTTAGGTGCATTTTTAATTTTATTGCTTAAATCGCATTTTCTCGACGAGCTGAGCACGTTTTCTGAAATGTGCTCCTCCCGTCACTCTGGTTGGGTGCGCACAGTAAAAAGAGCTCCTGGCAGCTAGGGAGTGCCGCGTTGACCACTGCGCACGAAGAAATAAGCACCTGCAACGTTTGGTTTAGGTTTTAGGTGCATTTTTAATTTTATTGCTTAAATCGCATTTTCTCGACGAGCTGAGCACGTTTTCTGAAATGTGCTCCTCCCGTCACTCTGGTTGGGTGCGCACAGTAAAAAGAGCTCCTGGCAGCTAGGGAGTGCCGCGTTGACCACTGCGCACGAAGAAATAAGCACCTGCAACGTTGGGTTTAGGTTTTAGGTGCATTTTTAATTTTATTGCTTAAATCGCATTCTCTCGACGAGCTAAGCACGTTTTCTGAAATGTGCTCCTCCCGTCGCTCTGGTTGTGCGCGCATAGTAAAAAGTGCTCCTGGCAGCTAGAGAGTGCCGCGTTGACCACTGCGCATGAAGAAATAAGCACCTGCAACGTTTGGTTTAAGTTTTAGGTGCATTTTAAATGTGCTCCTCCCGTCGCTCTGGTTGGGTGTGCACAGTAAAAAGTGCTCCTGGCAGCTAGGGTGTGCCGACTGGACCACTGCGCATGAAGAAATAAGTACCTGCAATGTTTGGTTTAAGTTTTAAGTGCATTTTTAGTTTTATTGCTTAAATCGCATTTTCTCGACGAGCTGAGCACGTTTTCTGAAATGTGTTCCTCCCGTCGCTCTGGTTGGATGCGCACAGTAAAAAGAGCACCTGGCAGCTAGGGAGTGCCGCGTTGACCACTGCGCACGAAGAAATAAGCACCTGCAACGTTGGGTTTAGGTTTTAGGTGCATTTTTAATTTTATTGCTTAAATCGCATTCTCTCGACGAGCTGAGCACGTTTTCTGAAATGTGCTCCTCCCGTCGCTCTGGTTGTGCACGCATAGTAAAAAGTGCTCCTGGCAGCTAGAGAGTGCCGCGTTGACCACTGCGCATGAAGAAATAAGCACCTGCAACGTTTGGTTTAAGTTTTAGGTGCATTTTTAATTTTATTGCTTAAATCGCATTTTCTCGACGAGCTGAGCACGTTTTCTGAAATGTGTTCCTCCCGTCGCTCTGGTTGGGTGCGCACAGTAAAAAGAGCTCCTGGCAGCGAGGGAGTGCCGCGTTGACCACTGCGCACGAAGAAATAAGCACCTGCAACGTTTGGTTTAGGTTTTAGGTGCATTTTTAATTTTATTGCTTAAATCGCATTCTCTCGACGAGCTGAGCACGTTTTCTGAAATGTGCTCCTCCCGTCGCTCTGGTTGGGTGCGCGTAGTAAAAAGTCCTCCTGGCAGCTAGAGGGTGCCGCGTTGACCACTGCGCATGAAGAAATAAGCACCTGCAACGTTTGGTTTAGGTTTTAGGTGCGTTTTTAATTTTATTGCTTAAATCGCATTTTCTCGACGAGCTGAGCACGTTTTCTGAAATGTGCTCCTCCCGTCACTCTGGTTGGGTGCGCACAGTAAAAAGTGCTCTTGGCAGCTAGGGAGTGCCGCGTTGACCACTGCGCATGAAGAAATAAGCACCTGCAACGTTTGGTTTAGGTTTTAGGTGCATTTTTAATTTTATTGCTTAAATCGCATTCTCTCGACGAGCTGAGCACGTTTTCTGAAATGTGCTCCTCCCGTCGCTCTGGTTGGGTGCGCGTAGTAAAAAGTGCTCCTGGCAGCTAGAGAGTGCCGCGTTGACCACTGCGCATGAAGAAATAAGCACCTGCAACCTTTGGTTTAGGTTTTAGGTGCATTTTTAATTTTATTGCTTAAATCGCATTTTCTCGACGAGCTGAGCACGTTTTCTGAAATGTGCTCCTCCGGTCACTCTGGTTGGGCGCGCATAGTAAAAAGTGCTCTTGGCAGCTAGAGAGTGCCGCGTTGACCACTGCGCATGAAGAAATAAGCACCTGCAACGTTTGGTTTAGGTTTTAGGTGCATTTTTAATTTTATTGCTTAAATCGCATTTTCTCGACGAGCTGAGCACGTTTTCTGAAATGTGCTCCACCCGTCACTCTGGTTGGGTGTGCATAGTAAAAAGTGCTCTTGGCAGCTAGAGAGTGCCGCGTTGACCACTGCACATGAAGAAATAAGCACCTGCAACGTTTGGTTTAGGTTTTAGGTGCATTTTTAATTTTATTGCTTAAATTGCATTCTCTCGACGAGCTGAGCACGTTTTCTGAAATGTGCTCCTCCCGTCTCTCTGGTTGGGATGCGCACAGTAAAAAGAGCTCCTGGCAGCTAGGGAGTGCCGCGATGACCACTGCGCACGAAGAAATAAGCACCTGCAACGTTGGGTTTAGGTTTTAGGTGCATTTTTAATTTTATTGCTTAAATCGCATTCTCTCGACGAGCTGAGCACGTTTTCTGAAATGTGCTCCTCCCGTCGCTCTGGTTGTGCGCGCATAGTAAAAAGTGCTACTGGCAGCGAGAGAGTGCCGCGTTGACCACTGCGCATGAAGAAATAAGCACCTGCAACGTTTGGTTTAAGTTTTAGGTGCATTTTTAATTTTATTGCTTAAATCGCATTTTCTCGACGAGCTGAGCACGTCTTCTGAAATGTGCTCCTCCCGTCGCTCTGGTTGGGTGCGCACAGTAAAAAGAGCTCCTGGCAGCTAGGGAATGCCGCGTTGACCACTGCGCACGAAGAAATAAGCACCTGCAACGTTTGGTTTAGGTTTTAGGTGCATTTTTAATTTTATTGCTTAAATCGCATTCTCTCGACGAGCTGAGCACGTTTTCTGAAATGTGCTCCTCCCGTCGCTCTGGTTGGGTGCACGTAGTAAAAAGTGCTCCTGGCAGCTAGAGAGTGCCGCGTTGACCACTGCGCATGAAGAAATAAGCACCTGCAACGTTTGGTTTAGGTTTTAGGTGCATTTTTAATTTTATTGCTTAAATCGCATTTTCTCGACAGGCTGAGCACGTTTTCTGAAATGTGCTCCTTCCGTCGCTCTGGTTGGGTGCGCACAGTAATAAGAGCTCCTGGCAGCTAGGGAGTGCCGCGTTGACCACTGCGCACGAAGAAATAAGCACCTGCAACGTTTGGTTTAGGTTTTAGGTGCATTTTTAATTTTATTGCTTAAATCGCATTCTCTCGACGAGCTGAGCACATTTTATGAAATGTGCTCCTCCCGTCACTCTGGTTGGGTGTGCATAGTAAAAAGTGCTCTTGACAGCTAGAGAGTGCCGCGTTGACCACTGTGCATGAAGAAATAACCACCTGCAACGTTTGGTTTAGGTTTTAGGTGCATTTTTAATTTTATTGCTTAAATCGCATTTTCTCGAAGAGCTGAACACGTTTTCTGAAATGTGCTCCTGCCGTCACTCTGGTTGGGTGCGCACAGTAAAAAGTGGTCCTGGCAGCTAGGGAGTGCCGCGTTGACCACTGCGCACGAAGAAATAAGAACCTGCAACGTTTGGTTTAGGTTTTAGGTGCATTTTTAATTTTATTGCTTAAATTGCATTCTCTCGACGAGCTGAGCACGTTTTCTGAAATGTGCTCTTCCCGTCGCTCTGAGTGGGTGCGCGTAGTAAAAAGTCCTCCTGGCAGCTAGAGAGTGCCGCGTTGACCACTGCGCATGAAGAAATAAGCACCTGCAACGTTTGGTTTACGTTTTAGGTGATTTTTAATTTTATTGCTTAAATCGCATTCTCTCGACGAGCTGAGCACGTTTTCTGAAATGTGCTCCTTCCGTCGCTCTGGTTGTGCGCGCATAGTAAAAAGTGCTCCTGACAGCTAGGGAGTGCCGCGTTGACCACTGCGCATGAAGAAATAAGCACCTGCAACGTTTGGTTTAGGTTTTAGGTGCATTTTTAATTTTATTGCTTAAATCGCATTTTCTCGACGAGTTGAGCACGTTTTCTGAAATGTGCTCCTCCCGTCGCTCTGGTTGGGCGCGCATAGTAAAAAGTGCTCTTGGCAGCTAGAGAGTGCCGCGTTGACCACTGCGCATGAAGAAATAAGCACCTGCAACGTTTGGTTTACGTTTTAGGTGATTTTTAATTTTATTGCTTAAATCGCATTTTCTCGACGAGCTGAGCACGTTTTCTGAAATGTGCTCCTCCCGTCGCTCTGGTTTTGCGCGCATAGTAAAAAGTGCTCCTGACAGCTAGGGAGTGCCGCGTTGACCACTGCGCATGAAGAAATAAGCACCTGCAACGTTTGGTTTAGGTTTTAGGTGCATTTTTAATTTTATTGCTTAAATCGCATTTTCTCGACAAGCTGAGCTCGTTTTCTGAAATGTGCTCCTCCCGTCGCTCTGGTTGGGTGCGGACAGTAAAAAGAGCTCCTGGCAGCTAGGGAGTGCCGCGTTGACCACTGCGCACGAAGAAATAAGCAACTGCAACGTTGGGTTTAGGTTTTAGGTGCATTTTTAATTTTTTTGCTTAAATCGCATTTCTCGATGAGCTGAGTACGTTTTCTGAAATGTGCTCCTCCCGTCACTCTGGTTGGGTGCGCACAGTAAAAAGTGCTCCTGGCAGCTAGGGAGTGCCGCGTTGACCACTGCGCATGAAGAAATAAGCACCTGCAACGTTTGGTTTAGGTTTTAGGTGCATTTTTAATTTTATTGCTTAAATCGCATTTTCTCGACAAGCTGAGCACGTTTTCTGAAATGTGCTCCTCCCGTCGCTCTGGTTGGGTGCGCACAGTAAAAAGAGCTCCTGGCAGCTAGGGAGTGCCGCGTTGACCACTGCGCACGAAGAAATAAGCACCTAAAACGTTTGGTTTAGGTTTTAGGTGCATTTTTAATTTTATTGCTTAAATCGCATTTTCTCGACGAGCTGAGCACGTTTTCTGAAATGTGCTCCTCCCGTCGCTCTGGTTGGGTGCGCACAGTAAAAAGAGCTCCTGGCAGCTAGGGAGTGCCGCGTTGACCACTGCGCACGAAGAAATAAGCACCTGCAACGTTGGGTTTAGGTTTTAGGTGCATTTTTAATTTTTTTGCTTAAATCGCATTTCTCGACGAGCTCAGTACGTTTTCTGAAATGTGCTCCTCCCGTCACTCTGGTTGGGTGCGCACAGTAAAAAGTGCTCCTGGCAGCTAGGGACTGCCACGTTGACCACTGCGCATGAAGAAATAAGCACCTGCAACGTTTGGTTTAGATTTTAGGTGCATTTTTAATTTTATTGCTTAAATCGCATTTTCTCGACAAGCTGAGCACGTTTTCTGAAATGTGCTCCTCCCGTCGCTCTGGTTGGGTGCGCACAGTAAAAAGAGCTCCTGGCAGCTAGGGAGTGCCGCGTTGACCACTGCGCACGAAGAAATAAGCACCTGCAACGTTTGGTTTAGTTTTTAGGTGCATTTTTAATTTTATTGCTTAAATCGCATTTTCTCGACGAGCTGAGCACGTTTTCTGAAATGTGCTCCTCCCGTCGCTCTGGTTGGGTGCGCACACTAAAAAGAGCTCCTGGCAGCTAGGGAGTGCCGCGTTGACCACTGCGCACGAAGAAATAAGCACCTGCAACGTTGGGTTTAGGTTTTAGGTGCATTTTTAATTTTATTGCTTAAATCGCATTCTCTCGACGAGCTGAGCACGTTTTCTGAAATGTGCTCCTCCCGTCGCTCTGGTTGTGCGCGCATAGTAAAAAGTGCTCCTGGCAGCTAGAGAGTGCCGCGTTGACCACTGCGCATGAAGAAATAAGCACCTGCAACGTTTGGTTTAAGTTTTAGGTGCATTTTTAATTTTATTGCTTAAATCGCGATTTCTCGACGAGCTGAGCACGTTTTCTGAAATGTGCTCCTCCCGTCGCTCTGGTTGGGTGCGCACAGTAAAAAGAGCTCCTGGCAGCTAGGGAGTGCCGCGTTGACATCTGCGCACGAAGAAATAAGCACCTGCAACGTTTGGTTTAGGTTTTAGGTGCATTTTTAATTTTATTGCTTAAATCGCATTCTCTTGACGAGCTGAGCACGTTTTCTGAAATGTGCTCCTCCCGTCGCTCTGAGTGGGTGCGCGTAGTAAAAAGTCCTCCTGGCAGCTAGAGAGTGCCGCGTTGACCACTGCGCATGCAGAAATAAGCACCTGCAACGTTTGGTTTAGGTTTTAGGTGCATTTTTTTATTTTATTGCTTAAATCGCATTCTCTCGACGAGCTGAGCATGTTTTCTGAAATGTGCTCCTCCCGTCGCTCTGGTTTGGTGCGCACAGTAAAAAGAGCTCCTGGCAGCTAGGGAGTGCCGCGTTGACCACTGCGCACGAAGAAATAAGCACCTGCAACGTTTGGTTTAGGTTTTAGGTGCATTTTTAAGTTTATTGCTTAAATCGCATTTTCTCGACGAGCTGAGCACGTTTTCTGAAATGTGCTCCTCCCGTCGCTCTGGTTGGGTGCGCACAGTAAAAAGAGCTCCTGTCAGCTAGGGAGTGCCGCGTTGACCACTGCGCACGAAGAAATAAGCACCTGCAACGTTGGGTTTAGGTTTTAGGTGCATTTTTAATTTTTTTGCTTAAATCGCATTTCTCGACGAGCTGAGTACGTTTTCTGAAATGTGCTCCTCCCGTCACTCTGGTTGGGTGAGCACAGTAAAAAGTGCTCCTGGCAGCTAGGGAGTGCCGCGTTGACCACTGCGCATGAAGAAATAAGCACCTGCAACGTTTGGTTTAGGTTTTAGGTGCATTTTTAATTTTATTGCTTAAATCGCATTTTCTCGACAAGCTGAGCACGTTTTCTGAAATGTGCTCCTCCCGTCGCTCTGGTTGGGTGCGCACAGTAAAAAGAACTCCTGGCAGCTAGGGAGTGCCGCGTTGACCACTGCGCACGAAGAAATAAGCACCTGCAACGTTTGGTTTAGGTTTTAGGTGCATTTTTAATTTTATTGCTTAAATCGCATTTTCTCGACGAGCTGAGCACGTTTTCTGAAATGTGCTCCTCCCGTCGCTCTGGTTGGGTGCGCACAGTAAAAAGAGCTCCTGGCAGCTAGGGAGTGCCGCGTTGACCACTGCGCACGAAGAAATAAGCACCTGCAACGTTTGGTTTAGGTTTTAGGTGCATTTTTAATTTTATTGCTTAAATCGCATTCTCTCGACGAGCTGAGCACGTTTTCTGAAATGTGCTCCTCCCGTCGCTCTGGTTCGGTGCACGTAGTAAAAAGTCCTCCTGGCAGCTAGAGAGTGCCGCGTTGACCACTGCGCATGAAGGAATAAGCACCTGCAACGTTTGGTTTAGGTTTTAGGTGCATTTTTAATTTCATTGCTTAAATCGCATTTTCTCGACGAGCTGAGCACGTTTTCTGAAATGTGCTCCTCCCGTCACTCTGGTTGGGTGCTCACAGTAAAAAGTGCTCTTGGCAGCTAGGGAGTGCCGCGTTGACCACTGCGCATGAAGAAATAAGCACCTGCAACGTTTGGTTTAGGTTTTAGGTGCATTTTTAATTTTATTGCTTAAATCGCATTTTCTCAACGAGCTGAGCACGTTTTCTGAAATGTGCTCCTCCCGTCACTCTGGTTGGGCGCGCATAGTAAAAAGTGCTCTTGGCAGCTAGAGAGTGCCGCGTTGACCACTGCGCATGAAGAAATAAGCACCTGCAACGTTTGGTTTAGGTTTTAGGTGCATTTTTAATTTTATTGCTTAAATCGCATTTTCTCGACGAGCTGAGCACGTTTTCTGAAATGTGCTCCTCCCGTCACTCTAGTAGGGTGCGCATAGTAAAAAGTGCTCTTGGCAGCTAGAGAGTGCCGCGTTGACCACTGCACATGAAGAAATAAGCACCTGCAACGTTTGGTTTAGGTTTTAGGTGCATTTTTAATTTTATTGCTTAAATCGCATTTTCTCGACGAGCTGAGCACGTTTTCTGAAATGTGCTCCTCCCGTCGCTCTGGTTTTGCGCGCATAGTAAAAAGTGCTACTGGCAGCTAGAGAGTGCCGCGTTGACCACTGCGCATGAAGAAATAAGCACCTGCAACGTTTGGTTTAAGTTTTAGGTGCATTTTTAATTTTATTGCTTAAATTGCATTTTCTCGACGAGCTGAGCACGTTTTCTGAAATGTGCTCCTCCCGTCGCTCTGGTTGGGTGCGCACAGTAAAAAGAGCTCCTGGCAGCTAGGGAGTGCCGCGTTGACCACTGCGCACGAAGAAATAAGCACCTGCAACGTTTGGTTTAGGTTTTAGGTGCATTTTTAATTTTATTGCTTAAATCGCATTCTCTCGACGAGCTGAGCACGTTTTCTGAAAGGTGCTCCTCCCGTCGCTCTGGTTGGGTGCACGTAGTAAAAAGTCCTCCTGGCAGCTAGAGAGTGCCGCGTTGACCACTGCGCATGAAGAAATAAGCACCTGCAACGTTTGGTTTAGGTTTTAGGTGCATTTTTAATTTTATTTCTTAAATCGCATTTTCTCGACGAGCTGAGCACGTTTTCTGAAATGTGCTCCTCCCGTCACTCTGGTTGGGTGCGCACAGTAAAAAGTGCTCTTGGCAGCTAGGGAGTGCCGCGTTGACCACTGCGCATGAAGAAATAAGCACCTGCAACGTTTGGTTTAGGTTTTAGGTGCATTTTTAATTTTATTGCTTAAATCGCATTTTCTCAACGAGCTGAGCACGTTTTCTGAAATGTGCTCCTCCCGTCACTCTGGTTGGGCGCGCATAGTAAAAAGTGCTCTTGGCAGCTAGAGAGTGCCGCGTTGACCACTGCGCATGAAGAAATAAGCACCTGCAACGTTTGGTTTAGGTTTTAGGTGCATTTTTAATTTTATTGCTTAAATCGCATTTTCTCGACGAGCTGAGCACGTTTTCTGAAATGTGCTCCTCCCGTCACTCTGGTTGGGTGCGCATAGTAAAAAGTGCTCTTGGCAGCTAGAGAGTGCCGCGTTGACCACTGCACATGAAGAAATAAGCACCTGCAACGTTTGGTTTAGGTTTTAGGTGCATTTTTAATTTTATTGCATAAATCGCATTTTCTCGACGAGCTGAGCACGTTTTCTGAAATGTGCTCCTCCCGTCGCTCTGGTTGTGCGCGCATAGTAAAAAGTGCTCCTGGTGGCTAGAGAGTGCCGCGTTGACCACTGCGCATGAAGAAATAAGCACCTGCAACGTTTGGTTTAAGTTTTAGGTGCATTTTTAATTTTATTGTTTAAATCGCATTTTCTCGACGAGCTGAGCACGTTTTCTGAAATGTGCTCCTCCCGTCGCTCTGGTTGGGTGCGCACAGTAAAAAGAGCTCCTGGCAGCTAGGGAGTGCCGCGTTGACCTCTGCGCACGAAGAAATAAGCACCTGCAACGTTTGGTTTAGGTTTTAGGTGCATTTTTAATTGTATTGCTTAAATCGCATTCTCTCGACGAGCTGAGCACGTTATCTGAAATCTGCTCCTCCCGTCGCTCTGAGTGGGTGCGCGTAGTAAAAAGTCCTCCTGGCAGCTAGAGAGTGCCGCGTTGACCACTGCGCAAGCAGAAATAAGCACCTGCAACGTTTAGTTTAGGTTTTAGGTGCATTTTTAATTTTATTGCTTAAATCGCATTCTCTCGACGAGCTGAGCACGTTTTCTGAAATGTGCTCCTCCCGTCGCTCTCATTGGGCGCGCGTTGTAAAAAGTCCTCCTGGCAGCTAGAGAGTGCCCTGTTGACCACTGCGCATGAAGAAATTAGCACCTGCAACGTTTGGTTTAGGTTTTAGGTGCATTTTTAATTTTATTGCTTAAATCGCATTCTCTCGACGAGCTGAGCACGTTTTCTGAAATGTGCTCCTCCCGTCGCTCTGGTTGGGTGCGCACAGTAAAAAGAACTCCTGGCAGCTAGGGAGTGCCGCGTTGACCACTGCACATGAAGAAATAAGCACCTGCAACGTTTGGTTTGGGTTTTAGGTGCATTTTTAATTTTATTGCATAAATCGCATTCTCTCGACGAGCTGAGTACGTTTACTGAAATGTGCTCCTCCCGTCGCTCTGGTTGGTATGCGCGTAGTAAAAAGTGCTCCTGGCAGCTAGAGAGTGCCGCGTTGACCACTGCGCACGAAGAAATAAGCACCTGCAACGTTTTGTTTAAGTTTTAGGTGCATTTTTTATATTATTGCTTAAATCGCATTCTCTCGACGAGCTGAGCACGTTTTCTGAAATGTGCTCCTCCCGTCGCTCTGGTTGGGCGCGCATAGAAAAAAGTGCTCTTGGCAGCTAGAGAGTGCCGCGTTGACCACTGCGCATGAAGAAATAAGCACCTGCAACGTTTGGTTTAGGTTTCAGGTGCATTTTTAATTTTATTGCTTAAATCGCATTTTCTCGACGAGCTGAGCACGTTTTCTGAAATGTGCTCCTCCCGTCGCTCTGGTTGGGCGCGCATAGTAAAAAGAGCTCCTGGCAGCTAGGGAGTGCTGCGTTGACCACTGCGCACGAAGAAATAAGCACCTGCAACGTTTGGTTTAGGTTTTAGGTGCATTTTTAATTTTATTGCTTAAATCGCATTCTCTCGACGAGCTGAGCACGTTTTCTGAAATGTGCTCCTCCCGTCACTCTGGTTGGGTGCGCACAGTAAAAAGAGCTCCTGGCAGCGAGGGAGTGCCGCGTTGACCACTGCGCACGAAGAAATAAGCACCTGCAACGTTTGGTTTAGGTTTTAGGTGCATTTTTAATTTTATTGCTTAAATCGCATTTTCTCGACGAGCTGAGCACGTTTTCTGAAATGTGCTCCTCCCGTCACTCTGGTTGGGTGCGCACAGTAAAAAGTGCTCCTGGCAGCTAGGGAGTGCCGCGTTGACCACTGCGCATGAAGAAATAAGCACCTGCAACGTTGGGTTTAGGTTTTAGGTGCATTTTTAATTTTATTGCTTAAATCGCATTCTCTCGACGAGCTGAGCACGTTTTCTGAAATGTGCTCCTCCCGTCGCTCTGGTTGGGTGCGCACAGTAAAAAGAGCTCCTGGCAGCTAGGGAGTGCCGCGTTGACCTCTGCGCACGAAGAAATAAGCACCTGCAACGTTTGGTTTAGGTTTTAGGTGCATTTTTAATTTTATTGCTTAAATCGCATTCTCTTGACGAGCTGAGCACGTTTTCTGAAATGTGCTCCTCCCGTCGCTCTGAGTGGGTGCGCGTAGTAAAAAGTCCTCCTGGCAGCTAGAGAGTGCCGCGTTGACCACTGCGCATGCAGAAATAAGCACCTGCAACGTTTGGTTTAGGTTTTAGGTGCATTTTTAATTTTATTGCTTAAATCGCATTTTCTCGACGAGCTGAGCACGTTTTCTGAAATGTGCTCCTCCCGTCACTCTGGTTGGGTGCGCACAGTAAAAAGAGCTCCTGGCAGCTAGGGAGTGCCGCGTTGACCACTGCGCACGAAGAAATAAGCACCTGCAACGTTTGGTTTAGGTTTTAGGTGCATTTTTAATTTTATTGCTTAAATCGCATTTTCTCGACGAGCTGAGCACGTTTTCTGAAATGTGCTCCTCCCGTCACTCTGGTTGGGTGCGCACAGTAAAAAGAGCTCCTGGCAGCTAGGGAGTGCCGCGTTGACCACTGCGCACGAAGAAATAAGCACCTGCAACGTTGGGTTTAGGTTTTAGGTGCATTTTTAATTTTATTGCTTAAATCGCATTCTCTCGACGAGCTGAGCACGTTTTCTGAAATGTGCTCCTCCCGTCGCTCTGGTTGTGCGCGCATAGTAAAAAGTGCTCCTGGCAGCTAGAGAGTGCCGCGTTGACCACTGCGCATGAAGAAATAAGCACCTGCAACGTTTGGTTTAAGTTTTAGGTGCATTTTTAATTTTATTGCTTAAATCGCGTTTTCTCGACGAGCTGAGCACGTTTTCTGAAATGTGCTTCTCCCGTCGCTCTGGTTGGGTGTGCACAGTAAAAAGTGCTCCTGGCAGCTAGGGTGTGCCGACTGGACCACTGCGCATGAAGAAATAAGTACCTGCAATGTTTGGTTTAAGTTTTAAGTGCATTTTTAATTTTATTGCTTAAATCGCATTTTCTCGACGAGCTGAGCACGTTTTCTGAAATGTGTTCCTCCCGTCGCTCTGGTTGGATGCGCACAGTAAAAAGAGCACCTGGCAGCTAGGGAGTGCCGCGTTGACCACTGCGCACGAAGAAATAAGCACCTGCAACGTTGGGTTTAGGTTTTAGGTGCATTTTTAATTTTATTGTTCAAATCGCATTCTCTCGACGAGCTGAGCACGTTTTCTGAAATGTGCTCCTCCCGTCGCTCTGGTTGTGCGCGCATAGTAAAAAGTGCTCCTGGCAGCTAGAGAGTGCCGCGTTGACCACTGCGCATGAAGAAATAAGCACCTGCAACGTTTGGTTTAAGTTTTAGGTGCATTTTTAATTTTATTGCTTAAATCGCATTTTCTCGACGAGCTGAGCACGTTTTCTGAAATGTGTTCCTCCCGTCGCTCTGGTTGGGTGCGCACAGTAAAAAGAGCTCCTGGCAGCTAGGGAGTGCCGCGTTGACCACTGCGCACGAAGAAATAAGCACCTGCAACGTTTGGTTTAGGTTTTAGGTGCATTTTTAATTTTATTGCTTAAATCGCATTCTCTCGACGAGCTGAGCACGTTTTCTGAAATGTGCTCCTCCCGTCGCTCTGGTTGGGTGCGCATAGTAAAAAGTGCTCTTGGCAGCTAGAGAGTGCCGCGTTGACCACTGCACATGAAGAAATAAGCACCTGCAACGTTTGGTTTAGGGTTTAGGTGCATTTTTAATTTTATTGCTTAAATCGCATTCTCTCGACGAGCTGAGCACGTTTTCTGAAATGTGCTCCTCCCGTCGCTCTGGTTGGGTGCGCACAGTAAAAAGAGCTCCTGGCAGCTAGGGAGTGCCGCGATGACCACTGCGCACGAAGAAATAAGCACCTGCAACGTTGGGTTTAGGTTTTAGGTGCATTTTTAATTTTATTGCTTAAATCGCATTCTCTCGACGAGCTGAGCACGTTTTCTGAAATGTGCTCCTCCCGTCGCTCTGGTTGTGCGCGCATAGTAAAAAGTGCTACTGGCAGCGAGAGAGTGCCGCGTTGACCACTGCGCATGAAGAAATAAGCACCTGCAACGTTTGGTTTAAGTTTTAGGTGCATTTTTAATTTTATTGCTTAAATCGCATTTTCTCGACGAGCTGAGCACGTTTTCTGAAATGTGCTCCTCCCGTCGCTCTGGTTGGGTGCGCACAGTAAAAAGAGCTCCTGGCAGCTAGGGAATGCCGCGTTGACCACTGCGCACGAAGAAATAAGCACCTGCAACGTTTGGTTTAGGTTTTAGGTGCATTTTTAATTTTATTGCTTAAATCGCATTCTCTCGACGAGCTGAGCACGTTTTCTGAAATGTGCTCCTCCCGTCGCTCTGGTTGGGTGCACGTAGTAAAAAGTGCTCCTGGCAGCTAGAGAGTGCCGCGTTGACCACTGCGCATGAAGAAATAAGCACCTGCAACGTTTGGTTTAGGTTTTAGGTGCATTTTTAATTTTATTGCTTAAATCGCATTTTCTCGACAGGCTGAGCACGTTTTCTGAAATGTGCTCCTCCCGTCGCTCTGGTTGGGTGCGCACAGTAAAAAGAGCTCCTGGCAGCTAGGGAGTGCCGCGTTGACCACTGCGCACGAAGAAATAAGCACCTGCAACGTTTGGTTTAGGTTTTAGGTGCATTTTTAATTTTATTGCTTAAATCGCATTCTCTCGACGAGCTGAGCACATTTTATGAAATGTGCTCCTCCCGTCACTCTGGTTGGGTGTGCATAGTAAAAAGTGCTCTTGACAGCTAGAGAGTGCCGCGTTGACCACTGCGCATGAAGAAATAACCACCTGCAACGTTTGGTTTAGGTTTTAGGTGCATTTTTAATTTTATTGCTTAAATCGCATTTTCTCGAAGAGCTGAACACGTTTTCTGAAATGTGCTCCTCCCGTCACTCTGGTTGGGTGCGCACAGTAAAAAGTGGTCCTGGCAGCTAGGGAGTGCCGCGTTGACCACTGCGCACGAAGAAATAAGAACCTGCAACGTTTGGTTTAGGTTTTAGGTGCATTTTTAATTTTATTGCTTAAATCGCATTCTCTCGACGAGCTGAGCACGTTTTCTGAAATGTGCTCTTCCCGTCGCTCTGAGTGGGTGCGCGTAGTAAAAAGTCCTCCTGGCAGCTACAGAGTGCCACGTTGACCACTGCGCATGAAGAAATAAGCACCTGCAACGTTTGGTTTAGGTTTTAGGTGCATTTTTAATTTTATTGCTTAAATCGCATTTTCTCGACGAGTTGAGCACGTTTTCTGAAATGTGCTCCTCCCGTCGCTCTGGTTGTGCGCGCATAGTAAAAAGTGCTCCTGGCAGCTAGAGAGTGCCGCGTTGACCACTGCGCATGAAGAAATAAGCACCCGCAACGTTTGGTTTAAGTTTTAGGTGCATTTTTAATTTTATTGCTTAAATCGCATTTTCTCGACGAGCTGAGCACGTTTTCTGAAATGTGCTCCTCCCGTCGCTCTGGTTGGGTTCGCACAGTAAAAAGAGCTCCTGGCAGCTAGGGAGTGCCGCGTTGACCACTGCGCACGAAGAAATAAGCACCTGCAACGTTTGGTTTAGGTTTTAGGTGCATTTTTAATTTTATTGCTTAAATCGCATTTTCTCGACGAGCTGAGCACGTTTTCTGAAATGTGCTCCTCCCGTCGCTGTGGTTGGGTGCGCACAGTAAAAAGAGCTCCTGGCAGCTAGGGAGTGCCGCGATGACCACTGCGCACGAAGAAATAAGCACCTGCAACGTTGGGTTTAGGTTTTAGGTGCATTTTTAATTTTATTGCTTAAATCGCATTCTCTCGACGAGCTGAGCACGTTTTCTGAAATGTGCTCCTCCCGTCGCTCTGGTTTTGCGCGCATAGTAAAAAGTGCTACTGGCAGCTAGAGAGTGCCGCGTTGACCACTGCGCATGAAGAAATAAGCACCTGCAACGTTTGTTTAAGTTTTAGGTGCATTTTTAATTTTATTGCTTAAATTGCATTTTCTCGACGAGCTGAGCACGTTTTCTGAAATGTGCTCCTCCCGTCGCTCTGGTTGGGTGCGCACAGTAAAAAGAGCTCCTGGCAGCTAGGGAGTGCCGCGTTGACCACTGCGCACGAAGAAATAAGCACCTGCAACGTTTGGTTTAGGTTTTAGGTGCATTTTTAATTTTATTGCTTAAATCGCATTCTCTCGACGAGCTGAGCACGTTTTCTGAAAGGTGCTCCTCCCGTCGCTCTGGTTGGGTGCACGTAGTAAAAAGTCCTCCTGGCAGCTAGAGAGTGCCGCGTTGACCACTGCGCATGAAGAAATAAGCACCTGCAACGTTTGGTTTAGGTTTTAGGTGCATTTTTAATTTTATTGCTTAAATCGCATTTTCTCGACGAGCTGAGCACGTTTTCTGAAATGTGCTCCTCCCGTCACTCTGGTTGGGTGCGCACAGTAAAAAGTGCTCTTGGCAGCTAGGGAGTGCCGCGTTGACCACTGCGCATGAAGAAATAAGCACCTGCAACGTTTGGTTTAGGTTTTAGGTGCATTTTTAATTTTATTGCTTAAATCGCATTTTCTCAACGAGCTGAGCACGTTTTCTGAAATGTGCTCCTCCCGTCACTCTGGTTGGGCGCGCATAGTAAAAAGTGCTCTTGGCAGCTAGAGAGTGCCGCGTTGACCACTGCGCATGAAGAAATAAGCACCTGCAACGTTTGGTTTAGGTTTTAGGTGCATTTTTAATTTTATTGCTTAAATCGCATTTTCTCGACGAGCTGAGCACGTTTTCTGAAATGTGCTCCTCCCGTCACTCTGGTTGGGTGCGCATAGTAAAAAGTGCTCTTGGCAGCTAGAGAGTGCCGCGTTGACCACTGCACATGAAGAAATAAGCACCTGCAACGTTTGGTTTAGGTTTTAGGTGCATTTTTAATTTTATTGCTTAAATCGCATTTTCTCGACGAGCTGAGCACGTTTTCTGAAATGTGCTCCTCCCGTCGCTCTGGTTGTGCGCGCATAGTAAAAAGTGCTCCTGGTGGCTAGAGAGTGCCGCGTTGACCACTGCGCATGAAGAAATAAGCACCTGCAACGTTTGGTTTAAGTTTTAGGTGCATTTTTAATTTTATTGCTTAAATCGCATTTTCTCGACGAGCTGAGCACGTTTTCTGAAATGTGCTCCTCCCGTCGCTCTGGTTGGGTGCGCACAGTAAAAAGAGCTCCTGGCAGCTAGGGAGTGCCGCGTTGACCTCTGCGCACGAAGAAATAAGCACCTGCAACGTTTGGTTTAGGTTTTAGGTGCATTTTTAATTGTATTGCTTAAATCGCATTCTCTCGACGAGCTGAGCACGTTTTCTGAAATGTGCTCCTCCCGTCGCTCTGAGTGGGTGCGCGTAGTAAAAAGTCCTCCTGGCAGCTAGAGAGTGCCGCGTTGACCACTGCGCAAGCAGAAATAAGCACCTGCAACGTTTAGTTTAGGTTTTAGGTGCATTTTTAATTTTATTGCTTAAATCGCATTCTCTCGACGAGCTGAGCACGTTTTCTGAAATGTGCTCCTCCCGTCGCTCTGATTGGGCGCGCGTTGTAAAAAGTCCTCCTGGCAGCTAGAGAGTGCCCTGTTGACCACTGCGCATGAAGAAATTAGCACCTGCAACGTTTGGTTTAGGTTTTAGGTGCATTTTTAATTTTATTGCTTAAATCGCATTCTCTCGACGAGCTGAGCACGTTTTCTGAAATGTGCTTCTCCCGTCGCTCTGGTTGTGCGCGCATAGTAAAAAGTGGTCCTGGCAGCTAGGGAGTGCCGCGTTGACCACTGCGCATGAAGAAATAAGCACCTGCAACGTTTGGTTTAGGTTTTAGGTGCATTTTTAATTTTATTGCTTTAATCGCATTTTCTCGACGAGCTGAGCACGTTTTCTGAAATGTGCTCCTCCCGTCGCTCTGGTTGGGTGCGCACAGTAAAAAGAGCTCCTGGCACCTAGGGAGTGCCGCGTTGACCACTGCGCACGAAGAAATAAGCACCTGCAACGTTTGGTTTAGGTTTTAGGTGCATTTTTTATTTTATTGCTTAAATCGCATTCTCTCGACGAGCTGAGCACGTTTTCTGAAATGTGCTCCTCCCGTCGCTCTGGTTGGGTGCGCGTAGTAAAAAGTGCTCCTGGCAGCTAGAGAGTGCCGCGTTGACCACTGCGCACAAAGAAATAAGCACCTGCAACGTTTTGTTTAAGTTTTAGGTGCATTTTTTATATTATTGCTTAAATCGCATTCTCTCGACGAGCTGAGCACGTTTTCTGAAATGTGCTCCTCCCGTCACTCTGGTTGGGTGCGCATAGTAAAAAGTGCTCTTGGCAGCTTGAGAGTGCCGCGTTGACCACTGCGCATGAAGAAATAACCACCTGCAACGTTTGGTTTAGGTTTTAGGTGCATTTTTAATTTTATTGCTTAAATCGCATTTTCTCGACGAGCTGAGCACGTTTTCTGAAATGTGCTCCTCCCGTCACTCTGGTTGGGTGCGCATAGCAAAAATTGCTCTTGGCAGCTAGAGAGTGCCGCGTTGACCACTGCGCATGAAGAAATAACCACCTGCAACGTTTGGTTTAGGTTTTAGGTGCATTTTTAATTTTATTGCTTAAATCGCATTTTCTCGAAGAGCTGAGCACGTTTTCTGAAATGTGCTCCTCCCGTCACTCTGGTTGGGTGCGCATAGTAAAAAGTGCTCTTGGCAGCTAGAGAGTGCCGCGTTGCCCACTGCGCATGAAGAAATAACCACCTGCAACGTTTGGTTTAGGTTTTAGGTGCATTTTTAATTTTATTGCTTAAATCACATTTTCTCGACGAGCTGAGCACGTTTTCTGAAATGTGCTCCTCCCGTCACTCTGGTTGGGTGCGCATAGTAAAAAGTGCTCTTGGCAGCTAGAGAGTGCCGCGTTGACCACTGCGCATGAAGAATTAACCACCTGCAACGTTTGGTTTAGGTTTTGGGTGCAATTTTACATTTATTGCTTAAATCGCATTTTCTCGACGAGCTGAGCACGTTTTCTGAAATGTGCTCCTCCCGTCACTCTGGTTGGGTGCGCGTAGTAAAAAGTGCTCTTGGCAGCTAGAGAGTGCCGCGTTGACCACTGCGCATGTACAAATGACCATCTGCAGCGTTTGGTTTAGGGTTTAGGTGCATTTTTAATTTTATTGCTTAAATCGCATTTTCTCGACGAGCTGAGCACGTTTTCTGAAATGTGCTCCTCCCATCACTCTGGTTGGGTTGGCATAGTATAAAGTGCTCTTGGCGGCTAGAAAGTGCCGAGTTGACCACTGCGCATGAAGAAATGACCATCTGCAGCGTTTGGTTTAGCTTTAAGGTGCATTTTTAGTTTTATTGCTTAAATCGCATTTTCTCGACGAGCTGAGCACGTTTTCTGGATTGTGCTCCTCCCGTCACTCTGGTTAGGTTGGCATAGTAAAAAGTACTCTTGGGGGCTTTAGAGTGCAGAAATGACCACTGCGCAAGAAAAAATAACCACCTGCAACGTTTGGTTTGGGTTTTATAAGTATTCATGAATTTATTGCTTAAATCGCATTTTCTCAACGAGCTGAGCACGTTTTCTGAATTGTGCCCCTCCCGTCACTCTGGTTAGGTTGGCAGAGTAAAAAGCAATCTCATCCGCGGTTCTTATAAAGTTCCGATCCGCTCGGTTGGAGCTATTTTCGGCCACAAGGCACGTACGCACAGCTTGCCGGTGGTCCCGGTTGGTGAGCGTGAGTGCACCGGCCGCCGGAAGTCGAAAGAGCTTCTGCGATCTCCTCCGCGGTGCTTATACAGTGCCGATCCGCTCGGCTTGGAGCGATTTTCGGCCACCCGGCAGGTGCGCACGGCCTCCCGGCTGTGCCAGGCGGCGTGCGCGAGCTCGCCGGCTGCTGGAAGTCGAATGAGGCTCCGCGATCTCCTCTGCGGTGCTTATAAAGTGCCGATCCGCTCGGCTTGGAGCTGTTTCCGGCCTCCTGGTGGTGCCGGGCGGCGTGCGCGAGCTCGCCTGGCGCTGGAAGTCGAATGAGGCTCCGCAATCTCCTCCGCGGTGCTGATAAACAGCCGATCCGCTCGGCTGGAGCTATTTCCGGCTACTGCGCATGCGCACGGCCTCCCGATGGTGCCAGGCGGCGTGCGCGAGTGCGCTGGCCGCTGGACGTCGAATGAGGCTCCGCGATCTCCTCCGCGGTGCTTATAAAGTGCCGATCCGCTCGGCGGGAGCTATTTCCGGCCAATTGGCGCGTGCGCACGGCCTCCCGGTGGTGCCAGGCGGCGTGCGCGAGTGCGCTGGCCGCTGGAAGTCGAATGAGGCTCTGCGATCTCCTGCGCGGTACTTATAAAGTGCCGATCCGCTCGGCTTGGAGCTATGTCCGGCCTCCTGGTGGTGCCGGGCGGCGTGCGCGAGCTCGCCGGCCGCTGCAAGTCGAATGAGGCTCCGCGATCTCCTCCGCGGTGCTTATAAACAGCCAATCCTGTCGGCTGGAGCTATTTCCGCCACTGCGCATGCGCACGGCCTCCCGGTGGTGCCGGGCGGCGTGCACGAGTGCGCGGTCCGCTGGAAGTCGAATGAGGCTCCGCGATTTCATCCGCGGTGCTTATAAAGTGCCGATCGGCTCGGCCGGAGCTATTTTTGGCCACTTGGCACGCGCGCACGGCCTCCCGGAGGTGCCGGGTGGAGTGCGTGAGTGCACCGGCCGCTGGAAGTCGAATGAGGCTCCGCGATCTCATCCGCGGTGCTTACAAACAGCCGATTCGGTCGGGTTGGAGCTATTTCCGGCCACACGGCGCATGCGCACTGCCTCCCGATTGTTCCGGGCGGCGTGCGTGTGTGCACCGGCCGCTGGAAGTCGAACGAGGCTCCGCGATCTCATCCGCGGTGCTTACAAACAGCCGATCCGGTCGGCTTGGAGCTATTTTCGGCCACTTGGCCCGCGCGCACGGCCTCCTGGTGGTTCCGGGCGGCGTGCGTGTGTGCACCGGCCGCTGGAAGTCGAATGAGGCTCTACGATCTCATCCGCGGTTCTTACAAACAGCCGATCCGGTCGGCTTGGAGCTATTTTCGGCCACTTGGCGCGCGCGCACGGCCTCCCGGATGGTGCCGGGTGGAGTGCGTGAGTGCACCGGCCGCTGGAAGTCGAACGAGGCTCCCCGATCTCATCCACGGTGCTTGTAAAGTGCCGACCCGGTCGGCTTGGAGCTATTTTCGGCCACCTGGCGCATGCGCACGGCCTCCCGGTGGTCCCGGTGGTCCCGGTCTTCTCCACGGATGGTTAAAAAAATCTCAAGTGAGCCTACCTTAAGAGAGTGTGAGTTACTCCCGCCGTTTGGCCGCTCAAAGTGCATTCGGACGCGGAGCAAAGCGTGTGTGCGCTCAGTGCGAGAGGTGGCGTATTTACTCGCCGTGTCCGCCAGAGGGAGGTATTTCCCCGTTGCAAGCTCCGGGGAGATCACCGGGACGTGAAGAACGCTTAGACGGGGTGCTGGAAGCCTCGGGCGGCTTAGAAAGTGAGGAGGAAAGCACCCGGAGGACCGGCTGGAAGTGCTGTGGAAGCTCAGCGGGCCGGGGAAAACGCTTAGCCGGGGCGCTGGAAGCCTCCTCGGGCGTCAAGAGTTAGGAGTAAAGCACCGCCAAGAACCGGCTGGGTCCTCCACGAACCGTGAAAAAGATGTCGAGTGAGGCTACACCGGCGCCGGCGAAGCCGTCACCGCGACACCGGTCAGCTTTTCGAGTTTTATACTTGCTCGTCAAGGGCGTCAATCTAACGTGAGCATATGCATGATTTGCGGACGATCCTCCATACTTCGCATTTAGCACGAAATGGGACAGAATAAACCGCAGTATAATCATATCGAGACCCCATCTCTGGCCCTCTGTTACCAACCACCGCCCTAGCCATCCCCGCTCCCGGAGGTAGCGCACCCAGACACTCGCTGGGGCGGACCGCCGTTACACGGTTCCGGACCCATCTCCAATTCGTTTCTCTAGTAAGCCATCCAAAACGGAAACCTCACCCCAAGCACGGCCCGTCCAACTGGCAGTCGCTTCCCTGCTGGCCCCGAGTCCCCTTACGGCTGCCCGCACATCACACGCAGCATCTGCAGCACCGGGAACTCATTGGGGCCGAAAAGAATCACGCTCCCAGAGGGATCCCCAGTCCTAGCGAGGACGGAAAGATCCGTATGGCTGTTTCCCATCCAGCCCACTTCACCAACTTCGGAACCTGGACTATCCCTGTAGGCTCTGTCCACCACCTGCCAATGCCCGCCGTAGGGACACCCCTACGCCCTAGTGGATGACCCTCAACGTAGGTCCGACGGTCCCCGAGGTGCCAAATAGAGAAGCTGCTCCTAAGCCGGTCACCACCACGTGCAATGACATCGGCTACTTCCCATCGCCACCGTCCGGTCCCACAGGCCACAGGCTCGCATATCTCCAGACCCGCTCAGAACCTCCCCGAGTTGTCCCATACCAGGACTCTCCGGCGGAGTGCACTCGGTCCGGGTCCTTGACGTACCTCACAGCCTGAGGCATCGCAGGACCCACACCCGAGTGTCTCGTTACAACGGAGGCTCGCATCACGCCCAGACCCAAGGCGCTCCGAGACCTTCAACACACGGGCGGTTTGGAACAACCGACGCGCCCGCACCAGCAGCCGAAGCAGCTCCCCAACTGCTCCGGATCCACGCACCAGTGTCAGTACACCTACCGGGCAGGCCCCTGCACCGCCTCGCTAGCTTAAGGATCGTACCACCCAGCCAAAAGAGACCAATAGAGTTTCCAGGTACACCTGACCTGTTTGGGGGTCAAGACGGATAACGGGGGGGCCCCTGTCGCCATCGCGCATCACCGAGTTGGTGGCTGCCCCGACTGCAGATTAGCCTGGACACACCACCGCGTCGCGCTATCCGCCCCTTCCCTTCAACCCGCACCCCTGGTTACAGACCCGTACACAGCACTGTCCGGTGAGTCGCCCACAGGAGTAAGACAACGTCCCTCCCTTAGACCGACCGTTCGGGTCAGGGCCTCGCACGAGCTGGCATGACGCTGCGGCAAGCGTCCCAGAAGAATGCAGGTGTTAGCGTTCGAGTCGCGTGGATGAGAGAATCCACGCTAAGATATATGAGTTGGGCACAGGTGCCGCCACAACCCACCCTGCGAGCAGCCCACACTCGGGCGACGAGTCGCCCAATTCCATGTACAATGTCGCCAATTTCCCAATACATGCAGGAGAAGATCATAAGAACCGAGTCACAGAAGCTCCTTCGGAGTCGATGAACGCAGCCGTCGGTGCGGGGCTTACCCCACCACCGCAGGTACGCACCCGCGGTGGCATCCAGCCCTCGGGGCAGCCAGCAGCTACAACAACCGGGTCTCGGACTCCTCGTGAGTTCCGGGAGTGACTCCACGTATCGTTCATGTTGCAAACAGCCTCGCAGTTGCTTCCTCGACGAACCCAGCCCAGGGAGCCTATCCCCCATCCTGCCTGGGCCCGCCACTGAGCGGTCTACTAGCCAAGATTGACACCATGCAGCCCCGCGGCCCGACATGCCATCCGAAGCAGGAGACTCGGTCGGTTCAGGCTCCCGACCTACTTCCTCGACTAGCGCAGCAGCATCCAAATATTCCTTCGCTGCCTGCCGTATCGTCGCACAGGGACCTCCCATTCCTCTTGCTCTTACCCTCATCAAGCATTTACACCGTACCACCACCGACCGCGCGGCTCCACTCCGCATCAATGTGGCCGTGAGGCACTGTATACCCGGCCCTCCTAACGAGCTGTGGCCCATCTCCGGCGCCCGCCGACCCTACTCTCATGACGAGAGGGCGGACGCCATGGTCCACCGAGGAGTTCTCAGAGGCTTCGCCAGCCTGTATCCACCCGCTCCTACGGACAGACTGACTGTGACCTCGACCTGTGCAGCTGTGTATACGGACTTCCGAACCAAAGGAGTTTTCGCAGCCGTGGTCTGTAGAAGTGGCTACAGGCCGGTTAGGGACCCCAAGCAATCCTCCGGTGGTTGGTACCATGGCCACCGGAGAGGTTGAAGCGCACACGGCATGCCCAACCTCAAGCACGCCGCCGGAAGAGGGTAAGTGTGGCTGCTTGGTCTCTTCAGCCACCCTCGGGAGGGAATTCCTATGTGCCCCTGCCGGGAACAGGCAGGAACCCGGCACCCCCATAGTCTCAAAGTTTCATCCCCACCATCAGAGATATCCGACTGTTACAGAGTCCGAGACATTACGCTCAGGGAGAATTTCTCACCTTTCGGGTCAGGAAGGTCACCCAGTCCGCACAGCCCCTTCCAATGCAACTGCACGTCTGCCGATTTGATGAGCCAGGACGGCAATTCTGGCCGATACCCTTGCCACGCTCTGTTCGGAGGATATTGTGTGGGTGCTGTTTCCCCCATTGACTGATCACCCAAGTGTCAAGTGCTTGTTTCATCATTCATCCTCAGGCTGGATTGATCTGTATCATCTCCGAGCCGTCCTCTGAAACAGTTATCACATAAGTTAGCGAGGCCAACTTACCCATACGGAGTCCGGGAGGTCCCTTAGCTCCTCTTGATCCACTTCGCTTGTTGCTTGTAGTCCGGCCCACATGAGCCAGGATGTTCTATCTACTCTACCTGGTTCCCTCCCAGAGGTCGCGTCGCCGCTAGCCCTGTCCGCTATAGAAGGCCGCCAGTACGTCGATTGAGTACAGCAGCGCTCTCCGGCTTACCAGGGCTGCAAAGGATTTACGCCTCGCAAGAGGAATCCCTAGCTTCCTGAGGACTATGTTGTTCTGTCCCGGCCACTTCCCACGTGATCCCACTGGGAAGCCCATGACTTCTACCTTGCTTCCTCCAACAGCCTCTAAGACGTGGCGTGCCACTGGCTTGTAGTGGGCTACTTTCTCAGCTGCAGCTCGTTGTAGGGAATCCCCAGTCTCAAAGCGGATGGTCACGTCCAGGATCTTCACCACATCTTCTTTCTTGAGCACTAGGTCTGGAATCCTGAGGCCAATCCCAGGAGCCGTGACGCGTAGTTCTTTGGTCACTTTCCATCCCCATCGTTCTGCCTCGGTGGTCACAAGCTCGCACATCTTATTGTGGTGTTGAATCCTACTACGCTTCACGGAAGCGCACTGACCCAAAATGTGCGAACATGACTCCAGTCCATTGTTGCATCGTCTGCAAGTTGCATCAGCTCCTGCTTGGCCTCTCGCGCGAAACTCCCGGGTGGGGTACACCCCTGCTCTCAGTGCGAGTGCAATCAAGTAGTGTCTCTGATGGAACCTCACTTTTAGCGGATCCGCGATCCACGTGTTACTGATCGCATCGTTACGGAACAGTTCGGCACCCACCCCTTGGAACCGCAGGGCCTCCCAAGTCGAATTTTCCGCATTTCTCCAGTCTGGAAGGACTGGCTCTTTCATCGCAGCCGCCGGGACGGCGCCCTCAGTGCCAAGTTTCGGCACTCCGTCCGGCCCTCCTCCTGCCGCTACCCACAGTCTCGCCCAGGCAGGCTTTCTTACTGCCTCAGTAGCCATATATCGCAACCATTCGTCCGGGGACCAACAGAGTTTCCAGGTGTGCCTGACCTGTGTTCTGGGAACAGTAACGGACAGCTTTAGGATGCCCAGCCCACCGTCTTTTGTGCGTGAGTAGATGATGCCCCCGCCCGTGGAAGGGTCGAGACGCAACCACCTCTTCACAGCCATCCGCACTTTCCCGTCCACCAGCTTCATCCTGGTCACCGATACCTTTCCCACGTCCATCTGGAAAGCCACTCTCGGGAGTAAGAATGAGTTACAGATCTTTATCTTCTGCGAGGGCTTCAGAGAAGCCCTCGAAATCTTCCGTAACCAGTCGTCCACCTGTCCCGTCAAATCCGGAGAGACTATTCCCCGCCACGGCTCTATATCGGCTCCCAGATATCGCACCGATTCTCCTGGGCTGACCATGTGTATCTGCTGCCCACACAGCGTCCAGGCTCCTCGTCTCTCATCCTCAGGGCCCATCCAGATACCGTGGCACTTACGGGGCTGGACCACCAGTCCCGTCAGCTGGCAATAGTCCTCCAGGATCCCCAAATTTCTCTTCATTCCCTCCTCCGAGCGACTCACCAAGACTAAGTCGTCGGCAAAGGCCAGTGTGGCGATTCGTCGGTCGCCCCAGTAGAAGTGGCTTCCATTGCGTTCGAGGCTATGGATGAGGGGATCCATAGCGAGATTGAAGAGCAGTGGGGACATCGGGTCGCCTTGCTTCACTCCAACCTTCATGAGAATGGGCTTGGTGTAGGCACCACCGCTGCCCACTCGGGTCGAGCATCCCTCATATGCTCGGTGAATCAGGTCAATTATTCGTTTATCCACTCCCCTTTGTCCCAATACACACAGAATATGACCATGGGAAACAGAGTCGAAAGCCTTCGCAAAGTCAATAAACACGATCGCCAGCGGCTCGCCCGCCAATCTCGAGTGTCCCATGATCCCGTCAAGGATCATAAGGTTTTCTTGGCACCCACTCGCTCCGGCGACAAAACCGCGCTGCCGGGGGCTAACTGGACAGGCTCGAGTCAGCCTCATCGTCATTATCCGCCCAAACAGCCTCAACATGGCTGACCCTATCGTCACAGGCCTCCAGCCTGCTACAGTACCCAGCTCTTTGGGGTCAGTTGATTTGGGTAGCAATCGTGTCTTGCACTCTTTGAAGACTCGGGGCACGAGTACCATCCACATCGTGAACATCCTTGCCAATTGTTTGCCCGTCGGGTCCCGGTCCATCATTGCCTGTCTTCCAATCCCATCTGGGCCCGGTGCTGAGTTCTTTCTCATTCTGGTCCAGTTGGACGTCACTTCGTGCGCAAGGCTTGGGTGGTAGAATGGCTCATTGTCGGCGATAAATCCCGAGTGGAAGTCTCCTAGCCCATGAAATGGTCTCAGTGTTTCCCATTTCTCACGGAATTTTCTATACACTAATGCAAGTGGCAAAGTACATCCCTGGGGCGTCAGGCCATCTAAGACCCGCCGTGCCAGCCCCTTCATCGCTTCCGAATAGCCACGTTGTTGGAGATAGAATGTCGCTCTTTTCTGGTTGAGACGCCACTCCCAGCCTTTCATCCGTCGGCCTCCCACTCTGGACCTCACCGACTTAGCTGGCCATACGACCTTGCCCCCAAGCGCCCTCATGACGTCCGAGGCCCAGGACTCGATCAAATCAGGTTTCAGGCTTGTTTCCCTTATCATGGCAGCAGTGGGCCGGTGTTCCTCATCACCGGCCTCCAGTATCGCCAGAACTCTTTCTTCTACGAGCTCTGGCAGTGTTGATGGTGGAGACCATCTAGAGGTTAGCGCCCTGTCCGCCAGTGCCCTCCTTCTCTCTTCCGACACACTGGGTGTCGTATTACCGCACAGGGACCTCCACTTCCTCCTCACTTGCTCATTAGTCGTTCCCGTATCCAACAACCGGGCGACTATCTCGTATTTTCTCCGATTCCCTTCATGTTCCTTCATTAGTTCTTTCAGGCGTTCCACCTCTGCCACGCTCCAGAGCCTAGTAGCTGTCGGGGCCTCCGAAATCCGGCTCTTTCCCCTCTCGGACCTGAACCATTCACTTGTGTGAGCGAGTCGTTTGTGCTGGGATACACCGATAG